>NC_085137.1:115822690-116140478 GCF_035046485.1 Aedes albopictus
ATTAAAGCAACTGATCAGTTTGCCGAGCAAGAAAATAATTGCTGCCACGAGTCTGCTATTTTAAATAGGTAATGGACAAAAACTCACCCAAAAACCCCTGTGAATGGGGTGGGTACTGATGCTGCTTTGTTATGGATACAACAACTTTGTTGGGACGTATTGCTTTTCCGGGTAAGCATACTAAACAATAGTATGTATAAGAGTATTTCTAAGTAATAATGATAACAAAAATGTTAACGTTTCGGGCATTTTCATGCCACCATGGTACATTTTCGTTTTTGATCATTTTTTTTATGATTTGAAAGCGGCTCTCGTATAACAGTTTAATTACAGTGTATCAAACAATTGTCCGTACAGCGATTTTTGGACCAAAATAATTTTTCATTCAAATGATCATAACTTTTTTATACGTCAATAAAAAACGCTGAAATTTTGACAAATCATAAACCATATATTGAACCTCCATTGGTAAAATTATGAGCAAGATTGAATAAGTTTTCTGAAAGTTATAGAACTTTTAGTAAAACTTATAAGATTTTTGAACACATTTTTAAAACATTATATCTCTATATGTACTCGATGTAACTTTCTCCATTTTTTTTGTGTTACAGCTTATACCAAAGGATTTCATATGCAGCTTCGTTTGAGGTTTTATATTCACTACAAAAAATATGAAAAATCTGTATGTGTTCAGAGTGTCATAAATTTATCATATTTTGATTAATAAAAGTGCCAAGTGTTTTCAACGTTTTTAAACTTTCTTAATGTGATATTTTTATACAGGACCTACTAAACTACATATGAAGCGTAGGTCCTATTATTTTTCGTTCAGTTAATGTACTTTTATTGTTGGAAAACGTTTGGCATATTATATGTACAAAATATGATAAATTTTTGAACATCGTCAACTACATAAGCACATTTTTCATATTTTTTGTTGTGAATATAAAACCTCAAAAGTAGCTGCATATGAAAACCTTAGGTATCAGCTGTGACACATAAAAAATTGAAAAAGTTTTATCGAGTACATATTGAGATATAATGTTTTAAAAATGTGTACAAAAACCTTATAAGTTTTTATAAAAGTTCTATAACTTTCCGAAAACTTATTCGATCTTGCTCAAAATTTTACCAACGGAGCTGAAATATATGATTCAAAATTTCTGCGATCGACGTTGTTACCAGCAGTAACATTTGATTCAGTTTACCATATCGAGCGCGGGAAAATAGGGAACAATATTTGTATTATTTAGTTCGAACCAACGGTGTGTTTAAATACGGCGTTCGGTGGGTTGACATTCACAACGCAGAACAGGTGGATGAGCGACTATGATGACAGCGATTGCTAATATGAGTACCGCGCGTGGGCGGAAACGGGTAAACGCGTGGTGACCATGAGTGGGTGAGTGAGTGGGTGTCCGTATGAAGACGGGGAAGATACGGACACCGAGCGAGAGAAGGCAGTTAGTGTGAGGCAGTTGAACGAAAGACACGTTTTGTGACCAACCAATTAGTGGCTAGTTGGCCAGTCAAAGTTTTTTTCCGATCGTGACACCGACGATCAGAGAGTCGCCTCGGAGTTCATACTCTCGCTTTTCCTGGACTTCGGAGAAACCGTAGGCGATCAAGCTCTCAACGAAGCCACAGAAGTTGTGACCGCCATTTCGCTGTTACAAAGTGCGGCCACTTCACCAACAGACGGTAACCCGGCTGTCGCCGCTTCGTGACACGTTAACCCAGGCCCAGACTGCCATCGAGTGGGCCGCACTCCCGGCTTTCGGAACCATCTCGTCGAGCGCCTGCGGCGCGCTTGCCCACGAAGCCTTTTGAACGCGGACATTTTCCGTGACAGCCTCAGCCAGTACCCCGTGACCCTCGGCGTGCCGTCGGGTGATCCCAAACAGATTTTCCGCCATCCCGGCCGGTATTGTGGTCGATCTCGAGCTCCCTGGGTCGTTTTAGGAGCGGGCCATCACTGCCGTTGCCGTTTGCATCCGTCGCTCGTACCACGTGTCACCGAGTTCTACAGCACAGCAAACGCTCCCGATCACCGCAAGTATCTCCAGTAACCTCTTCGCTCACCCTCAGCGGCCGAAGAAGGGGTTTTCTGCCATTCCTGTAGGAGTTACCGGCAGCCCGGCCGGACTTGGGGCCGATTTCGGGACCCCGAAGCCCGGATCCCTTGCAACCGAACCCTTCCGTCGCCACCCTGCTCCCGCCAACTGAACCCTGCGCCGCCATCAAACCCACCGAACAATCCTTTCAGCATTGACGTAAGTTGTTTAATATATTTGTACCCACATTAAAGTTGTTAGTTCAGGTTCCTCGCGCTCGAAAACCTCCCCACGCCAGACGCCCTGAGACCTGGGACTAAAAGAGGTTTTGGACCCACCCCGTAGACGGCCGCGGCTTAGACCAGCTGTCTGGGGCTTAAGGTGAAGATATGACGGAGCCACAGCCCGAATTTTCAAGAGCACAAATCTGAAGAACCAAATGTCGGTTTGCGCTAAAAACTTGATCGATTGGTTACCCGCTGGTGGTGACCAATCGATCAAGTTTTTAGTACAAACCGTTATTTGGTTCTTCAGATTTGTGCTCTTGAAAATTCGGGGTATGGCTTCGTCATATATTCACCTTAAGCCGGTACTCTTCCAGAACCGAGCAGTCCCAGGGCCCAAAATTTGAGTCTTATAACGTATAAAAAAGTTATGAACATTTGAATGAAAAATTATTTTGACCTAAAAATTGCTGTACATACAATTGTTTGATACACTGTAGCAATGTGGCTCAGATCTTGGATGATTCATTGCTCCCTTCGTACATCTTGTTTTTGGTAATCAATGCTCCACATCTGATATTTTAATAGAACGTTCAGGAAAAAAACGTTGGCATTTTCTTACTTGAAAAAAAAAACAGTAAAATCTTTATTTTTTTAATTAAGAATTTTGCCTCATATACTCACCAGTATCTCTAATGCAATTAACTTGGCGAAAAAAAATGTGTTCAGATGATCGAAACATATAATAGTCTGCCTTTTATTTATATAAAAAGATTGAAAATTGTTTGACTGCAACACAAAATATTTGTATTTAAGGAAATATTTTCAGAAATTTTTGAACTCGAATTTCAGGAAAAACTCAAAAACTGTTCTACTTTATTTTTTTAAGCACTGTATTAAAAAAAAAACATCTCAGTATGCATAGAAAAAAATAAAAAAAACTTTTGGGAATTAATTCCGAAATTTCTTCAGCATATATTTTTGGGTGGTACTTTTAAAATGTTTTGGTAAATTCATGCGGTAATGTTAAATGACATTTCTTTGACAAATCTTATTTTGATATTTCTTTGGTAGCTTTCATAGATATTTCTTTGGCAATTTGTTTTAAAAATGCTTGGCTACTTTCATGGAAACTCCTTCGGCAATTCCATTGGGAATTTCTCAGGAAAGAAATTTCTTCGGATTTGTTGTTCAGTGACAGTCCCTATAAAAATTATTTCTGAAATTGGTCTGGCAATACGTTTTCCAGATTTCTCCTGTCATTCGGATAAAATTCGGATAAAATAATTGAACTGCCGTCAAAGCTGCCGAAGAAATTTTCGAAAAAAATAAGGGATCCGCCGAGGCATTTTTCAAAAAGAATGCCTTAGGAATATATAAAGGACATTGTCAAATTAATGGTGTATAATTTTTTTTAATAACTAAGGGGTTAGACACCTTGTGAGGATTAAAAATGATCGAAAAAATTAGCGCCTACTATTATAAAATCCATCATCATCAGCATCGTGTTCCAACGATTGCGTTGTTGACGAAGACACATGCTCGAGGTATGACATGACATGCGAGCTTGTTATTTCATTGCTACTGCATGTATCACACGGGTTCACAAGGTTGCGTAGGAAAAACTTCCCTTACGAAGGTAAATTTCTTGGAAACACTTGGACTAGACCATTCTGCAAACATTGATCCTTGCTGTTCTCTTCCAAAAATGTCCAAAACAAATACAATATATTGTATGGTTACATTACAATACATTTGCAATACATTTCATTGTACCATACAGAAGACCACGGCCGGATCCCAGGGGGGGGGTCCCTTTTCAATTTTTTCATTTTGCTCAAGTAAACTGAAAAACTTTTTTGCTCGTCCCGACTAGAAGATTCTAACAAAAATATAACATAATTAAAACTAACCATGATATTTATAACTCATTGTGATACAATCATGTTTAACATCTTTGGTGTTTAAAAATATTATAACTCAATTATAACATATTATGTTATAAATGATATTCAATAACTAATTGTGAAGTAATTTAGTTTTCATTCTTTGATATTCAGATAATAATTTTACACAATTGTATCAAAACATGTTAGAAACTAGTTTTCTTGAAGCTAAAATGTATATCATATTATGTAATATGACACGAATGCCTCCTAAAGGTAAAGTGTCGCTAATAAATAATAATAATAATAATAATATTATGTAATAATTTTGATCTTATTATAACAAAATAGGTTATAATTGTGATAAGACCGGTGTATATTTTGTAAAATTTTTAGTTATTTTAACATTATCCTGCATCTAGCTAATAACATAATAAGTTATAGAAAAAAATATAACATAACACAATGTGTTATAAACTTGATATATTTATCTAGTCGGGATCGCATTTGTACCTCCGAGAGGCTTCCACATCAGCTCTGGCCCGGGCTCCCACAATCCGTAATTCGGGCCTGCAGAAGACAATATAAAAACAATATAACGTATGGTTAATGGATATGCACCATAAAATGTATTGTAAACGAACATTTTACAATATAATGTGCAGGTTGTTAAGTATCGTAACAATACAAAAAATCGTAGAAATATAACAATACAAAAAAAATAGTAAGGCAAACCGTACATTTTATTGTTTTGATATTGTTTGAACTTTTTATACAATAGAAGGTAGTGTTGTATAACCATTCAACAACAATATAAGTAATTGTTGGCAATATAATGTATTGTAGTATTATGGTTATGTATTGTATTTGTATTGGAATTTTAATCCGGGTTATGTGAAGTTTCCTACAAATATGCACGAACATCAATGGTGACAGGGGTCTCCAGTTAGCCTAGTGGTTAAGGCTATGGATCGCCAATCCGAAGACGGCGGGTGCGATTCCCGTTCCAGTCGGGACAATTTTCTCAACTCCTTGGGCATAGTGTACCATGTAATTGCCACACAATGTACAATTTCATGCTTTGGCAGGCAAAGAAAGCCCTTCAATTGAGAACTGTGGAAGTGCTCTAAGAACGCTAAGTTGAAGAGAGTCAGGCCTAGTTCCAATGTGAACGTCGAGCCTTAAAGAAAACGAAGATCAATTGTGACAGCAGTCTGTTCCAAGAAAAAACATGCAGCTTAGAATCTAATTCGAAACATTATATTACATATTCTAAACAGTTTTTAGCTAAGTTCTTGTGTTGAGATGTATGTCGAACACTACTTTCAGAGGCTTGACAAAAAACACATTTCGCCATTTTCGTCAAGCTTCTAAAAGTTTAAATCAGTGTGCCTAATGCACAGGTATCCTTTTCACGAAGACAAATTGTGCTCAACAACCTTTCCTCTTTATGCTTCTTAATACTAAGCTCTAATAGTCTAATACATCCTCACAACACGCCAGCCGTGCATCCCTTAGATCCACTCGCGCGAAATGGCACGACGCGGTGGCAGGCGCTTCGCGCAAGAGTTAGACAAGTTCATTTAATATGCAAAACTAATTAGAAGCAAAAGTTTTTCGTCTTTACGGCGGAACCACATCTCCGCGCTGCCGTCATCACCATTGCCGCCGCTGGATGGGCGGACGATGAAAATAAGCAGCAGCAGCAAGATGCATAACGAAAACGGCAATGAATTGTGCCAGTCACAGACTGACTGACTGACGACTCGAGTGACGTGAGAAGAGACGGCACCTAAATAAGGTAGGGTGACGTCGATTTGAGGAGCAGCGTGACAACTTGATTCCCCCATGTTTTATTTGGGGCTGCATAATGGAGGGAGCTCGTTTTCGCAAATTGCATAACAGTGTTTTAACAATCAGAAAGTGCTTTCGGAGATGCATTCAGTTGGATGTTCGTTCGTTCTGAAGGCGATACACTTGTAGGTAAGTTCGTGTCCAAAAAAAAAGTTTTAGGAGTTTAACTCTTTTTATTATACCATTACTAATAGCATTATGAGAAAGATTGTTTTTTACTCTTTCTTATAGCAGTTTATTATATTGATCCCAACATGAATGGGTATTAGGGTACCGTGACGGTCACACTAATGCCTGAGTGGCCTCTGATGTACCTAGTAGCCGTCTCCATTCTACTCGGTCCATGACTGTGTGTCTCCAGTTCCGCACTCTGCGTAGGGTACGCAGATAGTCCTCCACTTGATCGACCCAACTCGCACCACATCTTCTTGTACCGGTCGGATGACTCTCGAGAACCATTTTTGTCGGGTTGATATCCGGCATCCTGGAGACGTGAGCCGTCCACCGTAGCCTCCCAATTTTCGCGGTGTGAACGATGGTTGGTTCTCTTAGCAGCTGATGCAGTTCGTGGTACATCGGCCTTCTCCAAGTCCCGTCTTCCATCTGTGCTCCGCCGTAGATGGTACGCAACTACCGGTCTAATCAACGTTTTGTAGATAGGTCACTTCGTGTGACATCGAACTTAATTCGATCGTAGAGTTTTGTGGAGTGCAAAGTAAGCTCGATATCCTGCTACAATGCGTCTCTGAATTTTTCTACTGGTGTTGTCGGCGGTCACCAGTCAACCGCCTCGATTTTACTACCGTCGATAGAAATTCAAGGTGGCGGGCGCGGTGATTCCTCCCTGGAGCCCTTTGCCATCATGTACTTTGTCTTCGACACATTAATGATCAATCCGATTCGCCTGGCTGCATTCTTTAGTCGAATATACACTCCCGTTCAAAAGTTTGGGGTCACCCCCTCAAAAACATGTAATTTTTTTAGGCCCATATCTCCGCCAATTTGCATCCGATTTCAAACCCCTAGGTTTCATTCAAAAGATAATAAGTCAAACAAACTTTGAACATGATTTAAAAGAAACTTTTTCAAAAAATTTCGTATGTAAACTTAACCCAAAGTTGCCAATTTTTTTAAAAAATGAATATAAACTTACGGCAGTGTCGCTGGAAGTTGGGTCGACCAAATTTTAAGATGAGAGCGGTAATATGATCTATTTTCTATTAGCTTTCAACTGCTTTTTACAGAACTTAGCTAAAAAATCCAGAAAAAAAGTTATTAAGTAAATTACTCCTTGATGTCATCGACCAAAAGTTTGAGGTCACCCCTCAAAATACTGTATCGGCCAAAAGTTTGGGGTCACTATCGTAAAACATGGAAAAGTGATTTGTTGATATCTTTGTCATCTTTCATTCAATTTTAATTCTTCTTGGCTTATTTGAAACAAAATGAATGATACTTACTGCATAGACATTGAACCACACAAATTTGTTGAAATTTACATACTAAAACTTAACGGTAAAGTTGCCTAATTTTTTGAAGCTGGTAAAATGTGCTAACTTTACATAACATTTTTATATACAAAAATCGTTAAATACGTTAAGTTGAAGACATCAAACGTAAATTTAGGTAATTATCTTTGTAATGAGCCAAAAAGAATTAAAATTGAACTATAGATGACGAAGATATCACCAAATCACTTTTCCATGTTTTACGATAGTGACCCCAAACTTTTGGCCGATACATCATATTGAGGGGTGACCCCAAACTTTTGGTCGATGACATCAAGGAATAATTTACTTAATAACTTTTTTTCTAGATTGTTTAGCTAAGTTCTGTAAAAAGCAGTTGAAAGCTAATAGAAAATGGGTCATATAACCGCTCTCATCTTAAAATTTTATCGACCCAACTTCCAGCGACACGGCCGTAAGTTTATATTCATTTTTTAGAAAATTTGGCAACTTTGGGTTAAGTTTACATACAAAATTTTTTGAAAAAGTTTCTTTGAAATCATGTTCAAAGTTTCTTTGACTTATTATCTTTTGAATGAAACCTAGGGTTTTGAAATCGGATGCAAATTGGCGGAGATATGGGCCTAAAAAAATGACATGTTTTTGAGGGGGTGACCCCAAACTTTTGAACGGGAGTGTACGTTTCGTCTCATATTTGCGAGCTGTAATATCAATATCGTCAGCTAAACCAAGCAGTTGAACGGACTTCGTGAAAATCGTTCCACTCGTGTTTATCCCCGCTCTCCTTATTGCACCCTCTAAAGCAATGTTGAACAGCAAGCACGAAAGACCTTCACCTTGCCGTAACCCTCTGCGAGATTCGAAGGGACTCGAGAGTGTCCCTGATACTCGAACTACGCACATCACTCGATCCATCGTCGCCTTGATCAACCGTGTCAGTTTACCCGGCAATCCGTACTCGTGCATAATCTGCCATAGCTGGTCTCAATAGATTGTATCATACGCCGATTTAAAGTCGATGAACAAGTGATGTGTGGGCACGTTGTATTCACGGCATTTCTGCAGCACCTGGCGAATGGCGAACATCTGGCCCGTTGCACAGTGGACGGAAGCCGGACAAAACCTCAAAAATCGACTTCAATATTTTATTTTTCTAATATTTTTCTTCCATTATAGATACTTCAACTAAGAAAACCCCAAATTTTCAAGAGATTTGGTCGAAAATTGAGTCTTGTAGATTTTTCCAAAGTTGAAGTTTTATGTGCTACAATATTAGTATTTATTGTCTTTATTTTATGAGCTTCCTTCATGAGTTCGTTGTAAAAGTTAGGAAGACTTGAATAATGTGACAATATTTTTTGTGTTTTTGGGTATAAATAACCATTACATTTCAGGGATTGTTTGGAATTTAATCACAAAATTATTATGTTTTTCAATATGCAAACATATTGACATTTATGAAATTTTGAAGAAAAACTTCGTATTAAAGAGATCCAGTACTTGTTTGGGAAACATCAGAAAACGACGCCGTATCCCGGATCTGACGTGCAATTTTGACTAGTTTTTGGCTATATAGGTCACTGTTTGCGCATTTTTGCGCTAAGCGCGAAAAAAAATTTTTTTTCTATCAGGTCACAATGGAGCCGCATGGTTGTGGAGGAAGTGATATTGTTTGAAGTTTAAATTTTATCTTCACATAGTTCAAATTGACTTCAGAATACAATTGTTAGTATAATTAGTGTAATTTTCATTCTTGTTAGAGACTTTCACCAAGTCAGATGGTCATAAGAGGGGGGGGTGCCTGTAATGGCCACAGCTTTAACATTTTTTATTTATTTTTTTAATATTATTTTATTTTTTGACAGAAACCCACAAGAAGATGGGTGCTCCAATTTAAAACAGTAAGCTGGAGAAGAAAGGAGTGATGACTAAGTATGAATAAGCCTTTATTTCCTTGGACACTACTCACAAAAACAACCGTAAAAACATGTAAAAATAACTACAAACCATTGCTCATTGATTTCCTTAAACTGGTTGTTTCTTCGATTTATCTTAATCGTTAGAATTGCTCAACAACCTTGGAAGTAATCTCTTCACGAACTTCTATTGTAGTTTCAATATAAAGTGACACAAATTCGTCGACATTTACGTGTTTCTTTTCTACACGCACATCGCTACAGTTCAAAGCAACAATCATCTATAAAATATAAAAGGAATTCACTAAACGGCGATAAACGCTACGTTAAGTATTTTTCTGCGTAAACGCCGCGATCACCAAGGCAATCTTTAATATTTTAAAAGCAATTTTATGAAACGAACATTTTACGCTCTTTAGTGAAACCGCCTTTTATTGGTTTTTTAAACTTGAAGTTTTACTGTATGTTATTCATGCAGTTTCGTTAAACACATTTCTACTGAACGACACAGAGAGTGATACAGATTTTGAAAATGTTTGCTGGAACTCTACTGTTCATAAATTTGATTACCGATCTCTGATGATCGTTTATCAAAAGCTCCCTTCAATCTTGCGAATATGAATTGCCAATTCATTATAGATGGGGTTGTTTCGGTTGCTTCGACAAGTGATAGCAGGGATCGATGTACCTTAAAACCCAAACTGGGAAGAACATATATGAAGTTGTTGAAACGAGATTGATGAAAAGCAGTTCAAATTTTACGCAGTTCACTAAATTAGACTATCTGACCCCATAACGATTGAATTAACACACCTCCGTGCACCCACCGTAAAATGTCACGTGGTCTATGGGCAGTCCCTGAGAATAGACCACGTCTTGTCAGCCAACATTGGTGTGTATCTGAATTGATCCATTGAAAGAAAACGTAGGTAAACGATTTTTTCTAATGATTTGTGTAGTTTTTAAGATTTTGGACCACCCTAACAGCAACAAATACACAATTTTAGTTTATTTCAATACCAATACATGATTTAAGAACCCCCAAATTAAAAGGTTAATCAAAACCTACGTTCAGAAAGCACATCGTGATAGCTTATTATCGATTATTTTTACATGCTTTCCATAATCAGCAGATTTCAAAATTTTGAACCACCCTAATATAGTGAAATCAAAATCTATGATAAGTTCCATATCAGAAATAGATTTAGGGAACTAAAATCATCATAACCTGTGAATTTTAGCAATTTCGGTTAACATTTGAGGTTTTGTCCGACTTTTGTATGGAGGCCCGCCACTGTGCGTTGTAGCGCGTTTACCCATGAATCCAGCCTGATATTGCCCCAGGAACTCTCTTGCAAGCGGCGATAGACGGCGGCATAATATTTGAGAGAGTATCTTGTAGGCAGCGCTCAGTAGTGTGATCGCGCGGTAGTTCCCGCAATCCAACTTGTCACCCTTTTTGTAGATGGGACACACGATACCTTCCATCCATTCCTCCGGTAATACTTCCTCCTCCCAAATCTTGGTAATTACCCAGTGTAGTGTTCTCACCAGTGCTTCTCCACCGTATTTTAGAAGCTCGATTGGTAGTTGATCTGCTCCAGCGGCTTTGTTGTTTTTCAACCAGCCAACCTCCTCCTCAATCTCTTGGAGGTCAGGGGCCGGAAGTCTTTCGTCCTGTGCACATACTCCTAGATCTGTTACTACGCCACTTTCGGGATCCCCATCAACATGGGGCAACTGTGTTGCACACGGCAGTGGAGCAGGTAACACAGCGAATAAAAAAATGATCGGTCTGTATCAAAAGCAAACTTATGTGTCTCTGATGGAGTTTAAGTCGCTGATGCCAAATCTGGCCTTGCATTTGATCCAGCAATTTTGAGCTTAACCTCAATTTATAGGGCAATATATGTGTATTAGATTGGGCTATTTTGACTGCAAGCCCATGAACATGTTAATGTGTTTAGGTAATCTATGGGTTAACTGGTCGATTGACTTTGAATAAAATCTAAATTTCCTGTAGATATTCCTTCAGCTTTTTTCGATTTTTCTTTTAAATTCCTTTTGGATTTTTTTAACATAAGGATTCCTTCGGTAAACTCTGAAGTATTTAGTATCTTTACGGTATTTGTTTCAAAAAATGTCTCTGGGACTTTTTCCGAACTTGATATCATGGATTCCTCTAAAAAAATCTCCAATAATTCCTTCGGGAATAAAAAAAAAAAACAAAAATTTATAAAAAAAATATCATCTGTGTTTTTTGCTAGAAAATTCCAGAAGGATTATTTTAGAAATTGTTGCAAATGCTTCGATCATTGCTTCATGTTTTTTTTTCAGATATTCCTCTAGCAATTGCTTCCGAAATTCTTCGAAAGATTTGTCGTAAAATTTATCGACGGATTCTTTTCAAGAACTTCCATGCATTTATTCAGAAATTTTTCCAGAGCAGATTTGAAGATGTTTTACGGGGATTTCTTCAGTTAATGTTTCAATAGATTGTTAAGGAATTTCTCGAGCAAGCCGTGGCTGCGAACGGTCGCGTGGTTTGACAGAGGCGTTACGTCCGCGTGTTTTTTTTTTTTACGCTTGAATCGGCGGATGAAAATTTTATTCTGCTGTTGGTGCTACGCCTTCCGGCATAGATTTGAGTATGTTTGCCGTAGTTTTGGTGAGATCTGTGCGCGTGTGATGATAAAACAATATTTGAAATTAACGGGAAAATGTGCATTATCCAGTGATAACATTCTCTTCCACCCTCAGATATCGGTGGTCAAAGAGATGAGTTTGGAGTGCAACTATGTAGAATTCCGTCGCAATCGGGAGTCCTATTACGTCACAGTTACCGTGGTGTTATAATGAAAAATGTGTAATAAGTATGCACATGGGTGCAAAAAGACTAGTTCAAAGAAGATCACAACGGAAAACGAAGTTTTGTGAAGAACAAATAATAGTAATAAAGTGCATTTCTGGCGCATGGTCCGGCGATGTTTAGTGATGATGCGTGACGGAGGTGAAAGCAAATGCATGACAGCACCACGTTGGGTTTGTTTCGAGCTGGGATTGAAGGATGAATTTTTGAGAATGCTTCAAGAATGTTGGATTTGATTATCGGGTGAATCGGGTGAGATCTTTCTGATTTTTTTTTATTAAAGTACTTTTAATATTTTGTTTGTTAAACTTGACCATGCAATTGGGAGAGATCAGAAGTGTTTTTCGTTTCAGAGGGCGAGTTTAGGCGCTTAAGCCTAGGCATTAGGGCCAGGACACGGACCAAATACCTGTGTTCCATCCCAGGATTCCAAGGACCAGGGGTGACATTAACCTTCTTAGCAACGTCACCCCCACCGATTTTTCATGTAGTTAGCTTTCCAAAAAAAAACTGAGCGGTTGGTACGAGATGTTCCCGTTTAATGGTTTTATTGTATAATCAATAACGCTACACAGTAGGTCTGGCCGCTTTAATACTTGTAATGCATTTTCTATGTACTGCAAGCATTAATAATGACAAGAAAAATGGTAGAAGTAGTCGATTCTATTATTTTCCTGGATTCTTTCAATGAATGGCTGTGTATGTGTAGACTAGACTAGACTAGACTACAATAGATTGTTAAGGAATTTCTCCAATAATTGTGATAGATTTTTTTTAAGAATTTCTTCCAAAAAATATTTTTGAGAAAGTTCTAGAGATTCTTCCAAGGAACTTTCTAGGGATTTGTCGAGGAATTGTCTCTTTCCATAAATTCCTGTTGTTGTCCCCTGAGAAGTTTCTCTAGGAATCCTCTTTACAAATTTTCCATTGATTGCTTCAGAAGGTCCTCCATGAATTTCTTCATAATTTCATTCAGAGTTTTCTTCAAAAATTTCGGCTAAAACATCTACGTGGATTCTTAGGAAAATAATTCCAGCGATTATTTTGGAAAACCATAAACAGATTCATTCGGAAGATCTTGAATTGATGCCCACAAAAATGCAGGTTAAGAAATTCTTCTACGTATTTTTTCGGCAATATCTAAGAATTTCGTCATTATTGATTATAGTTTACCTTCCTAGATATACCTCTGGGTGTGCAACAGAAATTTTACCGAAAATTCATTTAGAAAATCAAAAACTCACAATGCTTCCGCAAATTTCAGCAGAAGGCCCTCCAGGGTTATATTGGGAAAAGTTCCTCTGAATTTTCCACAAATTCCTCTAGAGATTGCTAGGAGGATTCTAGGAGAAATTAAGGGAGGAATCCTCACAAAAAGCTTATCCAGCTTTTTACGCTGGCCATAAAACGACGTGGGGTGATTTGATTTTGACATTTCTTGCTGCCATATTTTATAGTTTGCATCTTGGTAGGCTGTGGTTAAGAATTGTTGATTTGACTGTCAAAAATTTTCACGTTTGTTTTTGAACTCAAATCATTGTTCTTTCACCATTTCATTTAATTATTATTACACGATTTTAGATACCCAAGGACCGTAAAAGATGGAGAATAGTACACTAATCGAAAAGGATGATAAAGCGCTTCGGATTTGAAGGGTTGGCATGCATTAAATTGCCGTTGTTGCTCAGATTTTCAATATTTGCTCCGACCTTGGCTCCGACAGTTTATTTTGTGAGAGAAAGAATATTCTTTTCAAGTTTTGGCTTCCGCACACATTTCAAGATTATTTGCATGCAAATCCTTACATGCAAAGAGGTCCAAAGGAAAATGTTCTTTGAGTGGGTCTCACATGGTGCTAAAATTTTACTTCGTTTTTTGTCGACATTCGGCAAGGATTTTTCCTTGTCCAAATATCTCATCCATCGTTTGAGGAAGGAAAGTTTAAGGAAGTAAGCAGACTTCGGGATCATAGAGGAAAAGAAGCGTCTAGTGTATTTAAAAAAAAAAGCAGACCCAAAAGTTCGGTAAACCGTAACGGAACAGTACACAAAATGCTTTGACGAAGTTTGCGTAGCCTCGCCTCATGCGTATCTTGAGAGTAGAGATTATTCATAGTCAGTCAGTTATTTAAACAAATTCAGTTATTTAAACCTAATGGTTACCGTCTTCACAGAATGACACACATTTTCAACGTAGGACTCTTACTAACCGATAAATCATAAAAAATGTTAATATAAACAGATCAAATTTGGTTCTAAAGAATAGTTTCATGATGATTAACCGAAAGATTAACTTTGAACCGCCACCAAGCACTTGTGAATCAGGCCATATGCAATTTTCGACGTTCTGGAAAATCACTACTTCCTCCTCGTAGTCCTGCTAATATCCATAGAGGCCTATTGGAGGGGCAAAACCACTTTTTTGCTGTGAGTTTCGCAGTCTCTTAAGGTTCCGTAATGTCAGCAACTTTCTAAACCAACCTAAAACACACAAATATGATTAAATCAATCTATGTTAGTGATGTTAAATAACGATTCACAAGACGATTCACGTTTCAGAATTGAAAAAGTTTGACATTCAATGTGAACACAACAATGTTGGTATCATAGCTTGCTTCGATTCTACTATAAATAAAATTATAGTGTCGGCAACATATGTCAGAGAGGGGTGATTCAAAGTTTATAGCAGGCTAGCGTAAAAACCTGGATAGGTATACACATTGAAGTTTAATAAAAATCTGAATGAAAGAATTCCTGGAGGCATTATTGGAGGGACACTAGTTGAAATTCCTGGAAAGATCGAAGCAGAAATTCCTGGTGGAATAACACCACAAACTCCTAAAATGGAAGAATAGGAGGCAATCAGTGAAGTACTAGATTGAAAGTAGTGAGCTGGATTTTTGTATGGTGAGATGTTCAATTCTGCATTTTTGCAATGAAATGGTGCAAACAGCGTGGGTTTATGATTTCTTGGCTAATTTGATGCTGTTTGAGCAAAAGTTTGGGTAACTTTGTTGTTGTATTATTCATTTCATGCAACTTCAACAACACAGTTACCCAAACTTTTGCTCAAACAGCATCAAATTAGTCAAGAAATCATAATATCCACGCTGTTTGCACCATTTCATTGCAGAAATGGAGAATTGAACACATCTCACCATACAAAAATCCAGCTCACTACTTTTAATCTAGTATGTACTTCACTGATTGCCTCCTATTGAGGAGGAATCCCAAGTGGAATATATGGTGGAATCTCTGATTTTTTTTTATTCGAGAAACGCCCTGCAAAATTTCTAGCTGCAATCCCTGAATCAATCAATCAATTCAAGCAGGAAAACTACAGCCAGCATAAATTCCTGGAGCAATCTCAGCAGGTATTTCTGGAGAAATCCCCGGAGGCATATCTGGAAAGCAGAAGCTATTTATTTTTATATTGGAGAAAGATTCCCTTAGAAGGCGATTTCTTCTCCAGCCCCAGTAACTAGGAAGAAGGTTCTCCTTCTTCTTCTTTGTGGCTCTACATCCCACTGGGACTTGGCCTGTCACTCTTCAACTTAGTGTTCTTCGAGCACTTCCACAGTTATTAATTGAAGGGCTTTCTTTGCCTGCCATTGCATGAGTTTGTATATTGTGAGGCAAGCACAATGATACACTATGACCAGGGAGTCGAGAAAATTTTCTCGACCTGAATGGAAATCGAACCCGCCATCTCCGGATTGGCGGTCCATAGCCTTAACCACTAACTCCAGGCTATCTAGAGGAAGAAGAGACTTTTAGTCAAAAAAAAGGTTGAAAAAGTCGAGGACTGACAAAATCGAGTTACCACTGTACCATCAGTTGTGGACATTTTACAGGTATCAAAGGTATATCATCCAGGTACTGAAAAGAGTCACGAAAAAAACACTCTCAGTGAGAGAAAAAATTAAAACCTTATCTGCAAAGTGTGGATGTACCTAAATTGGGATCAAAATAAATACCTATAAAGGATGGAAGATATACCAAATTTATCTGTTCACTGTTCCATCTACAGTAGGGGCGAATAAATGTACCTATCACTGGGTAGGTTAGGATGGGTACCAATCCCATAGGCATAATTTTAAGTATAAAACAGACCAACACCAAGCACCAGCAAGTCACTTGAATAAGTTACAGTTCCTACTTCATTTAAATCATCATGTTCCCGGTACCACATTCAACGCTGCTGATGACCGATCAGAGTCTTCTTTCTAAAATGAAAACAGTTCACCTAAGCCTGGAATCACTACGCACTGAGCTGCAATCGTTGCAATACGGTTTTTCCTGCGATGATTCCACCTCGAACCCGGAGAAAGAGGAAATATTTAAACGAAACGAGCAAAGCATCGAGCTGGGCTTGGGAGAGGTTCAACTTCTAATCGCCCTCATATCCCACCTGAAGAGCATTGACATCGAACGGCAGAAGCTACGGATACAGGTTAAGCGACTTTGCGAGGAATCTTCCTGGCTACGGGACGAGCTGCAAATCAGCCAGGAGCAGCTGCTCAACTCAGAGCTAAAAGTGGTGCAGCTCGAAGAAGAAAAGAAGCAGATGGAATACGCAGCGTCCATCAAGAAGTACGACGACTTTCTGGAAGGTGAGGAATTTTCCGAGAAATTCGGCGATGATCCAGCGTTTGATCTGTTCCCCGAGGATGAAACGGCAGAACGGCGACTCAGCAAAACAACACCAACACCGTCGCAAAACTATGCAGACTATGAAGTATCTGCGCGCTTAAGGACCATTCATAACTTGGCCATAGACTATGCGTCGAAGGGAAAGTATGAGGTTGCAGTGCCCCTGTGCAGACAAGTCCTGGAGGATCTTCAAAGCCAGCACGGACGAGAGCATCCCGATGTGGCCACAATGCTCAGTATCCTGGCTATGGTGTACCGTGATCAGAACAATTACAAAGAAGCCATTAAACTTATGAACGATGCTCTGGAAATATGGGTTCGATGTTTGGGCGAGTGCCATCCATCGGTGGCGGCGGCCTTGAACAATCTAGCCGTTTTGTACGGAAAGACAGGGCGCTACAAGGACGCAGAACCACTATGCAAGCGGGCTTTGGCGATTCGGGAGAACGTTCTCGGAGGATATCATCCGGATGTGGCAAAGCAACTGAACAACCTGGCGTTGCTTTGCCAAAACCAAGGGAAGCACGCCGATGTGGAAGTGTACAGCCGGAAAGCGTTGGAGATATTCGAGTCACAACTGGGTGCTGATGATCCCAATACGATAAAGACAAAGTGCAACCTGGCTGCTTGCTGCCTGAAACTTCGCAAATACCAGGAAGCTGAACAGCTCCTTCGAGACGTGTTGGTTAGAACGCAGGATAAAGAGTTTGAAGATGTGTCGAATGGTGGTAGTAAACCGACTAATGAAGACAATGCTTCGTACGCAAAGACGGGAGCGTGGCACGAGACATCGGCAGTTCATTCGCCAACGGTGAGGAGTGTTCTAAAGCACATGGCCACATTGTACCAGAAGCTTGGAAATTTTGAAGTGGCAACCAAGCTGAAGAATGGCCAGTTTAAAAGTAAGCAAGACATTTTGGCTGTTGTGGACAGCAATTGATCTACGAGTCAGGACTCAGAGTAGGTATATTCTTGTAATGGTGTATAATAAATGTTGCTTTATTGAAATTTGTTGATTTTGTTATTTACATGCACCTATTTGCGACCAATGCGTTTAACGCTTATTAAAGAATTCATCCCCACTTTTCTCTCAAATTTGTTCTGCTAATGGCTTCTGATGACATTGACGATAAAGTTCCACAACGGGCATGCAACTCCAAACTTTCGATAGTAAACGAAAATACTAAAAAAATACGCAAATACTATCAGAATTTCCAACTGATTGCGTTGCATATCCGTATACTTTTGGTTCATAAAGGTCTGTTTCCTGTGCCCAAGGAGAGCGCTGAAGTAAAATTTATTTTTTTCGTAAGCAATTTTGACATTTGTTTAACTGCCAGAATTTTAACGAAAAGATGCAGTAAGAAGGTTGTGAAGAATAGGACCACAAACAGGGCCGTATTTTCAAATGTAGGGGCCACAGTGTTGTAAGGGCCCTTTAATAGAGGATATATTTTGCCCATATAACATGGAAAAAATATAAAATACATAAATCATACTTACCAATATGTTAATGAACATATCAATGTCGTTGGAAAAATTTGAGAGAACTTCTAGTGGAACCCTGCTACAATCTCCGGAAAAGATTCTGGTCGATCACCATAAAGAATGAACACTTCAAAATCAAAAACTTATTCTAACGCGAGTGCTAGGGGAGATTCTGAGTGGTGACTTCCCAAAATAATTTTTCACTAACTCTGATATCAAAAACGTGCATAATTATAATAAAAAATGCAGCAGAAATTTTAGAAGAAATCAATGATAAGTTCCTGATGGAAATCTGACCTCCAAAAGTATTCTGATTTCCAATAGTATTTCTCATTAAATTTGATAAAAATCTGAAACGAGTCCCGGAAAATTGTTAAACCAATTTCTCCACAAATTAATACTGATTTTTTTTTTTTCAATTAATTGTAACTCGTCTCTGTTACGCCCGCTCAGTGCATAAAACCCTTACCCAATTCTCAGGGTCGGCTCATCCACGCCGAGGCAATTCGAGGAAAGAGGAAATAATTAAAAGAAGCTAGAATAACTTTTTACGGCGGTTTATTGGAAAAAGGCCCTATCGTCCCTAACTTTCCTAGCTAATATCCTACCAAATACACTCTACTCACGATTTGTGTGGGTGTCAGTGTTGGGCCCGTCGCTGGAAGCTGGCTGGTGGAGTCCTGAGGTAGCAGATCGTAGCCACGCGATCTACACGTGGCCCACTGGGTCACTGGGGTCCGTAAAGCCGGCTCGCTCCTTTCGGTCCACCCGATGCCGGATCGCTTCTGTCGGTCCTACTGTCCTCCGGTTCCCGTTAAGGGGGGGGGGGGTGTCCGTTTCGGTGGATCGCGCCCAAGCGATCTGGTCGTCCTTTCAGCGGCTTGGTATTTTCGTTGCTTCAGCCGCCGGTGGCCTGACCTCCGACTTCGACGGCGGGTATCTTGCCAAGCCCTCACAACTTGGATTGCTTTCAACCGAGTCCTGGGAGTAAACTGACCGGTGGTACCGATCAATCTTCGTTAGTCCTTATTGCAGGGACTTTACTGTGCCGCCGGGCAGGAAAAAATACACTTACAAATACAGTGGGAAAATTTGGCGATTCACCACTCAAGAATAATGCCCAAATGCTAGGCTATGGCACACTGCGTTGCACTGCACTTTATATTAAAAACGTTGGAGAACTTGATAATCAGATGTGGATGGTTGTCTGGTCACAATCCAAGTGAACGAGCGATGGCTCGTTGGCCTCCCAGGAACCAGTGAAAAGGCCTTTTTTCGGGGCTCCATGGCCCCGTAGGTTGCCCGATATGCGGTCGCCAGGGCTGCTACCAAAATTCGCCAGCGTTGTGTTATTGTGAGTGTCGTGTTTTGGGGGGTACTGTATATAAATCCTAAGTGTGTTTTGAATTAACCGTTTGCCGCCTTTTGCCTCCTAGCTGGTTATTCGCATTAAATTAAATTATTTGCATGGACCTTTAGCTTAAGTTATATTATATTTTTAAGGGTATTTAATTATTATTATTTAAGGGCCCATATAGCCGAGGCGGTAAACGCACGGGTATTCAGCATGACCATGCTGAGGGTGACGGGTTCGATTCCCGGTCGGTCCAGGATCTTTTCGTAAAGGAAATTTCCTTGACTTCCTTGGGCATAGAGTATCTTCGTGCCTGCCACACGATATACACATGCAAAATGGTCATTGGCAGAAGAAGCTCTCAGTTAAAAACTGTGGAAGTGCTCATTGAACACTAAGCTGAGAAGCAGGCTTTGTCCCAGTGAGGACGTTACGCCAAGAAGAGAGAGAATTATTTTTATTTAAATAATTGTTTGTAATCGTCCCAACTAGCTTTCTAAGTATCCTTCTTTTAACTTTTCCTCCTATTTATTTAATTTTATTACTGAGAAAGGGTTTGAGCTCTACGAGCAGAGTGAACAAACAGAGTGGTTGGTCACATAATTTTGCTAGGAATTTGTAATGGATTCTTTGTTTTTCCAGTAAGCAAATCTCTCAACTCATATAATTCGAACTGAAACTGTTCAAAATAATCGGCCTTAGATTCAGGCTGGATTTCTTCCAAAAAAATGTTTCAACAGTTTTGGTGTTCTCCGATTTCAGTAAGTCGTAAGCTTAGACAGCTAAAAAAACGAAACTCAAAAGTTCCAAAAATACTTCTAAATTTGTACAAAAAATCCTTTGAGGCTTTCAAGAACTCTGTAGAAAACTCTTCAAAATGTTTTGAAAAACTTTAGACTGAAAAAAAAAACAAATTTAGCAAGAACTTTTTGGTTCTAATCTAATCTAATCAAGAGAAGTTTCTTGTACTATTTTTTTCTTGCTTCACATTTTTTTCGTGAAGTGAAATTTTGTGAGGGCCCCTGAAATGTGAGGGCCCTGGCCCACCTGTCCCCTCTTAATCCGGCACTGACCACAAGTAACACACTAGTCACAGAAGCGTCACGGCGGCGCAGGTTTTTGTTACGAAGAAGTCACTGTGACTCCAGCTAGCCTAGTGGTTAAGGCTATGGATCGCCAATCCGGAGACGGCGGGTTCGATTCCCGTTCCGGTAGAGAAAATTTTCCCGACTCCCTGGGCATAGTGTATCATTGTACTTGCCTCACAATACACAAATTCATGCCATGGCAGGCAAAGACAGCCCTGCAATTAATAACTGTGGAAAGAATAAGTCGCTGTGACTTACTTTTAGCAAGTAAGTGTTCATTTGTTAGAAGCAAGTCACAGTGACTTCTGTGCAACAAAAACCTGCGCCACCGTGGCTCTGCTGTGACAAGTGTGTTACTTGGGGCACTGCATAGGGCGATTGCTAGATAAATTGTATTAATTCTTTGGCGCTTACGCCTTGTTGTTTACGATGTGAAGTGTGATTGAAATTCAAATGTACTTTTGGGTTGGGCTTCTGGAGAAAATCCAGATAGTGAGATTCCAACAAAGTTGTTAAGTCGAGAGACATTGCGCTGACATTCTGGGGGATCTTTAATGGTAATACAGAGAGAACTATGGTTGGATAAATTATAAATTATGCAATATTGAAGTTCAGACTACGGTGGGAGGAATTCTGCTGTGATTCTGTCGGTTACCTTGTGGTGTTTTGGAAGAAACACGAGAACAAAGCTTCACGGGAAATTCAATGTAAATTTAATGAAGATCCACGAAAAATTCTTTGTGATAAATCTTTTGGCATTCCGTACGAAGGGTTTTCATTGGGGTTTCGCTAGCCTCTTAAAATTCTTCCATATGTTCCACCGGAAAATCCACCAGGAGTTCGCCGGGGATTCTCATGAAATGCCTCTGAGATTTTCATGCGAAGTTCTACAAAAAATCTCTCCACGAGTTTCTTCTAATGTTTTTTCAATGATTTATTTATTTTTTTTTTCGGGATATCCCAGGAGTTAAGGGTTTTTTTCCTGAGTTGTTTTCCAAGATTCTACCAGGATTTTTTTTTTCGAAACATCTTCCAATAATTTCAACCGATTTTTCTCAAGTATTTTTAATTCGGGGTTCGTTCTAATATTTGTTCGGAGATTTCCTTCCGGGATCATTCCAAGAGTTCCTTCTAGGATTTCTCCAGGGATTGATTCTGAGATTCGTCCTGGATTTCTTTCTATGATAGAACTTTTGAGGATTCCTCTAGGTTTTCTCTGGGCGTTTCTTATGTGTATCCTCAAGGAATTCCTTTTACGATTTCTCCAGGAATTGTTTTTTGGCTTTATCTGGGAAATCCTTCCTCCAGCAACTTCTCCCGGGATAGATCCAGGAACTCCTTCTAGGTCTCCTCTAGGAGTAACCTTATGGGTTCCTCTCATAGTTCCTTCTGGTAATTCTCCCGAATTTTCTTCCAAGATTACACAAGGAGTGGTATCCGGGTTTCAGGTTTTTTCAAAAGTTCTTTCCGGAATTTCTTCAGGACTTCCATTTTCCTGAAAAATAAGTCGAGGCTCTTCCAGGAGTTCCTTCTAAAATTTATCCAAAAATTCATCCAGGATATCCTTCCGGAGTTTCTTTAAGAACTTTTTCTGGAATACCTGCAGGATTTCCTGCTCGAATTCTTGCAGATTGCATATTAATAAATTTCGCCCATGGAAATACTTCATAAGTTTTTTTTTTAATTCTTTTTGGAAGTATTTCAAGACTTGCTCTTGAGTTTCTCATGAAATTGCTCCAACAACTTCTTAAGAAATATATCCATTAGTTTTGCAGGGAATTTCCACACTAGCTATTTCTGAGATTCTTTCAATAGTTTCTTCCAAATAAAAATTGAGGACATTCCAAAAGGTTCTGGAGAATCTCATGAAGGAATCCCTGAAATAACTTCTAGAATAATTTCATAGTAATATTGTGGTGGAATCTTCTGAAGGAATTTCTAGTCCAGGAAGCCGTATGAAGTTACAGGAGTAATCCTAGAGAGAACTTCTGGAAAAAACCCAGATGGAAGTTCTGAACAAATACCAAATAAATGCTTGGAAGGATCTCTAAGAGAACTCCCATAGATATCCCAGAAAGAGCTCCTGGAGCAATCCTGAATAAATTTCTAGAGAGATCACGGAAGGAATTTCTGGAGGATTGCCAAGCAAAAAATCGGAGGGAATTTCAGAGCAATTCTCGTTGGCAACTTCGTACGAATTCCTGGAATTCAGAAAGATTTTCTTATAATATACTGTTATATTATAGTACGAAAGCATCTAATATAAAAAATATAAATTTTAAATTTATATAATATATAAATATTTAATAAAACTATTTTGGCAGATTAGTGTAAAAAAATAGAATTGATTTATATAATTTAATTATTTTTTATCAGGAATAATGTATTATGTATAGATAATACCATACAAATTTCATCAAAATCGGTTGAATATTGGTGGAGATATCATTGAAATAAGAATCTTGCAATTTATTGTGCATCCCAGCTTAATCACTCAGATGCTGACGATCTCAACCAGCCGTCGTTTATTGCGAAAAGATTGTGCCCCGTTTGATTTGTATACAGCGGCTGATTATCCATGACAGCTCCCACCCGGCGGCTGTAAAAACAGTTTTAGCCAAGGTGCACACCGTGTGTAAATCATACGGGCGCGGTCTGGCGCGATCTGATGCTGCGCGTTTCGAACGCAGCTTGTTGAGAATCTAAGATAAGCGCGGCAATATGAAGCTTAAGCAAACAAACGTTTTAAAAAATAATACTTTCTCGCAGTTTAGCTCTACATTCAAAAATACTTAATCGATTTCAATCTAAACTTTTCTGTTTGTAAAGTATCACGGTGTACTGGAAATCGTTTTTAACAAATTAACAAATTACTATTTCAGCATCTATTCAGAAAATTTGAAAATATTTGTTCGAGGGAAAGTTGATGTTTTTGTGTTATTTTTATATGATTTTCTTATACAGTAATTCCATAGAAAAACGATATAGTGCAACTCCGATTATCGCGAAACTTGATTATTGAAAATAATTAGAACCGTATTTTTCTATTTCATCATAAGGGTGACCAATTTTCAGATAGGGTGGTCCTTAAAATCATGGTTTTTTGAACTAAACATTTTCAAGAAATCATATCTTTTGAGCCAGTCAACCGATTTTAGAGTTCTTTTTTTTTTTTGTTTGAAAGCTATGAATTCTAGTTTTTAGGAAAAATACGTCGAATGGGCCAAATTGTGATTTTGTGCAAATAATATGCAAATTTGTTAGCTTTTCACGTTTCCATGGTCTCGGGACCAAAGAGGTACCCTGGTTTTATATTTTTATTAGAAAATTCGGAAAATTTGGCGTAACATATCAAAAAATCTGGATGTATGTTTTTTAGTTTTTGATATACAGGGGGTTGCCAAAATGTTTGGAATAGGCAACTTTTTTTTCTCTCACAAAAAAGTTTAACATGCTGTAACTTTCCATAGAGTGTATAAAAAAATATCAAATTTTGACTGTTTGTCAACCTATTATATGTGCATCATTGGTACAAATTTGGGCTCGGTTGGTCAATTTTTCGCGAAGCTAGAACTGTTCTCGTGAAACACTAATTTTTAGACTTCCAATTTTTGAACTGTCATATCTCCGAAACCAGTTAACCGAAACGAATGAAATTTTGAACGTTAATCAACAATATATTGATACTTGATGCGACATTATTTCTCACGGCAAATTAAAATATACCGGTTTGACATTTTCACCCATATAGAGGAAAATAAGTCAAATTTACAATACCACACAAAAATTACTAAATGTGTTCTTCCTTCAACCCAAATAGGCTCTAGTATATCTAATTAGAGATATCTTGAGAACAAAAGTAGAAAATCTTTGGATATCAAAACAAAAATTGAATGACATTGATGTAAAAAAATTACATTTTTTCGAGAAAGATCCAAAAATTGTCCATCCATGATAACATTTTTCAACGTTCAAAAAGTACCTATGTTTTAATAACTTGTGAAGCATTAATATATTGTTCTAGCTTTGCGAAACATTAACCAATCGAGCCCAAATTTGTACCAATGATGCACATATAATAAGTTGGCAAACAGTCAAAATTTGAGAATTTTCGATGCACTCTATGAAAAGTTACAGCATGTTGACCCTTTGTGTGAGTGAAAAATAGTTGCCTATCCCAAACATTTTGGCCACCCCCTGTATGATTTTCTCTATCTAAAAATTGGTCATCTTGATGACGAAATAAATAAATACGGGTCTAATTATTTTCGTTGGACTACAAACCCACCAATTTTTTTCTGTGGAATGGCTGTATATGAGTAAACATGCGCGTACCGTGACTCTAAGGTCATATATGATTTTAATAATAATACATTAGTTGTTCAAATACTCATCAAAATGTATGATATTCAAGCAAAGTTTCCACAAATTTGAAAATATTATAAGTTACAGTTATTTGAATATTTTACTCTACTTTCAAAATATTGTACCTATAATTCCTATTACTATCATGCTAGTATCAAACCTGTATACGTCATCGGAACAAATATGTAAGCCTTTTAAGCAGTTGATATTGAATGTACAAGGGGTGGCCAAAATGTTTGGGATAGGCAATTTTTTTTCTTTCACGAAAATGTTCATGATGCTGTAACTTTTCATAGAGTGAATCAAAAAATGTTGACTGTTTGTCAACCTTTTATATGTGCATAGTTGGTTTAAATTTCATCTCGATTGGTTGATCTTTCGCGAAGTTAGAACCGTTCTGGTGAAACACTTTTTTTAAACAACAAATTTTTAACTGTCATATCTCGGAAACCCGTTGATAAACGTTCAAAAATTCATTCAATTCGGTTCTTTGGTTCCGGAGGTATAACAGTTCAAAAGTTAATTGTCATAAAACAAGTGTTTCACCAGAACGATTCTAATTTCACGAAAGATTCACCAATCGAGCTCAGATTTGCACCAATGATGCACATATAATAGGACAAATAGTCAAAATTAGAGAATGTTTGATGCACTCTATGAAAACTTACAGCATTTTGAAAATTTTTGTGAGAGAAAAAAAACAACCGAAATAAAATGATTATGATGCAACAGTTTTTAGAATTATTGTCTCCGCATCAGGTAAACTCAAATTTTGCCCATTTAGGAAAATGTCGAATATGCCCTCGAACTCAAGTAAAATATCAACGGCTATAATTTCAGATCAAATCAGAATGTTCACATGAACCGTAATGACATTATTTTTTCGCCCAAATGAAAAATCATTGTCGAATTATTCAATCTTATTATTCAAGTGAAATTGTGATTCTTCCACATTTTTTTTTTGTACTACATGATAGGGAAGCTTTTTTTATTCTTCAATCACTTAACCTAATTTACAGCTCTTTTGTCCACTAGGGCACTACGTGAGTGATTCCAATTGGAAGCTGTACTCACACTTCGTACAGCGTCTAAATGTATTCAATTCTAATTCTTCTACAGGGGATGGTAAAAATGTTTGGGATAGGCAACTTTTTTTCTCTCACAAAAAAAGTTCAACATGCTGTAACTTTTCATAGAGTGCATCAAAAAATCTCAAATTTCGACTGTTTTCCAACCTATTATATGTGCATCATTGGTACAAATTTGGGCTCGGTTGAATAATGTTTCGCAAAGTTAGAACCGCTCGGGTAAAATACTATTTTTTAGACATCTAATTTTGAGCAGTCATATCTCAGAAACCAGTGAACCGACTTGAATGAAATTTTTAACGTACACTAACAATATGTAAATGCTTCACAAACTATTAAAACATAGGTACTTTTAAAACGTTGAAGAAAGTTATCATGGATTGACACTTTTTGGATTTTTGTCGAAAAAATGTATTTTTTTTACATCAATGTCAATAAATTCTAGTGGTGATATCAAAAGATTTTCCACTTCTGTTCTCAAGTTATCTCTAATCAGATATATTAAAGCCTTTTTAGATTGAAGGAAGAACACATTTAGTAATTGGGAGCGGATCTGGTGTGATGGTTAAAGCCCGTGACTGTCACGCCGAGGACCTGGGATCGAATCCCACTCCCGACATACTCACAAAATGTGAGTTCTTCCTTCGGAAGGGAAGTAAAGTGTGGGTCCCGAGATGAACTAGCCTAAGGCTAAAAATCTCGTTAATACAGGTAAAAAAAATTTAGTAATGTTTGTGTAGTATTGTAAATTTGACTTATTTTCCGCTATATGGATAAAAATTGCAACCCGGTATATTTTAATTCGCTTTCAGAAAATATTACATTTTATAACGTCGTATTAAGTATCAATATATTGTTGATAAACGTTAAAAACTTCATTCAGTTCGGTTCACTGGTTTCCGAGATATGACAGTTCAAAAATTAGTTGTCCAAATAATAGTGTTTTATCCGAATGGTTCTAACTTCTCGAAAAATAAATCAATCAAGCCCAAATTTATACCAATGATGCACATATAAAAGGTTGACAAACAGTCAAAATTTGAGATTTTTTTATGCACTTTATGAAAAGTTACAACATGTTGAAGATGATTAACCTGGGCTTGTTAGGGGAATATCTGTAAATAAAAAGAAAATCGGGTTAAGTACGGTTCCTTTGAATTCCACTAAGAATTTGCATCCTTTGACAGATACGCATTTCGACCTCAACTGTAAGGTCGTCTTCAGTGTCTTGTACTTGACTCGAGTCGAGTCAAGTACAAGACACTGAAGACGACCTTACAGTTGAGGTCGAAATACGTATCTGTCAAAGGATGCAAATTCTTAGTGGAATTCAAAGGAACCGTACTTAACCCGATTTTCTTTTTTTTTATTAACATGTTGAACTTTTTTGTGAGAGAAAAAAAGTTGCAAATCCCAAACATTTTAACCATCTCTTGTAGTAGAATTAGAATAGAATACATTTAGGCGCTGTACAAAGTGTGAATACAGCTTCCAATTGGTATCACTCACGCAGTGCCCTAAAGACAAAAGAGCTGTAAATAAGATTAAGTGATTGAAGAATAAAAAAGCTTCCCTATCATGTAGTACAGGAAAAAAAAAGAAAAAAAGTTGCCTATCCCAAACATTTTGGTCATCCCCTGTATATCGAACTGGTTGCCGTTACGCTGCTTTCACTTTTCACCCTATCATGGTAGAATGATGAGCACGAGGATTTTGTTTGTGTGGCTGTTGGTTGTTCCTTTTCAAGTTCGGATGGGTGTTTATTTTGAGTCGCCGTTCGCCGATGTCCAAGTATCCGGGTCCTTTTGGGCCATTGGCTCAGAAGAGGGTCAGTGTCAGCTGCTCTCAGGGGGAAAGAACAATTGACGTAAGTGCAGGGGCTGGGATCGAACCCATGACCATTTGCTTATGAAGCAAACGTGTGACTAAATGCGCCACGGGTCCTGACCTATAGCTTTGCAAGAATTAAATACAAAACCCTATCAGTAGAGCTTCGCAGGAGTCAAAAGCATGTGTTGCGTATAAATATTAGAAACAGTCGGAAACCTGTGGAGTTTCCCAAACTCCGATAAATCCTTGACGTGCCTTTTTAGTTTCATCTCAACTTTTGTTAATCCAGCAAACTTTTCCAAACTCTCCTCCAACTTCCAAAATTAATCATCACAAATTGACACTTTCGCGGAGTGCAATATGCGGCCAAAATAATAACAAGGCACACAATTGAACGGGTCCATAATTAGTCAACAAGTCACATTTACAGGCAGAAAAACTTTCCTTCTCACGCGATTCGGTTTCGGTTCGATCATTGTCCGTCGCCCCGTCGGTCGACTCCCAACTAAAGGGCCAACTTTGTCAACTCTTTGTAGCACCATCATTATCGACAGTGGCTTACAAGAAAAATAACCTTCCCTTTTAGTAAACCGTCTTGGGTGGGCTATTTCCCCACCACCGTCACCCGGGCGGACGTCTTCCAAAAACTTATGCCGCACATTCCAACATCCCAACAAGCAACGTCACAAAGGGGAAGAGGCGCTGTCTCATACGAAATTGACACTGATTAAGTGTTGGCGCAGAATGGATCCGGCCCATTATTGCTACGGAGCGGACGAGGGTAACTCGGTGTCATCCGATACCCGCTCGCGCCGGAAGGACGATGGAACCAGTAGGCTGGGCTGGGAAATGGGTTCGATTCGGAGTGAAGATTGAGGCATCGATAGAGCGAAAAGCGAACGACGAACGACGGTGGAAGTGGTGTGTCGATTAGCTGGTGTCAGCACACACTAGACTTGAGATTGAATTGTGAGGCGCATCCAAAATCAGTGCGTGAAGGAAGCTACCGTCGTTCATACTTTGAGTTAATTCAGTGTGAACGGACTTTGAATCTTCCATTCCGTGTTGAATGAAGTAGGCTCGAGATCATAATTGTAGCATATGAGAATCAGATGAGATGAGATAGTAGAATATTTTCATATGGGGTATGCATTACTCACTTCATACATGGAATTCCATACCGATGCTATCGACGACAAGATAGTTGAAATAACTCAAAAGCCTACGATTATTTTGCACTCAATTCCATTTTCCTTCAGCAATGCTCGGCTTGTGTCCAGCTATCAATGGCAACGTTTATTGATCCATACCATTTTATTTACACAATAACTCGATTCATATTTTCTCAAGTAGGCAGACGCCTGTTGGTCATACTCTTGCTTAATACATTCCGTCATAGAATTCCTATTACAACAAACTGTTTTATCATGGACGCCTTGCAATATTATATTGGATTTGTTTAGTACTCTGGAACCACTTTTTAAGCCATGGGTGAGGTGCATAAATTCAAAAGGCTTTAAAAAAGACAATTTTGTGCATGCATTACATCAGGGCTGTAATGAGGAAACTTACTTCGCGAGAAAAGGCCTTGCTCCTGCGCATTTGAAATGGGACCAAAGGAGTTTCCACAAAACTCTCAAATAGCCTCAAATCGAACAATTTTTGATGTCATGTCCCTATGTTATTTTGATGTGTAATTCAAAATTTAATGAATATCGAACGAATAACGCAAAGCGATATGATATCATATTTTGTCCTTATATGGTATCACAGTTGTTATTATCTTTGGAAACTAAATATGTTATGAAAATGTTCTTGATTAGTTTAAATTTTCACCTATATGGTTACGCATTATGCGATTTACACAGAGTATTCTGCGTATCCTCGCCTTTGGCGTTTCCAATCGATACTGATCTGGTTTTACTGCTGCTGTTCTTTGTTATGCTGTTATTGCAAAGAGTTTAACCTTACCTAGTTTGGTTAGTGGCTACGGTTAGGATAGCTCAGATTAATCTTCATCATGAAAGAACAGCAACGGTTGATTTTTGCAGACTTATGCAAAAGGGTACAGCTCAAGTGGCTTGAGTCCATGAACCTTACTTTCGTAAGGGGAATTTCTATCTAGGAAACCTTGTGAATCCGGTGTTTGCTACTTTCAGTAAACATGAAATGGCAAACTCGCGTGTCATGCCTCGAGCATATGTGCTTGTCAACAACACTATCATTGCTCCACAAATCTCTGAACTAACCACCAGAGATGTATGTGCTATCACAATTAATGTATCTGTTGGAAACCTCAACAGGAAATACGTCTATTGTTCGGTTTATTTACCGCATGATGAACCACCCCCTAACGGATGCTTTCAAACAAGTCATCGCATACTGCTCTTCAACAAACCTTTTGCTAATTGTTGGCAGTGATGCTAATGCTCATCATATCATCTGGGGCATTACTTAACATAGGCAACCGCCCAACCTTCATTGCATCTGTAAGGGAGGAAGTGTTAGACATAACGCTTTGCTCTAGTAGAATTAGTCATGAGCTAACCAATTGGCATGTGTCAGATGAAGAATCTTTATCTGACCATCGTTGCATCTTTTCTGAATAGTTAAATGTTACTTCGCAAACTTTGCGTTTCAGGAATCCTCCCTCGGTTAACAAACTGGGATCTCTTCTAATTTGGTTGAGGCCAAATTTCGTGGATACTCACCATCCATTGACACTCCAAGTGATTTAGATGATGCCGTTGATACTACAACGACCTTCATCATGATAGCTTTTGAAGAAGCATGCCCTCTACGGTCTGTGAAGATCAAAAGAGGAACCCCTTGGTGGAACTCTGATCTGGCGAAACTCAGGAAACAATGTAGAAAGAGTTGGAACAGACGACGTTCGGCTGGTTCGGAGGCTTTCAGGTCGGCTCGCAAGGCCTACAGGAAAGCTCTCCGGTTTGCTGAACGATCCGGCTGAAAGAACCTTTCTACAAATGTTTCCAGTTTGAGTGAAGTCAGTCGGTAAAACAAAATCCTTGCGAAATCTAAGAACTTTCGAGTGAACAAACTTCTTTTGCCAAATGGCGATCTCACTTCCTCTGATCAGGAAGCTCTGGAATGCTCATTCAGCATATGCTTCCCTGGATGTGTGGATATTACATCTTCTTGAAGTTATGATTATCTGGCTTCGGCACGGAGTGTTGTAAATATGGAAGCGATTGATTGGCCAGATGGTATACATCCTATTTTACTTCTGAAGAGATTTGATTATTTGAAACATGTTTTGAAAAAAAACTTGTTTGCAGTTTTGCTACAGGGTAGTATAAAAACTTTGCCGGATATTACTGTGGAGTTTATTCCGAAAGTGGGTCGTGCATCGTATGAAGAAGAAAAAAGTTTCAGACCAATTGGTTTGACATCTTTTCTTCTGAAATACTTAGAATGCATTGTGGATCCTCACATCCGTGATGTTCATCTGGTCAACGTGCCTCTTCATGTGAACCAACATGCCTACCAATCTGGAAAGTCCACTGTGACTCTTTTACAGAGGGTTGTTTACGAGAAAGCATTCGCTGAAAAGCAATCTTGTTTGGGTGTTTTCTGAGATATCGAGGGTGCCTTTGACAATGTGCCTTTCGATGCCATATTGGAAGCCGCACAGAGTCATGGTATATCTCCAATGCAACTGGATTCATCGAATGCTCAAAAACCGATATCTCTTCTCGACATTGCGTCTAGCAGGGATTAGGAAATTGAGTGTTTGTGGATGCCCCCAAGGGGGAGGCTTGTCACCGCTTTTGTGGAATCTCGTGGCAGATACGCTATTGAGGCAACGCAATAATAGCGGTTTTCCTACTTATGGTTTTGCCGACGACTACCTAGCATTGTTAGTTGGTATGTGTATCACCACCCTTTTCGACCTGATGCAAAGCGCCCTTCAGGTAGTTGAGGGTTGGTGTCGCCAATATGGCCTTTCGGTAAATCCGAGTAAAACATCTGTTGTTCTTTTCACGGAAAAGCGAAACCGTTATGGTGTTCGATCTTTACGTCTATTTGATTCTGAAATCAATGTGACTGAACAGGTAAAGTTCGTTGTAGTCATTCTTGATTCCAAGCTTTCTTGGATACCTCATATTGAGCTCAGAATCAAGAAAGCTTGTATGGCTTTCGGGCAATGCCGGCGAACCTTTGGTACAATTTGGGGTCTAAAACCCATGTATATCAATTGGATCTACACAACTGATGTTCGGCCAATATTGGCTTATATGGATGTCTTGTGTGGTGGCAAAAGGGCGAAATGAGAACGGTCCAATCAAAGTTAGGCCATCTCCAAAGGATGTGCTTAATGGCGATGTCTGGAGCGTGCCATTCAATTCCCACGGCAGCGCTCCAAGTTCTCTTTGACGTTGCTCCACTATACATTCATTTCAAACAAGAAGCTCTTTCTTGCACTTACCGTCTACGGGTACTCGGTCTACTAGAGGAAACTCCTGTGCACCGCACATCAACACACACCTCGTTGTTGCCACTTCTGGTGAATTGGGACAAAATTGTCCTTGCTCCAAGTGATCTTACAATTACTTGTAATATTCCATATAGGACAAGTGGACATCTGGTTATCTGGAGAGAAGTATTTCAGACGGCATCGTATGTTACACTGATGGCTCCCTTCTCGAAGGTCGAGCAGATGCTGGTATTTATTCTCGTGAGCTAAGGCTGTATCTGTCTTACTCACTTGGTAGAAACTGCACCGTTTTTCGGGCCGAAATCTTTGCTCTTATGTGCGGAGTGCAATCAGCACTTCAGCAGCACGTAATGGGCAAAGTAATATACTTCTGTTCAGATAGCCAGGCTTCTATTAAAGCACTTGCTTCGGCCAACTCCAGGTCGAAGATAGTTATCGCTTGCCCAACTCAAATCGAGGAGCTGAATTCAGCAAACGCTGTTCACCTTGTATGGGTGCCTGGCCATTCTTCCATCATCGCTGGAAATGAATTGGCCGATGAGTTAGCTCGTACTGGAGCATCACATGACTTCATTTGCCCTGAGCCAGCTATTCCGATATCAAAGTATTGGGTAAAGCTTCAGATTCACTGGAATAGTTTGGAGTCATGTCATGAAGTGCTTCATTGGCCCTGAGCCAGCTATTCCGGTAGCCTAGTGTTGGGTAAAGCTTCAGATCGACACCTGGGCTGCCACTCAGCACAAACAATACTGGAATAGTTTGGAGTCATATCGTCGAATAAAGGGGTCAAAGGGGTGGCAAAGTATCTAACAAATCTGTCCAAACAGAATTGTAGAATACTGTGCTGGTCAAACAATTGACTGGCCACTGCCGACTCAGTTATCACAAGGCGTATATTCAGCAAGCTGATTCATTTGCATGTGATAGCTGTGAATCCGATTAAGGCCCCTTAGTGTGTCATCTCAAATTTTGCTCTTCTTATTTGGTTCTTATTCCAAACAGTCATCAAGCATGATAGTAGTTGTGTTGCCTTTCCATACCAATTCCATAAACAAACAAACAAAAATTGCACCTCTTTGTCTCTGTACCTCCATTGTAAACTTTTCGAGAATATGAATCATTTGAAAGCCACTCAAGCAGTAAACTACCCTACTTCAATGAATAATAAGTAACCATATCCAAATGTCACGAAAAATGTTAGTTTTTCTATCTAACAAGCTAGAAATGATCGAATTATTTTGGTACGCTCTCCCACTGTTTATTTTTACTGCAACAGCAGTGCTGGCGGACCGCTTGGTGAAGATTTCGTAAATTATTATGCTTTGCTTATTTCACTAACAATTGTGGTAAAAAAGTAAAAAAATAATCACCCCACAAATTATTTTTGATTTTATGACGCATAACCAATGGGTTTAACTTGACTTTTTGATTGATTTCGCTCAATTTTATTGATGCTTTGGCCCGCAGGATCGACATCACTGCGTGTAATGATCGATGATTGTGCGCTAGTATGGGACGCGCTTGTATGGAAAAAATAAATCCTCGCTCCAGTCGACTTTTTAGATCCCATTTAGGTCCCATATGAACCGTACAAAATTTCAGTGCAATCGGTGAAACTAGAATTTAGCGCAAGCGGTTCAAAGTTTGCATAGGATTTACTATGGGAAAAGTTGCACTTTCAAACAAAAAATCCCAGAGGTCGCCCTCTATCGCCTTAATTCAAATAGATCATTGCTTCTTGTAGAAAAATCATTTATGAAACTTTCTTTCGAAGACCGCAAAACGATTGGATGCTTGTGGAAAAAGTTATTGATTTATTACCGATAAGTGATCCAACGAACGGCTTTTTGTTTTGTTTTATCAGCAGCACTGCTGCTGCCGTTGTTGCTTAGGGTGGCGGGAGGCATCACCACCCCCAGGAATAGCAGCATCCAAGGCAGCAGCTACAGTGCTGCTAATAATACAAAACAAAAAGCCGTTCGTTGGATCAATAATCGGTAATAAATCAATAACTTTTTCCATAAGCTTCCAATCGCTTTGCGGTCTTCGAAGGAAAGTTTCATAAATGATTTTTCTACAAGAAACGTTGATCGATTTGAATTAAGGAGGCAAGGGGCGACCTCTAGGATTTTTTTATCTGAAAGTGTAACTTTCCCCATAGTAAATCCTATGGAAACTTTGAACCGCTTGCGCTAAATTACAGTTTCACCGATTGCACTGAAATTTTGCACAGTTCATATGGGACCTAAATGGAATCAAAAAAGTCGACTGGAGCGAGAATTTGATGTGTGTCCCATACTATTGTGCGCGCCAAAAGACATCACCGCGCTGCCGCCGTCGTCGTTGGTACTGCGGGGGGTGGTAAACCCCGCCAACCACATTTTGAGTGCGGTCGAAACAAATCGTTTAAAATTTCTACTTTCGAGTGAAATTATGCTTAATATCGTGATTACTTGGAAAGAAGTAGTGTGAATACATTTTTATGCCAAATATCTTGCGTGAAATTGATTATTTTATAGAAAAAGATAAGCGTCGATTTTTTACAAACATGTATTGGTTCAATGTTGTATAAAGTTGATTTCGGTCAATGATTTTGAAGAAGCCATTTTGCGATGACGCGCTAAGGGGCCTTAAGAAACTTCGTATCATTTAACATGTAACTGTGCAGTTTTTGCGCAACTGCGTTTCCGAATACTCGGAAAACACTTGTTAAGTGAAACTGACTTCAGAAACCAGAATCTTCATGATGTTCTGTTGTTCTGAACCCGCTATGGTAAAGAGCTATAGGCTCTCTTTACGCTTTATGCATTATTACAGTGCCCTTTTCAGGGCGCTGTTTGAACCTATTGTGGTACGCTTATTCGTGTATGACGATCCTATTCCCTTACCTGTCCTTTCCCCTGTCCCATCCTTTTGTCCTTCCCTTCTTCCTCAGGAAAATGAAGAATAGGCTCGTGTACATGGCGATGGCACAAATTTCCCAAATGGAGGAGAACGTGCCTCTGGAGCAGAGATGACAGATTATTTTTATCAAAAATCTGTATCAATACATATTTTTCTGTATCACTGTGTTTGAGGGTATAGCAGACACCGTGAGTCCTAGATTTCAACAGAAACTAACAAAAATGTCCTGCTTTTTGACGATTTTAAATTTTTACTGCTATTTTTTCTAAAACATGTGTGAAAATGTACAAATTTTTAAAAAAATCTTTAAAGTTTAGGCATCAATTTACAAAGAATTCATTGAATTCATTGAATTTTTTTTTTTAAATTTTATGCTTTCTGTAGAAATCTGTAGAACATTTCAAACATCTGTATTTTTCTGTACTCTGTATCTTGTATGTATGGAAGGTCAAAAATCTGTATAATACAGAAAAATCTGTATATCTGGCATCTCTGCACGAGTTATACATATACACTACTCGTCATGAGAACAGACTAACTTAAAAAAGTATTGAAACACTCAGTTGAATATGTATTGCATCACCCTACATTGGTCGGGCTCCATACAAAGGGGCGGCCAAAACTCCCAAAAAACAAATTTGACATTTTTAAACTTAATTTTATCTTATAACAAAGTTAATGTATTGTAGTTTTATTATTCTTAATTCAAATCATACAAATAACAAATCATGCCTACGGCTGCACAAAAACGTTTAAATATTTTGCAGAAATTTGCCGGTTTTCAAATTAGAGCTGTTTAAAAAATTCATGTTATTTTCAAATATTTGACGTTATTTTTCCATTTTTGACTGAAATAAAATTTATCTTTCCACATTTTTAACACGTTTTGAACAAACTTGATTGGATTTGATCAAAAGTTGATCATTTAATTAAATTAAAATTGATTTTCCAACAAAAAACTCAAAAATGTTGGGTTTATTGACTTATACTGTTTTTTTAATTATTGAAGTTGCGTTATTTTTGAATACCCCTTTTGAAACACTAATTATACTATATAACATATCTAGACAACCTATAACTTCGATTAAATACATTAAAAGAGTTTTGGCCGAACTTTATCTTTTTCCGACCATTGTGCACCCCTCAAAAACTTTAGCATCACCTTAAAACAACTAAATTGGTGCTGCTTCATCTCAAAATCCTGATAATATCAAAGGTACAGTACAGCAAAGTTGTTCGGAAAGGTTAGCATCATGGCAAGCCGTTTAATAAGCAATTCTGTCGCTAGGTGACGCTAGTGAGCATGGAAAATGAGCATTTGTCAATGACAAGCAGTTTATGAAGTGAATCAGACCTGAATCACTTGAATATTAAGTGAATCAGACCTGAATCACTTGAATATCAAGTGAATCAGACCTGAATTTCTTGAATATGAAGTGAGTCAGACCTGAATCTATTAAACATGAAGTAAATTAGAACTGAATTATTTGAATATCAAGTGAATCAGGCCTGAATCACTTGAACATGAAGTGAATCAGACCTGAATTACTTGGATTGGAATGACTCAGACTCGAATCATTACAACATTAAATGAATCAGGCTGAATCACTTGAATATGAAACGAATCAGACTTCAATCACTTTAATATGAAGTGAATGGAACCTGAATCACTTGAACCTAAAGTGAACCAGAGCTGTATCACTTTAATATGAAGTGAATCAGACCTGAATCACTTGAATATCAATTGAATCAGGCCCGAATCACTTGAATATGAAGTAAATCAGATCTGAATCACTTGGATTAAAATGACTCAGACCTAAATCACTTAAACTTGAAGTGCATGAGCCTTGAATCACTCGAACATGAAGAGAATCAGACCTGAATTACTTGATTATGAAGAGAGTCAGATCAGAATCATGAATATCAAGTGAATCAGATTTGAATCGCTTGAATATAAAGTGAATAAGACCTGAATCACTTGAATATAAAATAAATCAGACCTGAATCACTTGGATTCAAATGATTCAGACCTAATCACTTGAATTTCAAGTGAATGAACCTTGAATCACTTGAACATGAAGTGAATCAGACCTAAATCACTTGATTATGAAGTGAGGCAGACCTGAATCACTTGAATATCATGAATACCAAGTGAATCAGATTTGAATCGCTTGAATATAAAGTGAATCAGACCTGAATCACTTTAATATCAAATTAATCAGACCTGAATCATTTTATAATGAAGTGAGTCACACCTGAATCACTTGGTTTGAAATGACACAGACCAGAATCATTTGAACATGAAATGGATCAGACCTGAGCCTCTTGAATATCTAATGAATCAGACCCGAGTCACTCGGATTAAAATGACATACACCTGAATCACATGAACATGAAGAGACCTTAACCTATTGAATATGAAGTGGATGATCTGCTTGTCGTTATGATGACCTTCCGAACAACTTTACCGAAGACTTGAACTTTCTATCTCACCCGGATCACGAGATAGAATTAGTTAAAAATATTCATTTTGCTAGGCTCACTAGCGTCACCTAGCGGCAGAATTGCGAACAAAACTACTTGTCATTATGATATCCATGGTCGTCCGAACAACTTTGTTGAAGACTTGAACTTTCTATCTCATCAGGATCACGAGTTGAACTAGTTAAAATGCTCATTTTCCTATGCTCACTAGCCTAGTGAATCAATCTGCTTGCCATTGTGATGCCAACGACCTTCCGAACAACTTTGCTGAAGATTGTACCTTTGCATATTTTCAGAAATTTGAGATATAGCAGCACATATGCATGCAGTTGTTTTGAGGTGAGGCTAAACTTTTCAAGGTAATACAATATTTAACTGAATGTTGCAATACTTTTTCAAGCGAGTTCGTACTTATGACGGGTAGTGTACATCAATACGAATAGTACCGAAAATTGAGTTCTGAAATGAGTAACAAACACATATTTTTTTAAATAATGAAAGTTTCCGATACAGATTGACCAGGGCTCAGAACTTTATGCATACGAACCAGTACTAGTAGTGTAATTCTAAACTAATTGAAAAAAAAGTAGTCACTAGATAAACTACGTAGACTCTTAGGGGGGAAGGGAGGGGGGTCTGGCCAAAGTCTACTCTTCATACAAATTTCAAATTGATTGTATGAACAAAAGTCTACGGATGGGGAGGGGGGGTGTTAGCTCTGGGTTTAGGTTTGGTTTAATACGTAAATTCTGACTTTCTCAGTCTAGGGAATCCAAACGATTAAATTTGCATTGCCCGACGTTTCGACCTGATTTATTTGGCCTTTTTCAAGGGTGAAGTTGTCTATTGTTTTTTGTTTATTTTAGCTTTAGCTTTACCCTTGAAAAAGGCCAAATAGATCAGGCCGAAACGTCGGGCAATGCAAATTTAATCGTTTGGGTTCCCTAGATTGAGAAAGCCAGAATTTCCGTAGTAAACCATTTCCAGTCGAAAATCCCTAGCAAAAGGTTTGGTTTAGTTTAGGTTGAGGTTTAGGGGGTATAGGTTCTAAGATGGCCCAAAATGAGTCTACGAAGTTTATGGACAGCGCCTTACGGCGCAAGTCAACTAGACGATGGTTTGTCCCCGATTATCAAATCGTTTTGCTGTTCCTGCAAACAGTTCAAATGCTTGAAGAGTTATATCTTCAAACGTCACTTGACATACGTCATTCTTCGTCGCCATTATGATATTGCAGTTTTCCAACGGGAGCATTACGATGTATATCTCCCCAACAGCAGCAAAATTAGATCAAAGCTAGGATAGGATACGACAACTAGTCAGCCCAAAAGAGACCAATTTGGGGACCAATAATCTTAGCAACGCGGAAAAACAAGACAGCAAGCTGTGAAATTAGACAGAGAAGTTGCAGGTGTCACATCCTATCCTAGGATCAAAGCAGCGAGTACCTCGTCTTACACAGTCCCATGCCTAGAGGAGTGATTAAACTGGCTTCATTTACATGTGCATCCGGTCATCAGGCTCATTACGCATAATTGAGTTAATGCGGTTCATTTATACCATTTGCATAAACGTTGTCATCGATCATCCTAGCGAGACAGCACGTCTAACGAGTTTCCAACGTGGGATGTTTATTTCGTAAATACGCAAAAGACGTGAGTTGGTTCTGAGCATGGTAGAATCAGACTTGAAACAATAATCACATGCTTTCAGCTTAAACTCACCATCGTAAGACGTATCGCACTTATTTGTTTGTCCAACAAAGTAAATTAATTAACAATTCGCCCAGCGCAGCCACCTCCACACCCCGCCCGGGATTCGCATCGAGGATAAGCTGCTCGACAAACAAAACCTTCTTCTCGAAGACAGAGCAATGTGCTCTTTCGCAAAGTCAGTTATCTTACACTAAAATCCTTGTTCCGATCCTGAGAAAATGTTACCTGTTTCCTCGTCCACGTCCATCAAAGCAGTCAATTAACAATTCCAGCCTCGTTTTCGCAACTTGGCAGGAAGTTACTCGAACAGGTCGAGAAGAGCCGGTGTAAATCTTGGGAGTTTATCAATGTCCTAGACATTGATGGTGCTCGTCAAACAGTGCTGCGGTTGAGTCCGTGCGACGGAAACATCTTCTTGGAACGGCCACCGGGGCTTCCCATTATTCATGCGAACATCGACCGTCGACCGACCGTGGCTGTCGTGACGACTAGAAGCACAAATTCTGGTTCAAAGTTGTATAACCCGGCTGATCTATACGAAGCCCAGCTAATGATGAGCATCTCCACAAGTTTTACAATGAGTTTTCATCAAAACATTCCAGAGCTTGTGGCACGCTCAGAATGTCTGGCACACAACTGTGTTACTATTCCGAAAGCATATGACACAACAATTTTGTTCTGTTTCCTAATCGATTTTTTTAAAGATTCATATAAATATCTGAGTATTTTTTATTCAAACTTTTTTCAAACTATAACATTTTCCTTATACATAGCCTTCTAGAAGTTTGTTTTACTTAATTTTGAATTTTATATTAATTCAAACATAATTTCTTGTGATGTTCTTTTAGAGTGCACCACTCTTCCTTAAAGCACCAAGCTGTTGGCATAAGTAAAAGATAAGTTCTGTCGTAATGGTGATGCTTTTCTTAGAGAATAGCAATTAGAGAGCGAGATAAACTCAGGTATCCAAGTGAGGTCAGGACGACATTGCCATGGGATTCCCGGTCGTATGGTTACGGTCACCAACCGAGAGCAAAAACCAAACTGGGTCTGCTGTTAATGGAAAAAAATGGGAACAGAAACTAACTTCAACGTTTTGTTTGTGCACATGAGAACCGAAAGCAACGGTGAAGGGTAGAAGCCAAACGAGCTATTCACGATCAACTTTAATTACCAATTTCAGAGGTAAGGACCACAAAACCGCAAATTAAATGAAAGGTTTAATAGTTTTATGAAGTTGGACAAATGAGCGGTTTTCTGCAAGCATCATCTTTGCTATAGAACTTTTTGTTTGTTCAAATTGTAATGCCTGAGTATAAATTCTCAGAGCTTTAAGTTATAAGATTCCATCGTGTGAACGCCGTGAAGAATCATCTTCAAATATTCAGCTTCCTTATTATACATCCAGAAGCGATACTACATTTACTCACCCTTCAGCTTTCATCGCATATAGACATTACCCACATCGCTTCGAGAACTCAATCTCTGCCGACCGCTAACATCCGCCACCTAGACACTTAGTTATCAACTGTCGCCTCCACTCTGCCCGACCCAAATTCCCTAAACTCCCCGAATTTGAGTCATAAAACCGGGAAGTGATTTATCCGCACGCACCTCTCCGGCCATTTGGTTGGTGGTGGTGATGATAAAATTGAGCCTGACGTTTCCGAGGATACTAACCAGGACACACCCAACAATAGCTAGCTCGCAATTCCATTCATCTATGCTTTCGGGTTTCTTCCCTCATCCCACAACTCACCACCGCGAATAGCAGGGAACGCGTCCGGAATACGTTGTGAAGCCTACAATATTGTGTGTCCAATAGAGCGGCCCATATTTTTGTTTGCCTGGTGAGCAGCTTTGATGAATAAACTATACTGTTGAACTTATCTTTTGCATACGGATTGTTTTGATTACTGTTAAAGTATGAACTTTTCAAACAAGGAATCATTTATTGTCCATTAACTTTGGGTATTGGTTCCCTTATTAGGCATGTGGCTCCCGTTTTCATCCCACGAAAAACAACGTTATTTGCTTTGTTTCTCATTTTTGAATTTTATGTTAGAAGCGCGCATGAAAACAAAAAGAATGGAATCAATCGGTGCCATAATCGCTTGTTTTCGAATAAGATGAATTTGGAAGCGTGAGATTACTTATGGAACTATATAGACTAATTCAAAAATGATCACAGAAAAATACGTTCATTAAAGGCACTGTATTTTGCAAGTTCAAAAATTTTCATTCATTCTTGTTGTGTAATTGATCTCTCATAGTTTCACATTCAGAAAGTTTATATTGAAGTTCTTGATTTCACTAATTTTGGGCCACTTCAATGAACATATAATAAATGGTGATCCACGCGACGAGACAACGAGACAGCGAGCCAACCGAAACAGGAAGATGCTTGATGCGAAGAAGGAGAACTAATAACAAGTGAAAGACTTTATCACCGTTACAAAATTTATGAGATAACAGTTTGTTGCGTCTGGTTAAGCTCCGTTGCGCGGTCCAGTGTGCCAGGAATGATGGCGAGAGTGGCGTCTCCGTCGTTAAAATACTTTGGAAATTTTGAACGAATGATTCAATTTTTAGGGAAATTTCCACGAATATGATGGCGCCAACGATTGAGATGTGATAGTTGGGAGGTTAAAGTTGATACAATCGATTGTGATGAAACTTGAGGGGATACTCGTTAATGTGTAGCCGCACGAGCTTTCAAGTTCGTTACCGGCTGGAAATAATCGCTAAAAAATATCGCCACCATGGGCTGACCAGATTGTTCTTCGTAAAATGAGAAGCTTAAGCGCCACCTCGTTAGAGGACCTCCCACTCGTATTAATAGTTTGCCCGGTCTGAGACCCACCTAAGTTGCCCAGTAAACATTTTGGTCTGTATAATTTTATCTATACATCTCTATATAAAAACCAATCCAATCGTATAAAGTGCACAAAACTGCTATATACGTACCAAAGTGGAGGCCATATACATACCTCTGACGACATTTCTCGACTTCCCGTGACAAATAATACGATGTCGTAAATTAGGAAGGAAAATAAAAAAAAAGATTTCTCATGAATAGCTTTACGACGTCCCATGTCTACAAAAATAAAAAAAGACAAGCACCCAAGATTCGAACACATGATCTTTAGATTCCTAATCCAATGCCATACCACCGTACTAGCTAATCTTTCTTGAATAGGGAGTGAATTTAAACCAATATAAACTTAAGCCTTAAACCTGTGGCTTGCCTTGTTGGTTTTCCAAGAATGCTGATACTCAATAATGTGGTAATTTTGCCAAAGTCATTGCGATTCCATCTGAAACTATACTGACATATTTCAACCATCTCTTATTATGATCTGTCAATTTATACAACTTGCGGCGAATTTGAGTTGCGATATATACAGCATACTTTTGTTTACATAAAAATGTTCGCGTTGCGTGCGGGTCGCCGTCGTCGTCGCGCAAAAATATTAGTAAAATCCGTGGAAATCCGGTAATTAAACAATTGGCCGGGCAGTGCATCATGCGTCAGCAGCAAGGAAAACCAACAGGTGAGATGTGACCACTGGAATAACACGCCGCCGAGGTGCGCGATGCAGATCCGGATCGCTAAGTATCAACCCGCAGAATCTCACAACCAGATGCACGCCGTCACCATCGATGGGGAGATAGCAATAAAGATTCCGAAAAGAGTGATTTATTCCTGCTATGGACGATTGTGACGGAGATTGGAATCACCTTTGTGGGTTGAGTGAATGGGGCAGGTTCTGTGTACTTTGGAATGTGTACTAAGTGAAGTGAAAACTGATAGTAGCTGGACGTTGATGTTAGAATTTTAGGTAACACGGTATGTTAGTGCATATTGAAATTGCTTAGCCCAGACGGCAAATTCGGACGGAAATTAGGTATGTAATCTATTGTGCTCTAAATTTGTTTTTTCATGGGTTTATTTTTTGTTAATTAGTCAGAAGTGCTCATCGTCAATAATGTGATTATTGTGGGGAAAGTGTGCACTGTGCCTTGTGATTACGTTTGACGCTATTCTGATGCGATATATGATCTGTCGATCGATATGTAATTTGGAGCGAGTCTGAATTGCGTTATTTACAACTTGTTTTGCTTATAGTTCAGATAGTCGTAAACGAATCACAAGGGTGATTTATATACAATAATTTTTAACAATTCTCCAGCAAGGCATGACATTTTATATGATTTTGATTTATTTTGAATGGATATGCGATATGGTATGCACATCCTTTTACGATACGTGGTTTACTGGGTGGTCCATTGTAGAACCTCGATTCAAGGTTCGAAAAACAATCCCGCCAACTCCACTTTCTTGGCGTCCGTCGTACTAGACTCCGAAACACCAGAGGTCAACAATACTCACGCAACCCTAACTGCTCGTACTGATAGTAGCTTTCCACTATAAAATTCCTTCATCACCGGAAGATTCCATCACCCGCCAAAAAATGGCGACACCGATCAGAAAGCTCATCATTTAACTCAACTAACTTGGGGAAACTAACTTGCTATCCTGAAATATTCAGAGCCTATTAATTCACTTGAGCTTTCTACAATGGTTCACTGTTTCAAATTACAGATTTCGCGGTCACGGTAAACACTTCCTAATTGGTTCGACTGTCCAGGCAAAGTGACGAAACATCTTGAAGTCCTCAGATAGGAAACCTTGGAATATCTAACATCTATTGACGAGTCGTTCGGGTCGATTTTCTTGTTCCATTTCCGGTCTTCGATATCTCGCTCCCACCAGTAATCGCTAAGTGTGGCCTTCATATTTCTCTCCCCAATTCTCAAGGTCTTTCGTGAACTTGACCTTCGGATTTTTGGCCCGATCGCGGGCAATCAATTAAATTTTGTGAGAGGGTTAACGGTTGGCAATTCCTCTCCTTTTCGGTGGATGCAGGTTTCCCGAGCAGAAGGGAATAGCAACAGCATAATAAAATGTGTAATTTTGGAAAAATAACTGAGTAGCGGAAAGAGTTATTTTCATGTTATTTACATAACATATCCTGTTATAAACTTGTCTGTCATAACCCAAGTAACACACTTGTCACCGAAGAGTCACGGCGGCGCAGGTTTTTGTTGCGCAGAAGTCACTGTGACTTACTTCTAACAAATAAACACTTACTTGCTAGAAGTAAGTCACAGTGACTTCTGCGCAACAAAAACCTGCGCCGCCGTGACTCTTCGGTGACAAGTGTGTTACTTGGGAAGCGGCAAAATAACAAATATTATTACAAAAAAATGTTCCTGGAAGACCTGTTTAATAACATGTTTTGTTAGTTTCAATAACAACTTAATAACAGCGAATTTTGAAAATATTTCAATAACAAATTTTGATATGAATACGTTAATGATAACATTCTGAAAACAAAATTTGCTTTTTTTTTGTTGCGGATAGGAATTCCTCCAAAGTCCCATATGCATTCAATGGGATACGCAACAATCGGATCTATTGTTAAATGTTTCATTCATAATTGGGACGCTATTGTTGTCGCAAGCGATTTCTTATCGAAAACAGAGACAAACTCGTTTATTTTTCAAACAACTTACGATGAAAAACTACCGTCGTTTTGAAACCCTTTATTAGGTGGTTCATTGTTTATATGATTAATTTACATCATTACCTCATTGTTTGACACATTTATTCTACCCAAGTAACCAGTAAGCATTTAAAATAGCATTCTTTCAGCATTATAGTAGCCTTTACGACAAGGCGTTTAATGCTAATTAGCCGTATATGCGCCTATAGTGCTACCTCACAGCAGGTTTTGGCAAAATAACGGGCTGTCTTAGTGCTATCCCTTCAGGAACGTCGTGACGAAATGTCAAAGAAGCGTAACGCCTCGTCGAGCAAAAAAAAAACAAAAATAGATTGACGTCTGCTTCTCGTTCTCTCAGCCTGCTTTCCCGCTTCATCGTCCTTCCATATTCCAGCCGGTGCTATGTGGTACTTTTTTGCTGATTTTTGTAGTGATGTAGGTTTGAACTTACGATCCGGAAATCATATCTGCTTCGGATTCTGTTGCTCCTGATCCACGATGCTAAAGCTGTCCCGGTGGCGTGCGGTGATTTAATCGCCAATATAAAGAATGATTCGATAACAGCTTTAGATTCAACAACCAAAACTTGTTTTCATTATGGTATTTCATTGTGGTAGAGCATAACGATCCCTTCTTTTAAATATCTGTGGAATATGATTGTTTCTTCCCTATTTCAAACAATCCTATGATCCACCAAAGCATCCACCTATTCGGCACATATTTTCCGACGAAATGATAAATAATCGGTGATTTTTTGATGGACAAGTTCCCAATCCAATCCAGCTGCAGTAATGTTTTCTTTGTTGCTTTGGATGAGTAGGGGAAAATGAAGAAACAAATAAGATGCACAAATTTGTAAACAGAAGCATAGGCTCTGTAAGAGAGAGACAAAATGTGTTGCCAAATGCGTAACATATCTCCCAACCTTTTTGCTCCTAGCATTTAAAGAGCAGTTGAAAAGCATTCTGTATGCTCCCAAGTGAAACCACTCCAAGCAGTTGAAATGCTAATTAACAGCCGAAAGCTTTTGAGCAGCACAGCTTATGCTAACTCAAGGCAGCTATGCATTCGAACTGCTTATGTAGGGCAGCAAGCAGTTTAAATGCGTAATACGGGCTGATACACGGCTTATTCAAATGCTTAGTGGTTACCTGGGTAGTTAATCTAAGTGGGCTCGATGCAGTGAAATCAATAAAAATGTCTAAAAATAATCAGTGGAGTTCTTGATGACTTATTTTTTTTTTTCATTTTTGTCGAAAATGTGTTGTTCGCCGTTGAATTCCACCAGTTGATCCAAAATGTTTCATAAAATGGCTAACACTCTATTACACTCTCTATTTTCGTATTCATACCTAACTGAAACTGGGGCAAAAAAAACAGGTATACTTTTCAAAGTGCTTATAAAACAAAAGGCTGATAAGTTGGCACTGTAACGTAATGTCAGTAAGAAGAGGAACTGATGACAAAATAATATTTTCTCTTACAGTTCCTCACGGAATGCTGTGAACAACGAAAATCTTGAATGGTATAGTTTTGATTGCAAAGCTAGTTATGTTGTTATATTAATGATCAAATATTTGTACTAGTCTCAATGACACAATAATAACTGAACTTGTGCTACAACAAAACATGTTATTGAAATGTAATTAAAAGAAAATACACCAAGAGCACGATCATAACTAAATAAGATTGCCCAACAGAACATGTTATGGAACAGTGATGACTTAATAAGTTAATAATAACAAACCGAGATATAAAAGCAGGTTTTGTGATTCCGTTGTTATTATTTTGATATTTTCCTCTGCTCGGGTTGAACCAATCGGAGTTATAGCAGTTGCATATGCGCAGGCGGAGTTTATGCGCTCTTTATCATGTTGGCTTATCAGTCTAGTACGCAGCCTCTCGGAATTCCAGGTTATAATGATTAACAAGCATTTAAATGAAACATAATAATTTATTGTAATTGATGTACCTATTTATTACACAGACGTAACGGGCTACCGTTACAAATGTTAATCTTACTTTCATAGTTTCTTGAACATTTTTTATCGAAAGAATATCAAATAGATTTCTAGTGGTGAAAACTGTATGAAATACTGGGAAATACGAACAATTGGTACTTCTCGTATCTGAAGGAATAATACAGATTCTATTGAGGTTTTTAGCGTCTTGCCACTGGTATTTCGAATTTTAAATATTTAAACAATTACAAATATGTCAGATTTTCATTGTTAACTTTTCTAGGGAGTTTCAGAAGGGTTTCGGAGAGGTTCAAGGGGGTTGCTTCTGAAATATTCTGGAGCGTCCCTGGAACTCCCTGAAACTTCTAAAGCAAGCCTGGAACGCCTCTTGAAATCTTCCAGAGCCCATTGAACGCTCCTGAAACTCTTCTGAACGCGCTTGAAGCTTTTTGGAACGTCATTGGCGCTACTGAAACTTCCTACTGAAGCCGCCTGAAAATCGCTGGATCGTGCCTAAAATCAAGCTTGCTATTTTATGAAAACACATACTAGTAGCCTCGATATGTTGTCAATACTGGCAACACCAGCGAACTGCACACTTATTTTGGATTTAAGTGTTCGGTAGTTTTCTTTACTGAACTCGAATTGTAATTCTATAAAATTGCGACTCTTCAGTATTTTTCATGCAAAGATACTGATATTCAGTAGAATTATTTGCATTTCACTGAGTACGGTAAAGAGAATAACCGATTATACGGTAAACATGATCGTTTGCCGAAATGAGGCAAAAGCCAGTAAACACCAGTACCGATTTTCGGTAATTGATAAAATTTTACTGAGCTTATGTAAAAGAAAATCGAAACATCGCACTGACCCTCCAAACAGTTGTCAAACGATGAAGATATAATCCAGCAGCAGCGGCAGCAGCAAAGTTTGACTAAATAGGAATCGCGGTTCTATCAGGAAATTTGGACCGAAGCGCTTTATTTTCGTCGTCTAGGTAAGTAATGGAAAATCAGCGAACGGCATCAATTTAGTAGGTATGGAACCACGGTCTCGTGAAACTGATTGTGAGGCTTCTCTTATGAGGTTTTTCAGATGCATTCGTTAAGCTTCATGTCGCTGCGTACATTGTCGCTTGCATATCAAGGCTGACAAATTCTCACCGAAAAACATTGAACCTTTGATGGTTCAATCCCGTATTTAAATGTCTATCTATCCATCCTGTCCATCCGTCGCTGATTTTCCATTCTACTTAGTAATAAATGAAAAAGCGCAATGAAGATAAATCCAAAATGGCATTGTATGAACTTGAAAGATCGGGGAGCTTTGATCGAACCTTTAGGGAAACCGGGGAGTTCGGTAAAACAACATAAACAAGAAATTTACTGATAAAGCCAGTTAAAGTTTCTCACAAAATGTACTGACTTTTTCGGTATATTTTGTCAACTGCACGATTTTCCAATTAACTGGGTTCGTTCGGTAACGAAAAAACTACTGGGTGATCAGCAGTTCAAAACCCAAGTAAAAATTTACCGAAGTCGGTAATCGAAACTAGCTGTGTGTATCTATCGTAAGTAGTCTCGTGACAATCACTCATACGAATAGCATACAGTCAAGTTGTCATTTTCATCGCTCAAAGTGCTCATCGCAAGACATATTGCGATTGATACACGTGTACGTTTGTGTCGATATATTGGAACTAATCCATTCGGTAACACTGTGCCAGGCAAACGAAGGCATTTCGGCACAAGCAAATGTTCACACAATCGATTGCACTTTCCATTATGTGGGTCTTCCCATTCCTTTGATGCTGGTAACTGATCATCATAACAGCATAATCACGCACGATCAAAATACCAATGATGAGCGTAAAATAAACGAAAAAAAATAGCAACAAAAACTAAAACCAACTAGAATACCCTTGAAATCCCCTTCGAAATACCCATGAATTACCTTGAAACTCATGGAACGCCACTGGACTGCCCCTCTTCGCATGTCAGTCCCATGTTGTTTTTCAAACCCCTACCTTTTGAACTATAACTCCCATTATTTTCAAAAAAAAATGTACTTCATGCGTATCCTTTTCATTGCATATTGAGCTGTGAAATGAGGCCGAAAAAAATCAAATTTGTTTTAAATGACCTCGTGAGTGACAAAAATATGATTCACATTAGAAACGACATGGGACTGACATGCCAAGAGGGGCAGTGGAATACTCATGAAACATTCTGTAGCGCCACAGAAACATTGTGGTAGTTCCTTGAATCATATGAACATCCCGTGTGATGTTCCTGAAATCTCCGAGAATACTCATAAAGTTCCTAGAACGCCGCTAAAATATCTTGGAACGGCCCTGAAACCCGTTGAAAACCCCTGGAATGCCCCTGAAACACCCTAGATCACCCATGAAACCATCTATTACGGTCCTGAATCCCCGAGAGCACCCCTGAAGTCCTTGGAACGCCGCTGAGTTCCACTGGAAAGTCCCGTAAACTCGTTGAAAACAACTTAAATGTCACTCAAACCCCCTGTAACACCACTTACTGACAAGCCCCAGAACAGGAGTTCCCAACCTTTTTGGGGTGGCAGCCCCCTTCAAGAATTGTCAAAACATCTGGGGCCCAATGAAATTTTTTGAAAAAAAAAATGAACTATGTGAACGAAACCGATATTTTTGGGTACAGTTACCTAGCCAGAAATTTGCTGTGGAAGGGATTTTCAACTATCTATAATAGGTTTTTTTTATTCGACACTCACATTTCGTAAACAATGATTTACATTCAATTTGAGTCGTAGCTGAAAAATAGCAGCGCAGCCGAATTTTTTTTCTCCTGAAGGCGCTTTATACTGAAAATTTGTTCCTCAAATTGTGGCGGTATACACAATAAAAAATTGGTATAATTTGCACAAAATAGAATAAAAAAATAACAATTGTTTTGGTAACATCGCGGCCCCCCTGGACTGGCTTCACGGCCCCCCAGGGGGCCACGGACCACCGGTTGGGAACCCGTGCCCTAGAACACCCCTGCAACCTCTTGAATACCCCTTGAACGTTTCTGAAATCCTTTGATACACCTTGAAACTCCTTTGGAAACCTCTTGAACACGCCCTGAAATCTCTAGAATGCTTCTGTGTGAAGAATTAGCTTAAAATAAAATTCACAAATAAAAATAAAATAAAAAAATCAGGAACGCTTCTGAAGTTTTTTGAATACCCTTGTATCGCCCTCAATCTCGAAACTCCCATGACACTCAATTAAATCCTCTGGAGTGCATCTGAAATCCCCGGAAACATCTCTAAAACCGGTATTGGAGCGCCCCCAAACACTCCTGTACTCTCCAGCCTCCTGCAACCCCCTAAACTCCCTTGAATCCCCTGGAATGCCGTGTTTTCTTTAAAATGGTAAATAGTGAGCAATTATAAGTGAAAACACAGTTTCTTGTTCTGAAGTTCTGAAATTAAGCTGATGCTTGCTATTTTTCCCAATTATATAAAACGTATCGCTAAGGTGACCGTTTTCCATGGTATATTACCGTATTATATAATAATCACATTTTACACGAAAGCATGACTCATTTTGTAAGTAATGGGTATCGTTGTTGGGGGTGACAGTGGGTCTGACGGGTGGTATCTAATCGATGAAAGAATGTGCAAGTTCAGACCCAGCTAACACAAAGTCGTATACGATGTTGCATAGGATGCTTAACCCTCAAAAGCCCTAGACGAACCACTTTTTTTCAATCGGCTACTACTCAAAGACCATACAATCAAAAAATTTGAAACCAATTTTAAATTGAATGCGGTTAGTTGGTATTCCAATATCTGAGTGTGGCATCCCCCCTGACCCCTCCCCCCTTTCTGGATATTGAGAAATGCCTTGCCACGGGGGTATTTTTCGGCAATTTTATTGAATATCACACATATTATCATTCTGAAATTTGTGTTGTAAAATTTATTTGGCCATAAAATGATCGCTCTGTGCTATGGGCATGCCACCGCTACGGAACCAGTTCCGGATGTTCAGGTTTCCGGACATAATCTCCGGAGGAACCTGCTACATACTGTTTACTAAGGTTCGCATTCATAATCCTTTTTTGCGGCTTCAAATATTGAATTTAGAAGTATGATGTCTTAGAAGAGTTTGTTCTATATACTTAATTCTTTATTTTAAAATTTTCACCTAGACGATTAATCCACCTAAAAGTGCGATAGGAATACACTTTTCTCAAAAATAAACATAGAGTGTTGGAGTCTTCTTCAAAGTTGCAGAAAAGGGTCTTATAGGAAAGTTTGCCGAACAAACTATTACCTAATTTGCTCAACTTTAAGAGTTATGTGTCATTGTTTGTGGACGACCCCTTGTAATATGTATTCGGCTATAACTTTTTCTATGGATTTTTAGGATTTTTCGAGTGTTCTACAAAGTTGTTCTTTGTGATGGAATACACCTCATTTTGCTTTTTTCTTCGTACTGGATTAACGCTCCAAGTGGTACAGCGCCTGCATCTCAACTTCCAAAATTTTAAAAAGACTATGGAGTTTTTGGTGAAATTCTCTTTATTTTTATTTTTATTTTTAATGATTATAATACTGCTCTAAAAATTATTACTGTTAACTCTCATGCAATTACAGCTTAGATTCCTACGTACAAAAAAATGCTTTGATTTTTCTAGACATTTTTGTTTATTTTCCTGCTGTGATTTTTTCAGTGGTTTCTACGTGGATCCCTAAAGAAAATTTTCTTAGTATTTATCCAGTAGTTCATGCAGGAAATCCACTTGAAATTTCTTCAGAAACTTTTTAGGCATTAATTCAATAATTTCCTAGAGAATCCACCAGGAAGTCTTGTTGGAATTCCTCAACCAATTCCTGCTGGTAATGTACCAGGAATTCTTGGTGCACTCCTAAAAGGAATTACTGAAGAAATCTCAGCTGATATTGTTTAAGAAATTCCAGCAAGAATTCCTAAAAAAATAGTGGAAATGTCTGAAGGAATCCTAGCCAGAATTTCAGGTGATGTCGCTAGGTAAATTCCTAAAGGTATCCTTGAAAAATCTCTGGAGAAACCACAAATGGAATTCCTATAGGAACCCTTGGAAGAATTACATGCAGCAAATGTAAAGGTATCTTTGGAGAAACCCCTGGGGCAATCTCAGCAAGAATTTCGAGAGAAATTCCATTATTAATTTGTGGAGGAGTTTCAAGAGAATTTCTCAAAACACTTTTTCTTGGATTCCTCCAAAAGTTTCTCTTTGCGTTTTTCTGAGCATTTCTCTAAGAATTCCTTCAGGACCTCATTTACGAAAAAAAAAACTCTAAAATGCCCAGTCCACAGGAATTTCTACAAAAGCTCCTTTTGTGATTTTTACAGGTCTTTTTTTTTTAAACATTCCTCTACAAATTTCAAGTACTTCTGTAACATCCTTCAGAGTTTCTCTTGCGCTTCTTCTAAGAATGTATCTAAGGATTGTTTCAGAAATTTCTCTTCGTTTTCTTATTGGAAGTCTCCTTCAGATTCCTTTGGAGAAATTAAGTTGAAATTGATTCAGATTTCTCGAGGAATTCGTGGTGGGAAACCTCTTGGAAATCTTGCTGGGATTCCTCAAGCCATTAATGACAGAAATTATTCAGCAATTCCTGGAGGATTCTTAATAGCTCAAAAATACCATCTGGAAATGCTTGTGAAATCCCAGCAGAAACGCTTGGGGAAATCCTGGTAGGAGTTCCTGAAGGAATCACAGCAAGAATTCATAGAAATATTCCGGGAGGATTTGAATAAACTGTAGAATGTTTCTTAAAGGGACATTCCTTGCCGAGGGAAGAATCCCGGCAGAAACTTCTAGCACAATCTCATCAGGCATTCATGGAGGAATTCTAAGAAGATTTCTCAAAAGATTTGTCCAGCAATTTTTGAAGGGATGACTGCTGGTATTCCTCTGAAGATCCCTCCGGAATTTCTCCTCGAAATTCTTCTCCAAGGATACCTCTAGGAATTCCTCTTGAAATATATCCAGTAAACAACAGGGATTCCAAAAATACTTTCTGGAATTTCTTAGTGAATTCTTGCTGAGATTTCCATGGAATATCTCCAATAAATATAAATATTGCTCTTTAAAGTCCTGCAGGAATTACTGGAGGATTCTCTGCAGATATTGCATTTAAATCCCAGAAAAAAAAATCAGCAGGGTACCTACCTGAAATGTCTAGAAAAACTTCAAGTAGAAGTCCTGGAGCAATTCCAGCAGTAGTTTATAATATATTCTCAAGAGGATTCCCAATAGGAATTACTTATTTCTGGAGAAATCTATGAATAAATTACAGCAGGAATTACTGGAGGAGTCCAAGCAAGAAATTCCTATTGGTAATGCAAGAAGAGTTGAAGAGTCCAGGTGCAAAGGGGTGTAAGTGACCATTTTGTCGATTTTGAGCTGAGCATATCAAAAAATTCTTATAATTTTAAGCTTTTAGGAATTTTTTCAAGATTATTTTACGATGAATTGCAATAAATCGGAGAAAATTGGGTCCATTTTGAAACCTTATACATTTTGCATGGGAGGAAAAAATAATGGAAAACCTTATTTACTCAAATCTCATTTACTCGAAAGTATATTTTTCCCCCGCTTCAAGTCCTTGCAGAAATTTACGGAAGAATCTCAAGAGCAATTGCTGGAAGAATTCTTGGTCAAAACATCTGAAAGAAGCACAGGAGGAATTTCTGGGAGAGTCCATGGAGAAATCTCTTCAAATGTCGCAATGAGAATTTCTGCAGGAATCCCAGCGGACATTCTTGTAGGATTTTTTAGAGCAAAATCTGAATGTATCCCGGAGAAATTCCTGAAGGAACCCTTGAAGCTATTTCTCCAGCAATCCCAGCAGGAATCGCTTAGAGAAACTCATCAGGTTTTTCTGAAGACATTCCTCTTGCAATTTTCCTAAGGAGTTTTAAACATATGTTTTTACATATTCCTTCTGTGATACCTTCAAGGACTCCCCCAGAGATTTCTCCAAGGTTAGTTAGTTAGTTAGTTTTTATTTTCAACCAAAATGTAGAAAGAGGGAAAAGCACGTGTGAGTGATTTCTTTTTCTATTTCTCCAAGATATTCTATAGAAATTATGCTTGCGATTCATTTATAGATTTTTTCATGGATTTCTTAAGATATTTTTTAAGAGTACCTACCAGCAGAAACTCTAACTAGAATTTCTCCAGGAATATTTCCAGCATCACTTCTGGAGAAATCTCATCAATAATTCCTAAAGGAATTTCTAGTTGCTTCCCAGCTGGAAAATTTGTAAGAATATTTCCGAAATAATCGTCATGTAAATCCCCGAGGGAATCAAAACGAGATTTTTTTTGAAAGAATCACAGTTGTAACCACTAGCGTGGCCAGATGTTCTTTTTTTACTCGTTCTTCAGGAACAAACAAGAGAACGAGAATCATGGAAGAGATAGAACTTGCTCTCACTTCTATTCCTCTGTTTCTCATGATTATAGAAGAGAATAAATGAGAAATAAGAAAAATAAGCCGGATCTAATGGGTGCCCAGGACCAAAAGTAGTAAGTTAGTAGTGAATGTAATTGAGTGAGGTATTCCAGCAATAATTTCTGAAAAAATCATAGGAATTTCTCCAAGCATACTTCAGGATGGCTTTTTATGATTTCTCCCCCAAGTTGAGATGCAGTCGCTGTTCCACTTGGATCCAGTACGAAGAAAAAAGCAGAATGAGGTGTATTCCATCACAAAGAACAACTTTGTAGAGCACTCGAAAAATCCTAAAAATCCATAGAAAAAGTTATATCCCAAAACATATTACAAGGGGTCGTCCACAAACAATGACACATAACTCTTAAAGTTGAGCAAATAAGGTAATAGTTTGTTCGGCAAACTTTCCGATAATACCCTTTTCTGCAACTTTGTAGAAGACTCCAACACTCTATCTTAATTTTTGAGAAAAGTGTATTCCTATCGCACTTTTAGGTGGATTAATCATCCAGGTGAAAATTTTAAAATAAAGAATTAAGTATATAGAACAAACTCTTCTAAGACATCATACTTCTAAATTCAATATTTGAAGCCGCAAAAAAGGATTATGAATGCGAACCTTAGTAAACAGTATGTAGCAGGTTCCTCCGGAGATTATGTCCGGAAACCTGAACATCCGGAACTGGTTCCGTAGCGGTGGCATGTCCATAGCACAGAGCGATCATTTTATGGCCAAATAAATTTTACAACACAAATTTCAGAATGATAATATGTGTGATATTCAATAAATTGCCGAAAAATACCCTCGTGGCAAGGCATTTCTCAATACCCAGAAAGGGGGGAGGGGTCAGGGGGGATGCCACACCCAGATATTGGAAGACCAACTAACCGCATTCAATTTAAAATTGGTTTCAAATTTTTTGATTGTATGGTCTTTGAGTAGTAGCCGATTGAAAAAAAGTGGTTCGTCTAGGGCTTTTAAGGGTTAAGTGGAGGCCATATGCGTACAGTACATGCTTCCATTTACCCCCGTGCAAAGTGTGCGTATATCGCCTCCACTTTTGTATCCTATGCAACATCATGTACGATCATGTGTTTGCTGGAGAGTTCTTCAACCACAGTATAATCAATGGGCTGTGTACTCCGCAAGCACTGATGATGACAAGAGTGCATTCTACGCGCAGCCCGAACGCGAGTACGATAACTGCCCAAGACATGACGTCAAGATCATCATAGCTTGGTGATCTGAACGTTCAGGTAGGTCAGGAGACGAAATTTGGACCAACGTTTGGAAAGTTCAGTGCCCACCAGCTGACGAATGAGGACGGCCTACGTCTGATTTATTTGGTCGCCTCTAAGAACAAGGCCATACGTAGCACCTACTTTCGGCACAATCTCCTATACACGGTTTCAAAATTTCGATTATTACCGAACATTCATGTACCTTCCATACATTTTGTATGTATGGGACGTTTTTTGGGCTAAAATAGTATTTATTGATTTTTAGTATGGAAAATAGCCAAAAACTCAGCTAACTCAAATTTTCCCCGATAGAATATTTTCAAATTTTGGATTTATACATTATAGCCGAAATTCTAACATTCTATGAAGAAAAATCCGAGGTACATGGAAGTTCGATAATAATCAAAATTTTGACACCGTGCTATATCGTTACACCTGGAGATCATCACAGCACGGCATTTCTACGACATTATTTCGTCGATCGGCCACCAACCGATCACGCGCCTCTGCAGGAGGAGATCTGCACGCTCCGATAGGCCAGAAGGAGGAATTCAGACCGACGATTGGAAAGTTCAGCGCTCATCAGCTGACGAACGAAAATGGCCTACGCCTCATCGATTTCGCCTTCTCCAAGAACCATTCCAATGGCTAATGGCCATTCGTGCCACCTTTTCTAGCACAGCCTGCCGTATCGTCACACCTGGTGATCACCACAACAAACGGAATCGCAAATAGCCACGTTCTGATTGATGGACGGCACTTCTCCGACATTATCTACGTCAGGACCTATCGTGGCGCCAACATCGACTCCGACCACTATCTGATGATGGTCAAACTGCGCCCAAAATTCTCCATCCAACAATGTATGGTACCAGCGACCGCCACGGTACAACCTAGAGCGACTGAAGCAATCGGAAGTCGCCTCAACATACGCACAGAATCTCGAGGCAACGTTGTCGGACGAGAGTGTTCTCGATGAGGCCCCTCTAGAGGACTGCTGGAGTACAGTCAAAGTAGCCATCAACAACGCAGCCGAAAGCTGCGGGTACGTAGAACAGAGTCGACGAAACAATTAGTTACGAGTGCAGAGCGGTTCTGGAGGAGAAGGACGCAGCGCGGGCGGTAATGCTGCAGCATGGAACCCGACAGAATGTGGAGCGATACAGACAGAAACGAAAGCAGCAGACCTGCTTTCTCCGGGAGAAAAAACGCTGCCTGAAAGCCGCTGTACCGTTCACTAAAAACACGTAAGTTCTACCAGATGCTCAACGCATCCCGCAAAGGCTTCGTACCGCAAGCCGAAATCTGCGGGGATAAGGACGGGAGCCTCCTGACGGACAAACGTGAGGTTATCGAAAGGTGGAAGCAGCACTTCGACGAGCACCTGAAAGGCGAAGAGAATGTAGGCACGGGGGATCATGGCAGCAACGGACCAGACTGATTACCAGACTAATAAGAGCAACGATGGACGGTGTGCAGAACAGCGTAAGGATTTCGGGTAAATTATCCAGTTCATTCGAATCTCGACGGGGACTACGACAAGGTGATGGAATTTCCTGCCTACTATTCAACATCGCCCTGGAAGGTGTTATGCGACGAACCGGGCTCAACAACCAGGGTACGATCTTAACGAAATCCAGCCAATTGGATGATATGGATATTATTGTTAGAACATTTGGAACGGTGGCAGAACTGTACACCCGCCTGAAACGTGAATCAGCATCGGTCGGACTGGTGGTGAATGCGGCTAAGACAAAATAGGTAGTAGACAAGGTAGACAAGGTAGGTGGGACTGAGCGAGGCAGGACAAGCCTTGGCAGCGAAGTTACGATAGACGGGGATATTTTCGAGGTGGTAGAAGAATTTGTCTACCTCGGTGCCGTGATAACGGCGGACAATAACGTGAGCCGTGAAACATGTAGGCACATCATCAGTGGAAGTCGTGCCTACTACGGGCTCCAGAAGAAACTGCGGTCAAAAAAGATTCACCAACACACATACCGCCCCTGAAGGGTTAGCATTAAAGCAGCTAGAAAATTTGCCAAACTGGGATCTGCGATAGCACTACGGGAAGGCACACTACAGGGCGGCATTAAAAACCCTGCCGTGCAGACTATGTAAATATAACTTCGGATATTCCTTCAGTATTCGCTGGTTGTTTTCGAGAACGGAAAAATAAAACATCATACGAATCCACTTACATCGGTATGCATGAAACAAATCTACTGAGGGTAACATTGCAAATTAATGCACCGTAGTACATAGTACTGATAACACATGAAAAATAAAACGAAAAAGTTTTTGGTAGCTTAACCACTATGAACTGCAAAGCATTTTAAATGAAAATATGTACAAGCCTCTTCCGAATCTTATCACATGTCGACACAGTGTGGTTTGATAAAGATAGTGTAGCCTCAACCTTGTCCCTCAATAACTAGGTCGCTTCGGTCGAACGTTTAATTGATTATATTATTCGGCAGATGTTTCTTCAATACAGATCAAATCTTGTTCTGCATGATAAAAGTATCGTTCAGTCAAAACAGTCATCACTCATTTTTTGCACATTATCAAACGAATTCAAATTTCATCACAGCGCAAATTTGTTTATTTTGTCTTGAAACAGTTTGTCATCACTGACTGGCTTAACTGATTTTACTCGACCCTCAGCAACCATTCGTTCAATTTCTTCCAAAGATTGTCCTTTAGTTTCCGGGATGTACACATACGACAAAACACCGCCAACAACTCCAGCCATACTGTACAGCGCGAAAGGCACATAGGCTCCAGCACTATCCGTCAAAACCTGGAACAGCTTTAAATTCACAAACTGTATTGCACCGTGTCCAATAGTGCTGGCGGCGTTGGCGTACGCTCGAATTGGTTTAGGCAGTACTTCTGCATGGTATATGGAGGGAATCACGAACAAACCCACATCGAACGATATCACAGTCAGAAGCAACGCTATGAACACCATCCAACCCAAGGCGGGCGAGCTGTTTTCTGAGGCGGTCGCAAAATAGGCACTTGTCAGCACAAGTCCTAGAGTGATTCCAACTAATGAGAACAGCACCAACGGTCGGCGACCGACGCGATCAATAAGCAGGACGGCGATCCCAGTGGCTAGAGCTTGGATGATTCCAAGAACTAGGGACATCTCTTCGGGATCAAGATCGCTGGAAATTTTCATAAAAATCGTTTGAGCGTAGGCTAGTATCATGGTTACACCGGTACACGTTGTGCAAAATAGCAAAATACCGATGATTCGAAGGTTTTTGCGGTATTGACGGGCGAACAGTTGCTTGAACGAACCTTGGTAATCTTTCGACTGTTGAAGGAACACTTTCATTGCGGCTAGTTCTTTGGTTACACAACTGCTGCGTCGGAGCCAACTCAAGCTTTTTTCAGCTTCCGCATCTTTCCCTTTGCTCAGCAAATAGTATGGTGACTCAGGTAACCACATGAAGAACAGAGTAAATACGACTGGTCCGCTCATACCAATCCACGCCAGAGTTCTGAAATCAACCATTGGACCAATGCCATACATCACGATGAACGCCAACTTTCCCACAAAACCAGTCAGCGAGACCGCAGATCCACGGATGGTTTGCGAGCAGATCTCGCCCAAATACATTGGACTGACGGCGAACGATGTTCCGACCGACAGACCAAACAGGAACCGGGCCGTATACAGGAATCCTACGGAATTGCCAAAGGCCATGAACAACCATCCTACCGCAATGGGAACGGCCGAACACAGCAGGGTTCGCTTTCGGCCGATACGATCAGCAGCAACAGCTGTGATCAGTGGGCCCAACATCAGCCCAATCGAAAGCGTCGACACAAGCCACGATCCTTCGTCGGCTGTGATCGGGATGGGGGAGTCCCATGCTTGCAGTTTAGGAAGAGCCGGCGAGCTCCAGCTCATGCAGAGTATTATCATGAAGGCAGAGGAAGCAACTGAAAAATGTGAAGTGGATTTTGACTAGTTTGAATAGTTAGAGTAGTAGTTTTGAACTCACCTCCCAATGCTGCTACAAATTCGTTTCTATGAATTACAAGAAGTTGAATTAATGTCATTGTTGTGCTCTCTACAATTATGGACTATATTCAATTTGGTAGATAATTGGGACTGCTTTACAGCAAATGAAGTCAACTAGTGGTTCCTGTTATTCCGCATCCAACTAAAACGAAGCTGATATCATTTGATTGAGGATCATATCAAACGTTTCAAGATAATGAATGAATGTGTGTTTATGCGGTAGTTTTATTTATGATTGCATTTTTCGGCATCACTAGTTATCAATTACCGAATCGAATAAGGGGGTGTGCGTTATGAAAAAGAGTACATTATGTGTATCTCTTCCGGGGTTGAAGCCACAAATCGATTGCTGCGAACAAACACGTGATATTCAAATATATAGAATGTTTCAGATGCTGTCAAGGAATACTTTACCGAGTTTGTTAGATTTGGGCTACATTATTGAAACATTGAACATAGCATATTGTTTAAAACAATTTAGTTGGTTTGTTTGACAAGACTCTCTCAAGACCATCCCGGGAATTGCCCAAATGTGCCAATTACCCAATTCTCAAAATTAATTAATTGCATACAGCTATGATCTGCTGCAGTATCCGGTGGCACACTTGGCATCATTGTGTTGACCATGTCTTCCTTTGTTGCTGTCCAAATTTCATACAATCCCAACTATAGGTACATTCTCTGTACTGTCCCGAACTTTGCTTAGATGTGGTCACTTCCTGCTGTGCTCAGTCGGGGCAATCACACAATCACTGTCCGTCCATCCATCGCTCACTGTACATACATTATGGTACAAATTGTTCACTGCTTGCCAATTAGATGCATCAAACGTTGCAAAGATATCAAGACTGGGGTGTTGTGCGTTGTGAATGCCCTTGTCTGAATATGAGCAAAACAAGTTTCCATGTGCAGCAGCAATAGCAGCAGGTCTCCCTCCTCTTTAGGTGGGATATTGCATTGAATCATCCATCGTCGAGGATGAACTCTGAAGATCTGAAACTGGGTGTTCCTCCAGAACGGTGCTTCAATTTTGAGTTTGTTTGCAGTATTGGGATTTAATTGCGTTTTCTCAACAAATACTTAATCTCGAGATATCGAGGAGATCCAGATGTATGATACTTATGGCGGTAAGCTCCACAGCGTACTAGACGCCAATCACGTATTATCCACGATTTTCTTAAGTACCAAACGGTATTATCCTTGATTTTAATCTGAGATTTATCTTTAGTACGCCGATTTCGGCGCACTAAAATTAAATCTCGGATTTACAAGAACTGGCTGCGTGCGGAAATAAATTGGCACCGCATGCTACGCCCAGGGGTAGAAGCTGACTGTCAACTGGGAACAAATTGCGCCTACCCTCTATCATGTTTTAGAACCAGTAAAAAGACGTAACTGCCAAACAAGAAAAGTTCAATTTTCGATTGCAAAACTGATTTTAATACAGTTTTATCATGCTAAAAGTAAGTCAGCATGTGATTCAAACATAAAAAATGTTATATTCAGCATATTAGATTGAAAAATGTCATTCCGAAAAAATCATTATTTTGTTTTCACCATTATGAAATATTAGCCTCTACTCTAGTTTGTTTTTGTTGTTGTTTTGTTTGAATTGCGAAAATCGGCTGAAAATTGAAAACTCCCTGAGCGATTATTTTTCTCCAATGTGAGAATAATTTAACACTATGATTCAAGAAATTTCGATAATTACCGAAAACACTGATCATAAGCATCAAAATCGAGAGAGAAACACTGATGTTTATGCTACTGTTGATGTTTATAAAACCATTAAACAAAAGATGTTTACAAATTAGAACCAACAGTAGATGGCGCGCAGGTGGGCATGTTTGGGTAGGCGTAAAGGGTAGGATCTTCTACCCCTGGCTACGCCATCACGTACAGGGTGCGGCAGGAAAAAATGCGAAAAGTTCAAGGCACTATTGCACGCTAAATTTGGGATATATATGACTATTTTTCCATGACAGTGTATCAGTCAATGTCTATATTCTAGCACTGCAAAATAAAAATAAACATATTTGATGTTTAACATGTGATAATGTAAGCCTAATAAGCGGGTATCAAAAAACTGCGCGCCCAATGGTCATTAAACAAAATGACTATAACAGTAACAAAATTTGCTTAAATTCGATGAACAACCAGACCAAACTGATCCAGAGCCATGTAGTTTCACATACTAGATGAAATAAGTACATATATTTGATGATATTGTAGAGCAAATTAAAAAATTTGTTTTGCCAGATACGAAATTTAGCGACCTGTGTACTTTTCTGCGGTTTAAAAATTTTGATTGTCTTCAGTTTCAGGCGCCGCCCTGTAAATGTTAGTGACCAAAATGGATTTTTTTTTAATTTACTTTTCAGAAAACTAGCCTATTAGAGATCATGGAACGTTGAAACATAGATTGGTTAACGTCAAATGGACGAAAATGAGGTTTGAAGTTGAAAAACACTTTCGCATTTTTTCCTGCCGCATACTGTAGAAACGTCAAAGAAAAACAAAACAAATTAAAAAACAACAAGTCTGTGCTGCCGACCGATGCTTTCGGAAAATACCCTTCAAATATTCCTGAGGATGGACTTGGACGTACGCCGTGATTAGCGATTCAACCGGGAATTTTCTTTCCCGTTGGATGTGCAGAGGAGATTTGAAAGGCAGTGGCTACAAAGTTTTCTCCTCACATGTGATTGAAAACGTCGTCAGAGATCCCGTTGGTTTCAATGTTAGTTACGGGAACGAACGTCGTGGATTGCAGTACGATCAGTGATGTTTTCGAAGGCATAATCGGGGGATTGGTTGCTGGCCAGGCACCTGGTAAATCGACAGCAGTTTGAATTGAATATGTACCAGATTTGCGCCCCACGCCCGCGTTCACCTCAAAAATAATTGTTATATCTTTGTGAACTCCCAAAGGATTCAGTAATGGTTTATCTAAGGATCCCCTTATAAGCTGCCTTAACGAGTTTATACAGGAATATACATATTCATCCCAGAATTCCTTCATAGTTTAGGCAGTGATTCATAATTCATACTGACTGGGAATTATTTTTTTAATATATTTTTTTGGGTATTGCTGAAGGAATTCTTCCAAAGATTCAATCGGAGATGCCTCCAGGAATTCCTCCGGGATTTCTCATGGAATTCTTTCGAAAATTCCTCCAGGAATTCCTCCGAAGATTCTTCAAGGATTCCTTGAGGTATTCCTTCGAAATTTCTCCAGAAATTCCTCTGGGGATTCCTTCAGGAATTTCTTCAGACAATTCTGCAGGAATTCCTTCTGGGATTTTCCCAGGAATTCCTCAGGGATTTCTCCAGCCATTTCTCCGGGAATGCCTCCAGAAATTCCTCAGGGGATTTCTTCAGAAATTCCTTCCGCGATTTCTCAAGGATTTTTTTCGGTGATTTCTCCAGTTTTTTTTTTCGAGAATTCTTCCAGGAATTCCTTCGAGGATTCCTCCGCGAATCCCTCTGGCACTAGAAATTCCTTCACAAATTCTTCCGGGATTCTTTCAAAGATTCCTTCAGGAGTTCGGAGATTTTTCAGGAATCCCTTCGGGGATTCTGCAAAGATTCCTCCAGGCATTTTTTGGGGGTTTGTCCAGGATACAGTGGTTGTTTCCAGAAATTCCTTCAGCAACTTCTCAAGCAATTCTTGCGGGGAATTCATGTGAGGATTTCCACAGGATTTCTATCGCAATATCCTCTCAAAGTTGTTCCTGGGCTTCTTTCGAAGATTTCTTCAGGAAATATTTTTTTCTGAAATTCCTATGGAGATTTTTTCAAGGATTCCACCAGGAATTCCTTTAAGGATTTGTCCTGGAATCCCTTCGGGAATTTTTCGAGGGTTTTTTTTTAGATTTCTCCAGGAATTCTTCACAGTTTTCCCCAGGAATTCCTTCGGTGATTTCTCCAGGAATTCTTTTGGGAATTCCTCCAGTATTTTCTAGGGGATTCCTTTTACTATTCTTTTGAGGATTCCTTAAAAAAGGGTTTCTTTTATTTCTTTCAGGAGTTGCTCCAGTTGTTCCTTTGGGAATTCCGCCAGAAATGCTTTCGAGGATTCCTCCAGGAATGTTCGGGAATTCTTCCAGTTGTTCATGTGGAGATTTTTCTTGAAATTCATTCGGGGTTTTCTCGAATTTCCTCCAGGTATTCCTCCCATCCAAGAAAGAATTTCAGGAGGAATAGGGTAGTGGAGGTATTTTGGACCGGGCAGGTATTTTGGCCCACCTAGGGAGTTTTATGATATTTATCACATAATCTCTACTAAATCTTGGTAAATTTTTATTGGAACACGAAAAGTATTCAACTATGTGATGACCTTTATTTTGGATGTCAGTTAAATATGCTGTTCAGTATCAAAAATAGAGAAAATGTTTTCACTTCCAATGAAACGCACGGAAAAGCACCAAAAACAGAGAAGGTGACAAATTTGTAGTCGGCTTCGAAGACGTATTAAATTTTAAAAATAAATATTTATTTCATGTGAATGTAGTTAGGGCCTTGTGAGAACTCAAAATAAACTGTTCTTAACCTCGGTGAAGCGATATTATTTACTAAAATGGTGGTTTGAGGTATGGCCAAAATATGTTCAACATAATCAGATGTGAATATATTTTGGACCACCTGTCAGATCCATCTCTCCAGTTCCTTCTAAAGGGAGAAAATATTCATGCCAATGTAATGTACTCTAGAAACAGATAAATAGAATAAGTTTGGACCTCCCGTGATCTGGGTTGTTATACGTTTATTTTACAATGTTGTGGGTTCGATTTGTTCTAACAACTTTTCGCCTAGTTAAAAATTTCGATTCGATTGACAACTTTTCGACAAGTTGAAATTTTCAGGTATTCAGTCATCCAGTTTAGAAAAGTTGTCCTTCTCGGCAATCAGTTGATGACTGAGACAATGTCAGTGACAATTTACGTATCATTCAAATTACTTTATTTTTGATGGCCCTTCCACTCATTACAATATGTGTGGAACGCCTTTATATTTAGCAAAATCTCTAGACTTTCACACTTATGTGAAGCGTTACGTAATTTATGCATGGTGACTGACGTCATGCAATAGTTAATAAATATACGTTTTGCGTAACTTTTTTTATGAAACATCATACTACAATGCGTAAAAACTGGCAATTGCAACAAAATGTCATCTTTTTTTACCGTTACGTAATTTTTAAACGTTCCCTGCCTCAAAAAATTAATAGAAAAGATGTAAACTTTACGTAGTTTTAACTATGTTTAAATTTTTGCTGAGGTGGCTTTCATTTCATCAATCAATTGAAGTTTAATTTGGTGGGCCAAAATATGTGCACTTGGTGGTCCAAAATAAAATCAGGTGGTCCAAAATAGAAGCCCGAGATTCTTCAGGAGTTTTGATATTTCTTGTATTGACTACAACAATTTTGAGTTCTGTTTGGCCTTTTTCGACAGAAAACATGTTGCTCTACGTGATGCCTACTGAAATTATCCATATTTTGAAGTGGGAACTTTCTTTTTTCGCTGAATTGTTCATCCACTTCCTAAAGGGGTCCAAAATACCTCCCTTACCCTACCCTGGTGGATTCCCCGAAAGAATTTCTGAAGAAATCCCCGAAGAAGTTCTTGGAAGAATCCCAGGATATTCCTGGAGCAATCCCCGAAGGAATTCCTGGAGGAATCCCCGAAGGAATTCCTGGAGGAAGCCCTGAAGGGATTCATGAAGGAATCTTTAAAATAATTGCTGGAGGAGTTCCGGAAGTAATTTCTCGGAGAATCTCCGAAGAAATTCTTGCATGAATTCCTGGAGAGATTCCCGAAGGAATTCTTGGAGAAATCCACGAAGTAATTCCTGGAGGAATCCCCGAAGGAATTGCCGGGATAATCCCCGCAGGATTTCGTGGAGGAATAGCCGAAGGAATTTCTGCAGGAATCCCCGAAGGGATTTCTGCAGGAATCCCCGAAGGAATTCCTGATGAAATCCCCAAAGTAGTTCTAGGAAGAAAAAGGGCCCATATATCCGAGGCGGTAAATGCACGGGTATTCAGCATGACCATGCTGAGGGTGACGGATTCGATTCCCGGTCGGTCCAGGATCTTTTCGTAAAGGAAATTTCCTTGACTTCCTTGGGCATAGGGTATCTTCGTGCCTGCCACACGATATACGCATGCAAAATGGTCATTGGCAGAGGAAGCCCTCAGTTAATAACTGTGGAAGTGCTCATAGAACACTAAGCTGAGAAGCAGGCTTTGTCCCAATGAGGACGTTACGCCAAGAAGAGAGAGAGAGAGAGAGTTCTTGGAAGAATCCCCAAAGAAATTCCTGGAGGAATCCTCTAAGGAATTCCTGGAGTTGCCGAAATAATTCATGGAAGAATCCCCGAAGTAATTCCACGAAGAATCTTCGAATGAAATCCTGGAGGAACCTCGAAGGAAATCCTGGAGCAGTTGCCGAAGGAATTCTTGGAGGAATTAACTTTAGAAATCTACAAAGGAATTCCTGGATGAGTTCTCAAAGAAATTTTTGGAGGAACCCTCGAAGGAATGCTTGGCGAAATCCTCGACAGAATTCCTGGAGTAATCCCCAAAAGAATGATGACAAGTATGACAAGTATGATTAGCTTAGGTATTCTCCCGTGAATTTCCTCTGGTATTCCTCTAGAAATTCCAACAGAGATGTCACCCAGGGATTCCTTTGCGAATTTCCCCAAGAATTCCTCCACAAATTGCCCCTGGAATTGCTCCGCAAATTTCCCAAGGGATTCCTCAGGGTTTTCTATTGGGGATTCTTCCAGTATTTTTTTCGGGAATTCCTCCAAACATTTCTTTGATGATTCCAATGAGAACAACTATTAATTCCTTCGGGGATTCCTCCGGTGATTCTGACAGAGGTTCATCCGGGAAATTTTTCAGGGATTCCTCCGGGAATTCCCCCATAGATTTCTCCGAGAATTCCCCAAGAATTCCTCCGTGAATTCTCTCAGGAATTCCCCAAGAAATTCCTCCAGAAATTCGTCCAGTGCATCCTTTAGAAATTCTTTTGGAAACTCTTCCATGATTTTTTTTTTTCGGTAATTCCTTTGGGAATTCCATTGGGGATTCCTTCAGGAACTCCATCGGGGATTCCAAGAAGAATTCCTTCGGAATTCTTTCGTTAATTCCTCCAGGAATTATTTCACGATTTTTTTTAAAGAATTCCCGCTACGGATTTTGCACGGGTACCGCCGAGGATTTCTCCAGAAATTTCTTTGAAGATTCCTCCAGAAATTTCTTCGTAGATTCCTCCAGGATTACCTTCAGGGATTCCTCCAAGAATTTCTTCGGGGATTCATCCACAAATTCTTTCGGGGATCCCTCCAGGAATTTCTTCAGGGATTCCTCCAGGAATTTCTGCAAACATTCCTCCAAGAATTTATTCGGAAATTCCTCCAAGAACTTCTTCGGAAATTCCTCCAAGAACTTCTTTGGAAATTCCTCCAGGATTAGTTTTCGGAAATTCCTCCAGGAATTTCTTCAGGAATTCCACCTGGAATTCTTCGGGAATTTCTCCAGGAATTGCTTCGAGAAATCTTCCAGGAATTCTTCGGGGATTTCTCCAGAAATTCCTTCGGAAATTCCTCTAGAAATTCTTTCGGGAGTTCCTCCAGAAAATCTTCTTCTTCTTCAGAAATTTCTTCGGGAATTCCTCCACAATTTTTCCGGGCATTTCTTCAGAAATTCTTCCAGAAATTCGATCAGAAATTTTTCAAAAAATATTTCAAGAAATTTCTCTGGCAATTCTAAAAATATTTCAAGAAATTTCTCTGGGAATTTCCGATGAAATTGCTGGAGAAATTCACAAAGAAATTTCTGGAGGAATTTCCGGAAAAAAATCTTGGAGAAATTCCTATGGAAATTCCTGTAGGAATATCCGAAGAAATTCATGGAGAAATTTCCAAAGAAATTTCTGGAGATATTCCCGAGGAAATTTCTGGAGTAATTTCGAAAAAAAATTCTGGCCGAATACCCGAAGGAGCTCCTGGAGGAATTCCCGAAGAAATTTCTGGAGGAATTTCCGAAGAAATTCTTGGAGGAATTCCTGGAAGAATCCCCGGATTAATTCCTGAAGAAATTTCCGAAGAATTGCTGAAGGAATTCCCGAAGAAAATCCCTGAGGAATCCCCAAACAAATTACTGGAGGAAATCCCCCTAGGCAATTCTTGGAGGAATGTCCGAAGAAATTCTTGGAGGAATCCCCGAAACAATTCTTGGAGAAATTCCCGTAGCTATTCCTGGATGAAATTCCAAGGAAATTTCGGGAGAAATCCACGAAGGAATTCCTGGAAGAATATCATCGAAGAAATTCCTGGAGGAATTCCCGAAGAAATTTATAGGGTAATTTCCTTAGAAATTCCTAAAGGAATTCCCGAAGAATTACCTGTAGGAATATCCGAAGAAATTCTTGAAGAAATTCCTGAAGGAATTCCTGGAAGAATCCCAGAAGGAATTCCTGGAAGAATCCCCGAAGGAATTTCTAGAGAAAACCCCGGAGCAATTTCTGGAGAAATTTCCAAAGAAATTCCTGGAGGAATTTCCGAAATTACTGGAGCAATTTCCGAATAAATTCCTGAAGGAATTCCCAAAAAAAAATCCTGGAGGTATCCCCGAGGGAAGTCCTGGAGGAATACCAGAAGAAATTCATGGAGAAATATTCCTGAATAAAATCCTGGAGAAATCCACTAAGCAATTGCTGGAGGAATTCCCAAGGTAATTCGTGCTGTCATTTTCTAAGAAATTAATGGAGAAACTTCCGAAGAAATTACTGGAGAAAGTCCCAAAGAAATTCCTGAACAAATTCCCGAAGAAATTCCTGGAGGAATTTACAAAGAAATTCTTGGAGTGATCCCCAAAAGAATTCCTGGAGAAATCACCGGAGAATTTCCCGAAGAAATTCCTGAACAAATTCCTGGAGGAATCCCCGAAGCAAATCCTGGAGAAAGTTTCAAAGAAATTCATTGAGGAATTCATGGAGAAATCCCCGGAAGAATTTCTGGAGTAAATCCCGAAGCATTTCTTGGTGAAATTTCCAAGGAAATTCTTGGAGGAATTCCCGAAGCAATTAATAAAAAAAGTTCCAAAAAATTGCTGGAGAAATTCCCGAAGAAAATCCTGGAGGAATCCCCAAAGAAACTCCTGGAGGAATATCCGAATAAATTCTTGGAGGAATTTCATTGAAGAAATCCCCGAAGGAATTCCAGGAGAAATCACCGGAAGAATTCCTAGAAGAATCCCTGGAAGAATTCCTAGAAGAATATTCCCGAAGGTATTGCTGGAGGAAACCCCGGATAAATTTTTGGAGGAATTTCCTAAGAAATTCCTGAAGGAATTCCCGAAATTCGTGGAGAAAATCCCGAAAGAATTCCTGGAGGAATTTCCAAAAGAAATCCTGGAGGAATCCCTGAAAGAATTCCTGGAAGAATCCCCGAAAGAATTCCTGGGGGAATCCCCGAAGCAATTCCTGAAGAAATTGCTGCAGGAATTCCAGAAATATTTGCTTTATGTATTCTCGAAGAAATTCCTGGAGGAATTCCCGAAGATTTCTCGGAATTTATTGAGAAGTTCTCCAAGCAATTTCTGGACAAATTGCCATTGAAATTTCTCGAATAATTTCCAGAAGAAATTCTGGAAGAATACGTGGATTGGATTCCGGAGCACCTCGCGGAGGATTTTCTGTAGGTTTTCTCATAGGTATTTCAGGAAAAACTCCCTGGGAAATTTGTGGACGAATATTCTGAGAAATTCGCGAGGAATGAATTAACTACATCGGCTGTTTTTCTACTCTCCGCATCGACCAATGTGGCGCTAGCTTCTATGCGCGAAAAGTCGCTAAAAGTAAATCGCAAAAATGTTGTATGGCGCATAGCATCTAAAAGCAAATTTATCGAACTGGAATTCATTATTCGAAAAAATATTTGGTAGTGGTTGTGCACAATGGTGACCACTATTAAGCCTACCAAATATTTTTCCAGTAAAAGCTTTCTATTTCAAGTATTTCAAGTTTAGATGCTTTTCACCATACAAAATAAAATGGATTTACTCCTGCTGATCAACTGTGGGTGTGCGCCAAGCGGGTAGTCCATTCCTAAAAGACTTTCTCGAGGTATTCCCAGAAAATTTTCTGGAGAAATTTTATGAAGAATTCCCGGTGAAATTTATGGATTATTTTCAGTAAGAATTTCAGGATTTTTTGGAGGAAATCCCGGACGAATTTCTGGAGGAATTTCCTGAGAATTTCTGGATTAATTTCCGGAAGATTTTCTGCAAAAAAATTCAAATCATGTCTGGAGGAATTGCGGGAAGCATTTTTGAATTAATTCCCGGAAGGATTATTGGAAGAATCCTTGAACTATTTAAAGAAAATAATCCTGGATGAACGCTTCGTGCTATGTACTTCCAAAGAAAATCCTGGAGCAATTCCTGTAGGCACTTTTGTTGAAATTCCACAAAAATATTTTACGGCAAATTTCGTAATCTCTTGATGAATAAGGAGGAATTTTGTGTAGAGATTTCAGGCATGATCTACCGAAGCAATGGAAAAAAATCTGGGAAAGAGCTTTTCGAGGAATCCCGGTTGAAATGTGTTGCGCACACACCCAACGGGCGGGTTCTGCGGCTCTTTCTGTTTGACAGCGGTGGGGCGTCTGAAAGTGTCCACTTATCCTCGTTGGGTAATTTAGGATTGCGTTATGCATCCAACGCTCATCGCGCAATTCCTGTCCACCGATCATGGTCCATCACGCAGGAGGAACAAACATTTTTTTGCACGAAAAAAGAGTAAATAAACACCAGCTGATTGGATGCTGAAGCAAACTAAATTGACATTTCCGCGAGCTGGACAATCACGAGAGAGAAAATGGCTGCGTGCTTTCTTTGTTAAATCCTCTCTTGAAGCTCTTTGGTGCTTACCGAACGGGGTATTAAATTTAATCTCGGATTTGGTAAATCCTAGATTAAATCGCGGCTACTACGCCTTGGTGCTTATCACCATTAGAGTAAATAAGTTTATGAAACACGTAAGGACGTGGCTTGTGGCATGACATCAATTTTGTTAATGTCTCAGCTTTGGTAGAAGGTAGCCGCTCGATGCCCGCTTTTCTAGACTTTCTATCCAGCCCAACAATGTTCCTGTAACGCCACGATGTCGAAGTTACGGGAATGTAATTCGTCGAAGATAATCCTGTCACATCCTGTGAAACCAAGTCACTTGCAATTCCATGTTCCAAGTTTCTAATCGTAGTCCTTTTATCGTCGCGAGGGGGTTTGCCGATTGTATCGAGTCGTATTTTCCCATATGTCGTTCGTAATGGGGATTTTTACGGGTGGCCAACACTTCTGTCGCACGACCACGCATCGCTTGACCCGTGGAACCATGAGGCAGAAACTTGTGACAACCAGAGCTATGTTGGACGCTCTCCTTATCGACTCACTGTTTTGCAGCCCAAGCACTTTCTTACCCCGCAAAGATATCCAGGTGGCTTGGAGATCACCCGGCCATTAAACAGAAAACCAAATCGACCACTTTCTAATCGACGGTAAATTCTTCTCCGATATAATCAAATTCGCAGCCACACAAACCGCACAGCGAATATAGATTCGGATCACTGTTTGCATGCGCTCAAAACTTTCGATGGTTGTTACTACGCGTCCAAGGCGAACGCCTCAGCCCAACATAGGTAAAGTGGCTGCGCAACGTAGAAGTGACTCAAGACTACGCGCAGCAGTTGGCAGTGGCCCTCCCAACGCAAGAGCAGCTTGGCGCAGCTACACTTGAAGATGGCTGGAGGGACATCCGATCCGCCATAGGTAGTACCTCGGCTGAAGCACTAGGCTTCGCGACTCCGAATCACAGAAATGACTGGTATGACCAAGGGCGTAGCCAGCTTTTCGGTCAGAAGCTAGGGCAGGGGCAAGCACTCTAAGCAAAATTGTGCCTACTAGATTTTATAACTAAACGCAATTCGATGAAATTGATTATAAAAACATTATATTCTAAAAGCATTATTTAACCCTTCAGCATTCACTCTGTTATGTTTTGTACAATATGTTAAAAAAGCACGCCTGATCTACATAAATCAACGTGGTTCTGGTAGCGGTGACTAATTTCTGGAAGATTAAGGGTTTTGGTTACTCGTGCATTATTTTGCTCTGATTTTTGTTGTGGTTAATGTCTACAAAACATTCGTGAGAAATTATAGCTGAACTTTTATGGGAATCACGAATTCTTTTGAGGACTAACCTAGAATTTTCTGATTCCTGTGTGAGTCCTTTTTTAATTATCTTCCAATACAATTTGCTGGAGAAGTTCTTGACTACATCCCTGAAAAGATGATAGAAGGATTTCGGAAATTTCCAAAGGAACCCTGAATGATTTTTTAAAGAAAACTCGAAAGGAATTTCTGAAGAAATCATTTGAGAAATTCCCGGAGGAATCCCTGGAAGACTTCCTGGATAAATCCCCGAAGAAACTTCTGGATGAATTCCTGTTGCAAATTCTACAGGAATGTCTGGAGGAAGCCCTGTGTAATTCCTGGAGGAATTCCCGGACGAATCTCAGGAAGAATTTGTAAAAGTATACCTGGAGAAGATTTTGTATAAATTATGAGACGAATGCCTAGAGAAATATCTGAAGAGATCTCATTAGGAAATCCTAGAAGAAATCTTATACATATAAATTTCTGGAGAATTTCTTGTAGGAAATTCTGGAGAAATTCCTGGAGGAATTTCGGAAGATATCCTTAGAGAAATTTCAGAAGGCATCCTTGGAGGAGTTCTTGAAGAAATCCCTGAAGGAATTCCTGAAGGAATCTCTGAAGCAATTCCAGGAAAATTCTCTAGAGAGAATCCTGGGGGAATGCCTGGAGAAACTTCTGAACAAGTTCCTGACGTAATTCCTCTAGGAATTCTTGGATGAGAGCCAGCAAGAATTCCTGGAGAAATTTCTTGGAGGAATTTCTGGAGGAACTCCTAAATGAGTCTCTGGGAATATCCCTGGAGAAATCCCTGGAAGAGAATCAAATCCTGAACGAATCTTGGAGAAATTCCTGGAGGAAAGCCTGAAAAATTTTTTAAAGTGTTCCGGGTGAATTTCTTGGAAGAATCTCTATAGAAATCCATAGAGGAATTCCTGAAGAAATTCCCGAAGGAATTCCTGACATAATTTCTGAAAGATGTTCAGGAGCAATCCCTGGAGAAATTCCTGGTGAAATTCCTGGAGAAATTTCTTGAGAAATTCCTGGAGAAATTCCTGGAGAAATTCCTGGAGAAATTCCTGGAGAAATTCCTGGAGAAATTCCTGGAGAAATTCCTGGAGAAATTCCTGGAGAAATTCCTGGAGAAATTCCTGGAGAAATTCCTGGAGAAATTCCTGGAGAAATTCCTGGAGAAATTCCTGGAGAAATTCCTGGAGAAATTCCTGGAGAAATTCCTGAAGAAATTCCTGGAGGAATTCCTGATGAAACTCCAGGGGTATTTCCTGGAGAAATTCCTGGATAAAATCCTGGAGGAATTCCTAGAGGTATTCCTGCGGGAATCTCTAGAGGAATTCTTGGATGAATTACTGGATGAATTTCTAGAGGATTCTCCAGAGGGCGGAATTCCTGGAGAAATCTTCGAAATCCTTGGGGGAATCCTTAAAGAAATTTGTGGAAAAATCCCTGAAGGAACAGCTGAAGGAACCCATGGTAAATTCATAAAGATATTCCTGGAGAACTTCCTTGAAGAATTTATGAAGACATCCATAGAGAATTTCCAGGATGAATCCTTGGAGGAACTTCTGCAGAATTTCCTGTTGGAATCTTCGAAGAATTTTCTGGAGGAATCCATGGTAAAATCGGTGGAGAAATTCCTGGAGGAATCCCTAAAGGAATTGCTAACATAGTTTCTGAAGGTTGTCCAGGAGCAATTCCTGGAGAAATTCCTGGGGGAGTTACTGAAGAAATTCCTGGGTTAATTCCTAGAGGAATTCCTGGAGGAGTTCCTGGAGAAATGTTTGGATAAAATCCTGTGGGAATTGCTGGAGGAATCTATGATGAAATTCCTGGAAGAATCTCTAGAGAAATTCTTGAAAGAATTACTGTAATAATTTCCAGAGGAATTCTGGGAGATTTATATTATTTTCATATATCTGAACAATTCCTTGAGAAAATCCTGGGGGAATTTCTAGAGAAATTCATGGGGAAATACCAGGAGAAATCGTCGAAGGAATTCCTGAAGAAATTTGAAAAGAAATCTCTGGAGAAATCTCTAGAGGAATTCCTGGAGGGATAACTGGAGGAATTCCTTAAAAATTCCTGAAGGTATTCCTGGCGAATTTCCTGATAGAGATTCTTAAGAAATTTCTAGAGGATTTGCTGGAAAAAATTCTTAGAGGAACTTCAGGAGGACTTCCTGGAAGACCATTCGCAGGATTTCCTGGAGAAATCCCTGGGAAAATCCCTGAAGAAATTCCTAGAGGAATACCTGAAACTATTCATAAAGGAATCTCAAGAGAAATTCCTAGAGACCTGGAGGAATCTCTGAAAAATTTCTGAGGGTAATCCTGGAGAATTTCCTGGAAATATTTCTGAAAAAATCCCCAGCAGAATTTCTGGAAAAAATCCTAGAAAAATTGCTGATATATTTTCTGAAGGATGTCCAGGAGTAATCCCTGCATCAATTGCTGGAGGTATTTCCTGGAGAATTTCCTAGAGGAGTTCATAGAGAAATTCCTGGATGAAATCATGGAGGAATTTTCTCTTAAATAAAGACAAATCAATTAAGGAATTTCTGGGGGTTTTCTTTTAGGAATTTCATGAGGAATCTTTGGAAGAATGTTTGCAACAATTATTAGATGAACTGCTGGGGGAATCTCTAGAAGAACCCTTTAAAAAATTTCGGAAGAAAACCCCTGAGAAATTCCTGGAGGAATTTCTAGAGAATTTTCTAGAGGAAATCCTGGAGAAATCTCTGCAGAAGTTCTTGGAGGATTTTTTAGCGGAATCCTTGCATCAATTCCTGAAGGAAAAGCTGGAAAAATTCTTGGAGGAATTCCTGAAAAAAATCTTTGATGTATCCCTACAGTAATTCCTGGAAGAATATATGATAGAATCCTTGAAGGATTGCCTAGATAAATTGCTGGATGAGTTGCTGACATAACTTATAACGGAATTCCTTGACTACTTCCTGGTGAAATTCCTGGAGGAATCCCTGAAGAAATTCTTGGAGGAATTCCACAAGGGGACCCTGGAGAAATTCTCTGAAAAAATCCTTAAAGGAATTCTTTAAAGATTTCCTGGATAAATTTCTGTAGGAATTCCGGGCGGAATTCTTGGAAGAATCCTGGAAGCAATTACTGGAGGAATCTCTGGAGGAATGCATGGAGGAATTTGGAGAAATTTTTGAAATAAGTTTTTCCAAAATTCAATTCTAGGATATTCTAGAGGAATGCCCGTAGTGATTAACGGAGGAATCTCTAGAAATACTAATGGAGGAAACTCTAGAAGAATTCCTGGAGGAATTTCTGGAGGAATTTCTAGAGGCATTTCTAGAGGCAATTCATCCCAGGATGAATTCTTGAATAAATTGCAGATGGAATCCTTGGAATCACGGAAGCGATTCCTAGAGGCATTCCTTAGGGAATCCCTAAACATTGCCAATACTGGATTAATTCCTGGAGGAGTTCTAAAAAGTGTTCCTGGGGGAATCCTTGGAGGAATTCTTAAAATAATCCCTGGAGTTCTTCCTGAAAGAAACACAGAAGAAATTCCCGGATGAATTCCTGGAGGAATTCTTGAAGGAAAACCTGGAGGAATTTTAGGAAAAAATTCCATGAGGAATTCCTTAGGAAATCCCAGAAAAGCTTTCTTAACAAATTCCTGAAAGAATTTCTACAGCAAAAAAAAATATAAAATCCATGTCTGCAATAATTTTTGGGCGAATTATTGCAGCTATGGATTTCATATTTTTTGCTGTAGAAATTCTTTAAGGAAACGTTGTAACATTGTAATGTTTTAAGGAACTCGTGGATAAATTTTTAGCTTATCTCTGTTAAATTCTGGTATTCTTGCTGAGATACTTCGAATTATTCCACATCGAATTATTGGAGCTATCACTAGTGGAATTCTTGAAGGAATGTATCGAAATATCCCTGAAGAAACCACTGAAGGAACACTAACAGAAATACCTAATAGAATTTCTGTTCACGGGGATCGCTGATGAAATTCCTGGAGGAATTATCGAAAAAAGCACTGCAACAATCACTGGAGGAACCTCTGTTGATATCCCAGAAGAAATTCCCGGAAGAATGTCTGGGGAAACCCATAGAGGAATTCTTGAAAAAATCTCTGGAGCAATCAATGATGGAATCACCGAAGGAAGCTATGGAAAAAATCCATGAGGAATAAGTCGATGCATCCTTGCAGAAGTATCTGTGAAAATTTCTAAAGAAATTGTGGGATGAATTCTTGAAGAATTTCTTGGAACATACCTTGAAACCATCACTATCGGAATCCTGCAAGATGCCCATAGAAGAATTCGCGAAGGAGAACCTCCTGGAGAATCCCTTGTGGAGTTTCTGAAATAATTCCTGAGAAGTTCCTGAATAAATGCCTAAACGAATTTCTGAAGGAGTACTTGTTTGTTTGTTTGAATTGAATACTAGTGAAAATTCGTGTAGCAGTAGCACATAACTGCATTCTATAGCAATATATGGTTCTACAAAGCCGGACTAGAACCGGTTCCGGTGTATCAGGGAAATTTGGCATGCTGTTTTTGAATAAACATCACAAAATTTAGCCGTTCAACCAAGCTTGTTATTTGGTAAAATTCTATGATAAGATTGAAAAGGATCTCCTAAAGAAATATTTGGAGAAATTTCCTGTGGTTCTCGAATAAAAAAGGTTTGATAATTGTGAATATAAGATATAATAAGAATAGTTTTGAATGCACCATGGGCGATAATTCAGTAACACCGTACGAGAGCGAATTAGGCGCGTTATAGACAGGCGCGGAACATGTAGAATTCAGTCTTGCGGATCCGGATGAAGAAGCACCAGCAGGAAGAACGAGATCGCGAAGCGATGGAAGAGCTGTACCGCGCTAAGGACACACGAAAGTTTTACGAGAAGCTGAATCGCTCGCGCAGAGGCTTTGTGCCACAAGCCGACATGTGCCGAGATAATCACGGGAATATTCTCACGAGCGAGCGTGAGGTGGTCGAGAGGTGGCGGCAGCATTACGATGAGCACCTCAAAGGCGGCGACGTTGCAAGTACCGAAGGTGGCGTGGTAACAGATCTAGGAATATGTCCACAGGATGAAAGACTTCCGGCCCCTGACCTCACTGAGATTGAGGAGGAGGTTGGCCGGTTGAAAAACAACAAAGCCGCTGGAGCAGATCAACTACTAAGCGAGCTTCTAAAATACGGTGGAGAAGCACTGGTGAGAGCACTACACTGGGTCATTACCAAGATGTGGGAGGAGGAAGTATTACCGGAGGAAGTATTACCGGAGGAATGGATGGAAGGTATCGTGTGTCCCATCTTCAAAAAGGGCGACAAGTTGGACTGCGAGAACTACCGCGCGATCACACTACAGCGCGCTGCCTACAAGATACTCTCTCAAATTTTATGCTGCAGTCTATCACCGATTGTAAAAGAGTTCTAGGGGCAATATCAGGCTGGATTCAGAATTGCAGAATTGCAGAAATGCCGTGAATACAACGTGCCCACACATCACTTGTTCATCGATTTTAAATGGGCGTACGATACAATCGATCGATACCAGCTATGGCAGACTATGCACGAATACGGATTCCGGGATAAACTGATGCGATTGAACAAGGCGACGATGGATCGAGTGATGTGCGTTGTTCGAGTGTCAGGAACAATCTTGAGTTCCTTCGAATCTCGCAGAGGGTTACGGAAAGGTCTTTCGTGCTTGCTGTTCAACATTTGCTTTAGAGAGTGTAATAAGGAGAACGGAGAAACGATTTTTACGAAAACCAATCAGCTGCTTGGTTTCGCTGATGATATTGATATGATAGCTCGGAAATCTGAGACGATGGCGGAAACGTACATCCGACTAAAGGATGGAGCCAGGCGAATCGGAATCCGATTATCGGATTAGTCATTAATGTGTCGAAGACTAAGTACACGATGGAAAAAGGCTGCAGGGAAGAATCACCGCACCCGCCATCCCGAATTAATATCGACGGTGATGAAATCGAGGCGGTTTAAGAATTCGTGTACTTGGGCTCACAGGTAACCACCGACAACGACACCAGCAGAGAATTTCAGCGACGCATTATGATAGGAAATCGTTCTTTGGATTCCGCAGAACTTCACGATCGTACAAAATTCGACATCATACGATGTTTAATATCAAGAAAACGTTGATTAGACCGTCAGTTCTCTATGGGCACGAGACATGGAATCCACGAGCTGAGGGCCAAGGCGCCTTTTGAGTTTTCGAACGGAAGGTGTCGCGTACCATCTACGGCGGAGTGCAGATGGAAGACGGGACTGGGAGATGGCGAATGAACCACGAGCTGCATCAGCTGCTGAGAGAACCAACTATCGTTCACAATGCGAAAATCGAGAGGCTACGGTACGTGGGTCACGTCATCAGGATGTCGTATAGTAATCCGATTAAAATGGTTCTCGAGAGCCATTCGACCGGTATGAGAAGACGTGGTCCGCAGTGAGCTAGGTGGGTCGATGAATTGGAGGGCGATGTACTGACCCTTCGCAGAGTGCGGAACTGGAGACACTCAGCTATGGACCGAGTAGAACGGAGACGACTTCTACGTACAACAGAGGATACTCAGGCCTCAGTAAGTCTGGGTCATGTTTTAGTTTTACTTTTCCAACAGTGTCACAACATTTATTTTGTCAATTGTTACAAGATTCTTCAACAAGTCTTTTAATGTAACATCTATCATCTAGTAACACCTATCAAAAAAACCCACACATTTGTCCAACGATAGCGAACAATGAATCTACCATCTGTCGAATCAAGCAACAAGTCCTGCTCTGTTGAAAAATCAAAAGGCGATTCCTTTTCTGACGACCGACCAACCCGACCGACCGACAACATCCTTCCAAAAGTCTCGATTGTTGCCGCTGGCCTGGTAACTCTGCTATGCTAGCCTATATACTGACTGACTATAGAGGTCTTTGTGTATCATCGGGTTGTTGTCAGTTGTCCTAGCCTTCGGGCCGGGCCTGCCAATTTGTGTGCGTCCTTATCGGTCGGTCGTCTGCGTCTGGTCCGTTCCTCCGTCTGTGTGGCCGGGTGTACATATGAAATTAAATTTATTTTAACGGGGCGGCTCAACTGAGTCATTGTTTCAAGTTGCTACTGACTGAGGCTGTGTCAGATCCTGGGGCGTCGTCGTCGAGAGCGGCACGGTTCATCTCACCCAGGTCCAAGTCCTAAGCATCCGTCTCGTACCCGTCGCGTCGTCCGCACCGCATTCAAAGGCTCAGTCAGTATGACTCTCATAATAGATCGAGCCAATTAAATTTGCCGCTTGTTTCATGGAAAGTTTTGTGCTACATTGTGTTTTTCCTGGTCCGGGCCGGAAGTGCGGTGCGTGGCATGGGTGTGGTTGTGGTTGTATCCGGTTCCAACCACAGCTTGCGAGTGATGGTAATTGTTGCGGTCAGTGGGTATTTTTCTTGTTGGGATGACGGCCGGGCCTCGTTTCCCGGAGATGAGGATTTGATCCGATGAACCAATGAATGCGCCCGTGGGTTGATTGCGTTGATTTGGAGCATTTTAATAGAAAACGTTTTTGATGATTGAACAGAATCGAATGGAAACGTTTTAGAGCAAAGGGGCTGTTCATCAGTTTCGTAATGCAAATCACAAATTTAATCATGTTTATTGATGATTAGATTTGATAAAAAATCATTGATCATAAGAACAGTAATCTTAACTTTTTTCCTTTTCAATCAATAATTATCAATCATAGAAAATATTACGTGCCAGGGCCCTTGGCGCAATTGGTCACACGTTTGCTTCTAAGCAGATGGTCATGGGTTCGATCCCAGCCCCGGCACTTTCATCAGTTGCTCTTTCCCCCAGAGAGCAGCTGACACTGACCCTCTTCTGAGCCCATGGCTCAAATGGACCCGGATACTTGGACATCGGCGAACCAGCAACTCATAATGGACCCCCAATCGGACTGGAAACAGGAACAACCAACAAGCCACACATCAACATCCTCGTGCTCATCATTCTACCATGATAGGGTAGAAAGTGGAAGCAGCGCAACGGCAACCAGTTCGATGTAGTAGTAAAATTATAATGGAATTCATTTAGGCGCTGTACAAAGTGTAAGTACAGCATCCAATTGGAATCGCTCACGCAGTGCTCTAGTGGACAAAAGAGCTGCAAATAAGGTTAAGTAATTGAAGAAATAAAAAATATAAAGTTTACGAGCAATAGAAAATACTGTAACAATGAAATTTAATGTTAATCTATTGTCCAACCTAATGTTGGGCCTGCAAAACGGTGAGTCGATAAAGAGAGCGTCCAACATAGCTCTGGTCCTCACAAGTTCCTACCTCATACTTCTAGGGGAGAATAGATCACAAAGCAAGCTGGCATCTAGCGGCTGAGTATGAAATGCTTCTCCTAAGGTGGCAGCCGTACCACGGTGGATAGGGGATCTTAGACCAACAACCTACTGTTCCCGGTACCCAAAAAACATTACAGAAACCGAAAATGAAAGATTACGAACTAGCAACGACTTTTAGCGCGATACAACAAATAAGAATTGGAACTTGGAATGCATTACCTCTAGCCCAGCAGGGTAAACTGGCACAACTAGTCAATGAGGAATGCTGTATGAAGCTTGAGATCCTAGGATTGAGTGAAGCCCGATAGCTGAACTTTGGGAAACACAGATTGGCGTGAGACCAAATTCTGCTATACTCTGCCCTACGAGATGAACACCGAGGAGTTGATTTCCTGCTCAGCGCTCACGCTCACGTTGCGCTCATGAAGTGGAAACCTATTAATGAGAGGATAACTGTTGCCAGATTCAGCACACGAGTTCGAAACCTTACCATGAGCCAATGTTACGCGCCAACCAATAATGCCGTCGAATTGCAAGACAAAGAGAACTTTTACAGTCAACTGAATGTTGTCGTGTATAAGATTCCAAAAGATGATATCAAGATCCTCATGTGCGACTTCAAAGCGTAGGTTGGTTCCGACAGCTCGGATTATGAGCACGTCATGGGACGCCGTGGTCTCGAAGAAGTGAGCGAGAACGGTGAGCTGTTTGCAGAGTTTTGTGGCAACAATGACATGATGATTGGGAACACTCACTTGCAACGAGTTACATTCACTTGCTATTTTCTCAGCTCCGAAGCGTGCAATCAAGAAGCGATGTATGGACGAATTTTGCCTTGCGATTTCGTCTGAAACTTTGCCGAATAGAGTAGGGGTCGCACACGAATCCCAAAGTCGTGACAGAGCTGTGAAAGCGACTCTCCACGAGGTGAGTGTAATTTACATTCACCTCGTGGAGAGTTGTCTTCACAGCTTCCTCACGACTTCGGTATGCGTGTGCGACTCCTACTCTATTCGGCAAAGTTTTATATGAAATCACAAGGTAAAAGTCGTCCATACACCGTTTCTTGATTGCACGCTTCTGAGTGGAGAAAACTGCAAGTGAGTGTAACTCTTTCCAAGTGAGTGTTCCCCTCCTTGGATTGGGGATCACTCTTTCCCAATCGACCGTGCACAAAGTGACATGGGTTTCCCGTGATGGCGTCACGGAAAATCAAATTGAAAAGGTAGCCGGAGCCTTCTCGATGTGCGGAACAAACATAGCGCCGACATTGCGTCCGACCATCATCTCCTAATCGGCGAGATCTGACTGAGCATTGCGAGGATCCATCGACAGGAGGAGAACATCGGGCGCCGGTTCAACACACGCCGACTGGAAGACGCTGCGGTGAAAAGGTTCTTCATCGATAAGAGCTGGAGATCCGTGCTGCGGATAGTTCGTAAAGTGGAAGCGTAGAAGATCTATGCAACGCCATCAAGAACGCCTACATCGGCTAGAATAACTGGGGTGAGCTACGCACTCAGAGAAGGCAGCTAGTGGATCACTGATGACACCTGGAGGAAGATAAAGAAGCGAAGGAACACCAAAGCCGATAGAGCGATCGAAAGCACGAGGAGCCAAAGTCATAGCCCGTCAGCGCTATTCGGCTCTCGAGATGAAAGTGAGACGCTCATGTAGACGGGACAAAAGAGCGTGAGTGGACTCCCTAGCCGACGAAGGCGAGAAAGCCGCAAACACCGGCGACATCCGTTTCCTCTACGATGTCTCACGTCGCACAGTTGGCAAAACAGTGTAAACCGACACTAACTTCTGTATCTCACGAACGCATCCAGTTTTTCTAATGAACAAAACGGTTTTAGGCGTAAAATTTTCTGGAGAACCGAATGAAAGTGGCACGGACCATTATCCTGCTCATTTTGCGCTAATACCCCAGGTTTTATTGACTTTTATATGAAACTAGATCTAAAACACTTATGAAACATAAATGCGGTTTGCTTCGAAGGACTTTTCTGAAAGATTAAGATGTAGATGGTCGATTAGAAGCAATTGCAGTGAACGCATGAATGTATTTATGCTTATTTTACCCTAATTCTCCACAAATATTATGTTTTGTATGAAATTAGCTCTATAAATCACAAGAAACTTATGAGTGGTATATTAAGAAGCGTTGATTTGGAGGATTATGATAAAAGTAATTGATTAGAAGTTATTTCAGTGACCGCGCGAATGTAATTATGCTCATTTTATCCTGATTCCCCACATATATTGAGTTTTGTATGAAATTAGCTATATAACTCACAAGAAACTTAAGGGCGGTATTCTATGAAGGGTTTCTTTAGTGGATTATAATACAGGTCGGACTCGATTATCCGGAGACTCGATTATCCGGAGACTCGATTATCCGGGATTCGATTATCCGGAATTATAGACTCGATTATCCGGAGTATTTTTTATTGAGATTTTTTTAAATATTTTAATGCAGAAATTCAAAATCGTTTAATATTATAATACTGTGCTGACCCGATTTTGAGACGCCTCGATTGCGTTTTCTCCAGATATTTTCGGTTTTCTGACCAGATTGTGTTAGCTTTTTGTTGTAACAAGAAAAAGTGTTTTACATTCTGCATACCATTTTACAATAAAAAAAGCAAAAATTTCAAGACGTTTGTCCTTAATATTAGTTGATATATTTTGGAATCATATACAAATTACGTAACGATCAAATCTCCCGTTATATTTGAAAAGGGGCAAACTATTTAAAATTTCGTTTCAGCGAAAAAAATGCTAAATTTGCGTCTGTTTTCAAAATAAAATTTACGGTATCCTCTGGAAACAGACGCCAATCCAGGAATTTCTCAAACAATGCCTGCAGAGATTCCATCGGATATTACTTCTGGGATTCCTCTAGAATTTCCAAGGAAAAGTCCTCCAGAGATTTTTTTTAAATGATGAATTTCTGGTACAGACTTCCAGCATCCAAATAAGATGAATTCCTCTTGGTATCAATTGATATTCTTCTAAGAATTCCGTATGGAATCCTTCAGTCCGCCTGGGATTTCTTCAAGAATTTACCTACAATACCACCAGGGTTTCTCTATAAATTTCCCAATAATTATTCTTGCAATTCTTGGAAAGATTTCTCCAAGGATTTTTCTAAAGTTTCCTCCAAAATTTAATCTTGGTGGAGCATAGGAAGTCCTTTAGGGAGGAAGTTTTTTTTTTAATTTCTTTTTATTTGTAAATTTTAACTTAAGCTAATTCTTCACACAGGGAGGAAGTCCTAAAAGTACTGCTGGAATTTCTCCAAGCATTATTCCAGGAGCTCCTCTTCCTTGAATTTTTTGCAGAAACTCCAGCATGGATTTCTTCAGAGTTTCTTCTAAATATTTCTCAGGATATGTTTAGGGCTTTCTCCAGGAACTCCCAGATACCCGAGCAGGAGAGAATACGTGTAAAATATTAAACTGAGGTATGCAAAACCTGAAACAATAAATGGTGCCTGTTCTATAATTCAATAATACTTCAAGCAGTCCTCAATACCAAACCAATAACTCGTTGAGGTATCTTTGTTAATGACTCCATACCTTGTCTTGGTATGATATTTACTTCGTTTCTGCTCGGGTATAGACCTTCAGGATGTTTTCCATGGATTTCTCTAGGGCTTTTTCAAGAAATTTTTACAGAAATCTTCTATGAATTACAGTCATTTCCGGAGTGATTCAGAAACTTCTTTCAAACTTCTTTAAGGATTCCTCCAGTGATTTTTTTCAGGGACAAATCAAGGAATTCCTTCAGAGATTTCTACAAGGATTCCTCTAGCGAGATTGTGATCGTTTTTGTATTAAGCGTGTTTTTTGCTGAATTGGCATCACCGCTCTCAGTCTACGTGTGTATCAAAGACTTAGCGCAGAAGCTCTTTCTGGGTTAGAATACTTTGTAATATAACCCGGAAAGGCAACGAAAACGGATCCACTTGTTGGTCTGAAATGATGTTTATTTTTATTTGCCGCTCAATTATGATTTATGATTCAAGCTGCCTACACCTATCGTCTACTGTCTCCTGTTTGTTAGGACACAATTGGGCTTTTAAATTTAAAAAAAATAATGTTTTTTTTTAATTTAATACAAAAGAGCACCATTTTCTGAGCCACTTTCATTTTGCTAACATAAATAAGAAGATAAAATTGTTCCGCTATAAATAGCAAAAGTACATTTCTAATACTACAGCCCCATTTTTTCCCGTTCATCAAAACTGACAAAAATTAAAATAAACCACACCCCTTCACCAACCCCCTTTAACTGTACTGTTTCCTTTGATAGAATCAGAACCTTTTTATGGAGTTCAAAATTCACAAAAAAAAAAAACTATGCCGATTTGGCAGCATAAAATATAATCAAGGTCCCACTGTATACAATATTCTAAAGGAACGCCTATAACTTACGTCACGCTTCACGAGGAGAGGGGGAATGACCAATGACCAATACAAAAACTTCATGGGTCTCATTAAAATAGCATGACTAGGAGGAAAGGAAATAATAAAAATGTTGTGTTACGTAATTTATGGACGTCCCCCAATTCAAATTTCTGGTTACGTCACTGCTTCATGCACATAAAATAACAAAAACATTACTTTTTCATACGTTTTTAAATTCCAAATTAATATTTTTTTCGTGATTCGATTATCCGGAGAATTCGATTATCCGGAGTGAAATAAAAATCAATACTCCGGATAATCGAGTCCGACCTGTATAAGGAATCGATTAGAAGTGATGGCAGTGTCCGCGCGATTCTAGTTATCTTCATTTTACCCGAATTTCCCACATATATGGAGGTTTGTATGAAATTAGCTCTATAACTCGAAAGAAACTTAAGGGTGGTATGTTAAGAAGCGATTATTTAGAGGATTTTGGAACAAGGAATCGATTAGAAGTTAATGGAATCTGGGGGCTGCGGACTGAATCAAAACGGTTGTCACGATATCTCCGTTGACTGCTGTCAAAATATCTCCATCGAACTGTCACGGCTCTCACAGCTATTGTGCTTATGCTATTGCAACCGACAGAAAAAGTATTACAACTAGATATTTGTTAACCATTATAAAAAAGTTAAACAAGAGCTAATTTCATACAAAACGCAATTTATGTGGGGAATGAGGGTAAAATCAGCATAAATACATTCATGCGTTCACTGCTTCCAATCAATTCTCTACATCAAAGTCTCTTCCAATCGATTCTCTACATCAAAGTCCTTCAAGGTAAACCGCATTCATGTCTCATAAGTGTTTTAGAGCTAATTTCACATTAAAGTCAATAAAATTTGGGGAATTAGGGCAAAATGAGCAGGATAATGATCCGTACGGTATGTTGAACCACTTACATTCGATTCTTCAGACAATGTCACGCCTAAAACTTAGAAAAACTGGTTGCGTTCGTAAGATGCAGAATATAGTGTCGGTTTGTACTTTTTTTTTCCACTGTGCGTCGCCTTAGTCGGACCAAGGTGAATGCTAGGATACCCATGAAAGACACATTTGAACAGCTATTGACTAATCCGGCTGAAAAGCTGGCTCAAGCAAGTATCGGTCATGCCACCAAACACCTCAGCATGATCCACCAAGTGTTCGACGCATTACTCGTGTCAACACCGAAGTTCCATCAGTGTAGGAGATAATAACAACCATCCGTAGCATGAAATCGAACAGGACCCCGAGGAGCGATCGCATATCAGCCGAAATGTTCAAAGCTTACCCCGTAGTATCTGCACAACTGCTGTATCAATTATTCTGCAACACATGGGAAACCGCGACATTTTCGGACGACTGGATGCAAGGCGTCTTAGATTTTTTTTTTGTCTGTATTAACGAGATTTTAGGCCCTTGACTAGTTCATCTCGGAGTAAGACGTCTTAGTAAAGGTGCCCAAATAGTGTATGTATGCGATAATTCTCAAAGTCCTCTGTAAAGTTATCCATAACCGAATACATGATAAGATTGACGCAACCCTCCGGCGGCAACAGGCACGATTCCGTGCCAAACGATCCTTAGTGGACCATATTGTCACGCTCTGTATCATCTTGGAGTAAATCATTGAACTCCTAGAATATCTCTGCCTGGTGTTAATTGATTACGAAAAAGCTTTTTACCGTCTCAATCACGAAAACATGTGGTTAGTGCAAAGAGACCCTGAGAAAATCATCGGCCTCATTGAAGCACAGTACAGGGCATTTTCGCGCGGAGTACTGAACAACAGTGTCTTGTGCGATCCAACCCAAGTAACACACTTGTCACCGAAGAGTCACGGCGGCACAGGTTTTTGTTGCGCTGAAGTCACTGCGACTTACTTTTAGCAAGTTAGTATTTTTTTTTTTTGTTAGAAGTAAGTCGTAGTAACTTCTGCGTAACAAAAACCTGCGCCGCCGTGACTCTTCGGTGACAAGTGTGTTACTTGGGAAGGATGTATGTATTGTATACACTAAAACCTCTTTTTATGCATGTTATGTTTATGCACTTTTAATTTATGCACCTTTTTTTATGCCCTGCATAAAAAGAGGGAAAGCTACTCAGAAACAAATTGTGCATAAGAATATTTAATAATGACGGGAACTATTGCAACAGCGAACGGGGGGGTGTTTCCAGAGGAGAGCAAAGGAAGGTTACAGGTTCGTTTTTGGGTATTTCCGAAGATCCCATGTGCGTTACATGGGGTCTAAGTGGGTCTTAAGGGGGTTTCAGAGTCATTTCAGGAAGTCTCAGAGCATTTTAGGCTGGTGTCAGAGGCGTTATGGAGGCGTTTTCAGGGGGTTTGGTATAGGAGGATTTTTTGAGGCATTTCAAGATGTTTCAGACCATTTTCGACGTGATTCAGAGGCGTTACGGAAGCGTTACGGAGAAGTTTTCGGTGCGTTCGGAGCTTCTCAGGTGCGTTACATGGGGTCCGAGGAGGATTTTGCAGACATTTCAAGACGTTTCAGAGCATTTTCAGCGGGATGCAGAGGCGTTACTTAAGCGTTATAAGGAGCTTTCGTGGGGCTCGGTCGGAGCCTCGTAGGTGCGTTACATGGGGTCCAAGCATGGGGGTTTCAGAGCATTTTCTGGGGAATTAAGAGGAGTTACGAAAGCGTTACGGAGTAGTTTTCGGGAGGTTTAAAGCCTCTCAGGTGCGCTACATGGGGTCGAGCGGGTTTAAGGGGGATATTGGAGGCATTGCAGAATGTTTCAGACCGTTTTCGACGTGACTTAGAGGCGTTACGAAAGCGTTACGGAGGAGTTTTCGGGGGGTTTGGAACCTCTCAGGTGCGTTACATGGGGTCCGAGGGAGTTCAAGGGGGATTTTGGAGGCATTTCAGGACATTTCAGAGCATTTTTATGGAATTAAAAAGCGTTACAAGCCTTACGGAGTAGTTTCCAGGGGGTTTGGAGACTCTCAGGTGTGTTACATGGGGTCCGAGGGGGTTTGAGGGGGATTTTGGAGGCATTTCAGGACGTTTCAGAGCATTTTCGGGGGATTCAGAGGCGTTACGGAAGCATTATGGAGGAGTTCTCAGGGGTTTCGAAGCCTCTCAGGTGCGTTACATGGGGTCCCCGGGGGGTTTAAGGGAGATTTTTTAAGCATTTCAGGAAGTTTCAGAGCAGACTCTGAAATACTTAAAAGCGCCCCCCAAATCTCTTGCAACGCCCGTTAAAGTCTTCTGAGATCCCTTGAATTTCCCCTAATTCCCCTTGGAACGCCCCTGAAACCCACTTAATACTATTGAAATACCCCAGAATTCCCCGTAATCCCATGAAAACACCAAAAGAATCTTTACAGAACACCCTTAAAAGGCTCCTCAAATCCCCCGAAACAACCTCTTGGAACACCCCTGAAGCCCCTTGGAACCCCCTTTTTGGGCTCTCTGGGAACTTTCTGGAAACCCCCTTAGCCCCACCTCAACTGCCCAGGAGCAAGACCTGTTCTCGCGAACTAGATTTTCTAATTAAAGCCCAAACTTAATTTATGCATAATTTTCCATCTTTTCATGCCTTTTTTAATTTATGCACATTTTTAATTTATGCAGTCCCACTGCACTGCAGTGATGCAAGAGTGATGTGAAAATTTCCATGGCAGTGCCGTCTTGGCTCGGATTATTTTGGTGAGAGTGTTTCAGTTCTTGATTTTCGGAGTTGATTTAACCGCGTTTATTTTAAAATGAACTATTCAACAGCCAGTTTTTAAGAGATCGTTCTTGAACGGGAAGTACGGTAAAAAATTAGTTCCGTTTGTGGATTTTGGTCTTCGTACGGTGTGTTGCGGTGTTAAATCGGCAGCTTTTTGGTTCATTACTTTGGTGGTATCGAGCGTCAGCCATCAACAAATTGGATGAGGACTGTTACGTTGCTGCAATCCGTGCCGAACACACAGATTAAGCTGAATGGGTATATCCGGTGAGTTTGTTCCTTGTTTTTCCCTTTCCGTATTTGGATTTTCTTTTCAATTTGTTGTTATCTAGTAGAACCAGTTGGAACTTTCCCGTAACGTGGGTAGATCACCTTAGAATGGTGCGTTGCGGCGTAAGATCTACCAAATTTTGATCTTCAAATTGTCCTGCCTTAAGTAATCAGGCAGTTTTTTACAAATACTCCAAGATCGAAGTTTGATGCACTTTTTTGATGTTTATGTAATATTTTTATTTCAATTTTGCTGCTAATCAACGTTTTATTTCAGCAGGATTCAGGTAAATGTATTGTATGATACAAATAATATTGTAAAAATATATTATAACTGTGGCGAGCGTATCACTAGTTTGTAGCTTATTCGACGTCAATGTCAATATTATCCAATATTTCAGATTTTCAACCGAAAAATCAAGTTATTCAAATAAATTCCGACGACGAGGAAACCAAGACGTATTGTGCAGATAACTAAGCAGTCTAATAATGGTGTGCCTGAACGGTGCCCAACGGCATCCTTTGCATTACCCTTCCACTAACAACACCTAGAACAACACCCATATCCCCTTGACACCTAGGCCTGAGAGGTTGTAGAACCTTGTACATCTTTCTTTGGTGTCTAACTAACCATCCTTCCATATTCCTCAGCAGTCGCAAGGATGAGGCCAGGACAACTCTCGACTGTTGGAGGATTGCGTCAGTCTTGTCGAGATGTCAGAGATAAGTCTCCAATCTTTGTTTTTTGGTATCCAACGGAAAGGAGGCAATCCTCATAACTGTGGTCTAGGGTTGTACTATGTACCTACGAAATTTGTGCGACTTGTTTAATGCTAATGTTTACTGTTTCAGTGGTAACCAGGTAAATGATTAAACCATAACAATTACTCAAACGCTTTTTCGCCAAGGAAAGCATCCCATTAAACCCTATCCAATTTCCAACTCCAGATATCTATGAATTGGGCCAAGTTCTTGGACACATTCTGAGTAGATATCTTATCAACATTTCCTCCCCATCCCCGCTGATCGTAAGGACCTGGCCAGGTGTCGAGAGTTCGTTAAATGAAAAGTTTGTAAAGTCCCAGGCAACTTTTCTGGCGCATTAAACGTCTCTATCGACAGCCACCCCAGGATGTGTACGGTCGGCTATGCTATGCTATGCTATGCTATGCTGTTTTTAATTTATGCAGTCCCAGTCATGTACATAAAAAGAGGTTCCAGTGTACTATCACCGCTTCTGTTCCTCGTCGTAATCGTCGAGATCCTGGTAGGTGCGATTGACCGTGAACCAAATCGTGAATTGCTGTGGCAGCCCTTTACCATGGAGCACCTAAATGACTTCGAATTGGCTGATGACGTTGCTCTCCTAGCTCAACGGCGCTCTGATATGCAGAGTAAGCTGGATGATCTTCCCGATCGCTCCTCGGCGGCAGGTCTCACCTCACCATCAACGGCAACAAGACCAAATCGTTGGATGTAAACCCGGTCAACCCTTACAACTTCATGGTAGCTGGGCAAGCAGTGGAGAATGTTGAAAGCTTCCAAAATCTTGGTAGCCAAATGGCGGCCGATGATGGAGGCTCCAAGATCGACAAAGGTGCACGGATCAATAAGGCGAGGGTTGCCTTTGCGAGCTTAGGGTATGTATGGCGGAAAATTGGGAAAAAAAAACAGATAAGTCGACGCATCAAAATCAAAATTTCCATCTCAAACGTGAAATCTGTGCTGCTGCACGCCAATGATACTTGGTGTGTACCAGCGGAGAACACTCAACGGCTGCAAGTCTTCATCAATAGATGTCTGCGGTATATAATTCAGGCATGGTGGCCTAACAATTGGATCTCCAGCGTGGAGCTCCATCGTCGATGCCATCAAAAGCCGATATCGATAGTCGACAGAAATTCGGGAGCGATAGTGGAGGTGGGTCGGCTACACTCTACTCAGGGGCAGGAATGAAATTTGAAATCAAGCGTTGGAACCCATGGGTGCTCAAGTCTGAAAGTAAGTAGTAACCTAATGTTCCATGTATGAATGCAAACGCTAAGCCATGAAATGGAGGTTGCTGTCCTGTTGATACAAGCGATATGAGAAGTCATCACCCCAGGATATACAAATATTACGCAGACAGTATTCCTCATTTTCCCCGCGAAGAGTAATTACATTTAGCTGACAAATCATCTCTGCTGTCAACAGCCATGTTCCACTTATTGAATCTCAATTTTTCATTTGATTTCCACCAGTACGACAGCAGGGATCGGCACATCTCATACACACTCACAACCGAACAGCTTGTCATAAATTTTCGCGCCATTGTTCGTAATTTGTCAACCATGGCGGAAAACGTCTCCGTGGAGGCCCGTCTGCCCAATACTACGGACGACGGAGTTATTCGCTGCTTAGGTCGTTCGCCGTCGCAGCAAATGACACTGATGAATAATTTAGCACATTGCTCAAACACTCTCCGGTAGTGGCGCTCATTCATTCAGTTCCGCCTGCCTACGCCATCGTCGTTGCTATAGTCGTGCTCGGAATCGTTTCAGTACATTGACTCCAGAAGCAGACTGGGTTTTACACATTCGCTTTCCTCTCCAACAACCCCCCAACATTGCTGTAGCGTGAGATCCATTGAATTTTCCCGGAAAATCTATACTGGTGGTATAAGCGTAACCGATCCCAGCCGTGGAGCCGGAGAACACAACCCTGATAGATGAATTAGCATGATGGTAGATTTCCGCCCTTTCCGGCCCTTTATTGGCTTACTTTCATGTAGACGAGTTCGTCGAGCGCACAGACAGACCGGAAACTGCCGCATAATGTAATGATGAGAGAGAGTGGTGCTTTTTTCTTCTTCGAAGGCAATGATTTTTGTCGCTTCGCACCATCAGTCCCGCTTTTCGGAACGTAGACAAGCGATATACGATGTGCCATACTGTAAAGTGCCGGATAAAATTGAATTGGATTTGGAGCTTTTTACTAAGTGCCTACCATTTCATGGCGGTAGATGTTTCTGGCAGTAACGGTAGCGATACCATGGCAAACTTTCATTCGATATTCAAACAGTGAAAAGAGCAATATTACACACATTGATTGAAAGGTGGTACCATATAAGTGGAATGAAACAAATCACTATCGCAATATCTAGAATAGTTTAATCATATTACAAATAATGGCAATTATAACAAATATATAGTGTCAATTTCTTGATTTTTGCCTAGTCTAACACCAAGTCAAGTAGAAATTACAACGTTTCATTGCTTTGACATACATGGAAACAACAGAAGTACGTGTTTGATGAACAAATTGAGATTTAAAGTGCGAAAAGAAATCAACGTTCTCCGGTGGGAATCGAACCCATGACTCCCAATTCGCTAGACATTTCTATTTTGATCATCACACTCATCTCAACCGTATGCTCACCTTAAAGCTTGACGTTGTTCTGATTAAAAGTCTCTAATGCCGTTTTTCTGTTTTAACCTGGGTTGGAACTGTATTGGCGGAAAATATGTAAACAAACAACGTCAAACAAACTTTAGTACAAGCAAAACCGAAGTCGGGTTGGGGTTGAAACTGTGATCTGATCCAGTTCCAACCTAGGTTGGAACTGGATAATAAAGAAAAACGGCATAAGATAAACAGGCTGATTGTGCGTTTTAAACAAACCAAGTAATCAGCTAGCGCATACACATCTCACACCGCGGTCAAATAACCTTCCTCAACTTGATGATATCACCACTTTATCTCGCAGACTCCGAATTTGACACATTAATCTGCAAGCTATCATTATAGCCTGAGACATCATCAACTTCACAACAAAATGGGATTCCAAAATGTTTTTCAAAAGTACCGCAACGAACTCATTGCCACAGTAGCAGGTCAACAAACATTAAACATTAAACACTTCACTTTTTCGTTTAAACAGTTTCTATCGTTTCCAGCAACCCAATCGATCTTCATGGTGATCATGTGCAGTTCGTGGTCCTCGCCAGCCCTACCGAAGCTCTTGGCAGCCGATTCGCCCATTCCTATCACAGCCGACGAGGGATCATGGATCGTGGCCTTCCAACCGGTGGGGGCCATCTTCGGACCTATCTTCTCCAGTGTGGCCATGGATCGCATCGGCCGGAAGTGGACATTGCTGAGCACGGCCATTCCAGTGCTGATCGGTTGGATTCTAACTGGGATGGGAAACTCAGTGGGATATCTGTACGTGGCGAGGTTTTTGTTCGGATTCAGTTATGGCGCTGCTTATCCGGTAGTTCCCATATATCTGGGTGAGATGGCGTCAGACGCGGTTCGAGGAGCCTACGGAACGATGATAACGCTGATGGCGAAGAAGGCGATCTTGGTTATGTACACCATAGGACCATATTTGGAGTTTAGAGAGTTGGCGTGGGTGTCCATGACCAGTGCTGCAGTATTTGTGTTCAGTTTCATGTGGATGCCTGAAACACCATATTTCTTGATTGGGAAGAACAAAAACGAACTTGCGGAGAAAAGTCTAGCCTGGTTCCGTCAATCCTCGGACGTATCCGCTGAGCTTGAGGTTATGAGGAGCTCCGTAGAAAAATCAAATCAAGAAGACACATCGTTTAAAGAACTTTTCAGTCCAGCATACTACAACAACATGCGCATTGTTTTTGTGCTGATATTCAACATGCAATTCACCGGAATATTAGCAGTGCATGGATATGCTCAGATCATTTTTGAAAAGATATCTACCAGCCTTACGCCAGAAGAAATGTCGATTGTACTTGGAGTTGTCCAAATGATTGCCGTGGTGTTTCCAGTTTTCCTTGTGGACCGAATGGGTAGACGTCCACTCTTGCTAATTTCTGCTACCGGAACTACCACGGGCTTACTGATTTGTACCATATATTTTGCTGCTGCTGGAGACAACTACCAGGGAAGCCTAGGATGGATTGCTTTCGTATCGCTTCTATTCTACATTATATCCTACGGGGTGGGCTTGGCTACTGTTCCATTTGCTATTCTTACTGAAATTTTCCCGAAGAATATTCGATCATACGCGGCTTCTGCTGTTACAGTAGTTAGTGCAATCGTTATTTTCGTAATTGTAAAATTATTCCAAATATCTCTGGAAACAGTTGGTGCATACCTTCCTTTTGGTGTATTTGCCGTGTGTGGAGCAATTGGTTTAGCTCTGATCTATATATACATACCAGAAACTAAGGGCAGGTCTTTAGAAGAGGTGCAGAGGATAGTTACTGGATTGTCTACGAAGTTGTAATGCGAAATGTTTTATAATAAAACTATTGAAAGCAAAAATTATGACTAAGATTTTGAAGAATTTTATTGTACCAAAGTCGCGCTAAAGACTAGGGCAAGCAAGAGGCCTGCCTTGAGGGTCTCTGTCAGAGTGCCAATGCCAATCCGTAGGGTGATGCCTACAGGATCGTGATGGTCAAGACACGAGGTGTAATTGCTCCTACATAACAGTCTAGAGATGTAGGAGGGAATCATCGAGGGGCTTTGCCACGTCTTGATCCTAGTGCTTGGCTTCCTTTCGTAGGACAGCTGGGGACTGGGACTGGCGATAAGGGGAAGGTCACCGATGAGGATAGCTAAATTCCTTAGCTTAGATAAGACCCTACATGTTTTCTTATGTTACTCTAGGAACAAATTTCAGAATTTCCCTGGCAGAGTACGGCCCATACACAAATTTCAAAGGTTTCATACAACAAAGTGATACGGAGGGGGAAGCGGGATCAAAAAGAGTAAATTTCAGCGTTATGTGATAAATGGATGTTGCCTAATTGTCCCATGTACATACGGATTTACATACAGCATGGGTCAATTAAGCGTGAACGGCAGTATGAGCCTCCAAAACTTCTGCAAATGATTCCTGCTGTTTTCGTCATAAATCCAGTGGGAATGCGTCAAGGAATTCATTGCATCAGATCATTGCAAAATAAATACATTACTCTGGAGGGATTTTTTCAAAAACTTCTGGAAAGATGCATGTTGTACTACAGGATTGGAGCTTTCTCCTGTCAGAAACAACGAACAACGGATCACGCCGAAAAACAAACGCATCACGGTGTGCCAAAAACCGTTATTAACAAATAAAAATGTCCACCCAAATGGCACCCGGCATTCGAAAGATATACTATTCTAGTATCTCCTCTGAAAATTTGAAAATCTTTCATCGGGGGAAACTAAAGTTTTTGTGATTTGAAGATTTTGAGCCATTTCCATAGAATTTTCTTATATGAGTAAATATGCGCAAACGGTGTGCCTGAAATCACTATAAACAAAAAAAAAAATATACACCATTTTGACACCCGGCATTCGAAAGATATACTATTATAGCATCACCTCCGAAAATTTGAAAATATTTCATCGAGGGAAACGAAAGTTTTGGCTGTTTGAAGATTTTTCTCTATTTTCATAGAATTATCTCATATAAGGGGATATTGTCATACGGTCCTCTTCATATCATAAACAAATAATAACACTGCTCGTCAAAATTTAAAAAAAGTCGTGTTATGGGATGAGAAAAAAAGAAGAGACTTTTGAAACCCTAGAATTATCATAGTGAAAGAATTTTCGAAAAATATTGGAACGGGGATTCACAGTTTATGACCGAAGTTTGAATTAAGAACTTGGAACATTGGGGTTTCTAGGGTTCCAGCCCATATTCTTTTTTTCTCATCCCATAACGCAAACTAGTGTTGAACGGTGTAATCAGTTTTACAAATTCCAAAAGTACAATATTCAAGCAACTTCTCTGAAAATTTAACAACATTTCATTGAGAGGAATGTAAATTACCATGGTTTAGGAATCTAAATTATATCCCATAGTTCTACTTGCTACTCGAATACAAATAAAAATGTGGCACTCGTTGATTCAAGAGTTTTCTGAGAGTTTGGCAGCCGTTTTTTTGTTTTTAAGCACGTGATATATTGGTCTTGTCGGTAAATTTGAAAACGGTTCATGGTGAAACGAGAGTTAAAGTGAATTCACAACCCACGGTTTTGGTATTCCTAGTAGGCTTTGTAAATCGTTGGTGTAATGTTTAAGATATTGAGGCTCTTAAAGTAAACCTAAATGCTTCGTTCTCCTATGGCCAGCTTTATACATCATGTTACCAACGTGTTTTCCGTGAGTTTATACGTATTTCATTTGAATGATCATCAGTAACAACGATTTTAAGCTGTGATTCCAATTTAATTGGGGATATGCATACTATCGCTTTGTCTATAAACACGTCAAAAACACCTATTGAGTTTTGTAACAGTATCGCAAAAAATGTGATAAATTGTCAAAGTTCTAGATGAAGTACAAAAGATATATTCATTGCGAGGAATGATTAACATGTGAAATTTAAAGAATATTCCATGAAGGTACTAACATTTTCAATATACTTTATCATATCTTATATTTTCAAACCACCGTAATTTGCGATTGTTTCAATGAAATGTTGTCAAAATTTCAGAGAAGTTGTTTGAATGTTGTATCTTTGAAATAAGGTTTGTGAAACTACAGTCAGTTTTTTTTTCACGCGGAGGATACGTACCGTGTAAAAAAAACTCAGTTCAGTGGGCTTCGTGGCCGAGCGGTTAGCGGCGGCAGTCGTTTAGGTGTCTCGTAAGCCTCAGAGTGTGGGTTCGATTCCCGCTCCAGTCGGGGAAAACTTTTCGTCGACCGGAAAATTCTCCACTGGGCCGCTGGGTGTTATATGTGTTGTCCGTTGTCAAATATTTGTAATGTTCAGTCTGTAGAGGCCGCAAGGTCGAAGACGGTGTAATTGTCTTTTGAAAAATACGAAAAACCGCGTAAAAAAAGTCTCACCATTTCTCGACGAATCATGCAAAAATAAGACGATGAATTTTTTTTTTATATGGAATTTTCATTTACGCGGCCGCGTAAATGAAAACCGCGTGAAAAAGACCTGACTGTATATCAGTTGTTTGTGATTTGAAGAGCCAATGAAACACTCTATGACAATATTGCCATATTCAGTCCTCCTATTAGACGCTGCCACCCCCTTTACGCCCACCACGTTTTCCAGGCTGTCTTCCAACCAATTTAGTTCATTTTTGTATGTGATGAGTCTATAATAAGCACTAACTGCACCGAAAAAATCAGCTGGATTGGATGCAAGACAGCTGAGAAATTGCGGTGGGCGTCAAGTGGGTGGCAGCGTCTAATAGTAGTCTCGACTGCTTGAGCTAATTCTATGAAAATAGAGGAAAATCTTCGAACAGTCAAAACTTTCGTTTCCCTCGATGAAATATTTTCAAATTTTCGGAGGTGATGCTATAATAGTATATCTTTCGAATGCCGGGTGTCAATTTGGTGTATATTTTTTCTTTTTTATAGTGATTTCAGGCACACCGTGCGCACATATTTACTCATATATGAAAATTCTATGGAAATGGCTCAAAACCTTCAAATCACAAAAACTTTAGTTTCCCCCGATGAAAGATTTTCAAATTTTCAGAGGAGATACTAGAATAGTATATCTTTCGAATGCCGGGTGCCATTAGGGTGGACAATTTTATTTGTTAATAACGGTTTTTGGCACACCGTGGCATGTCAAGCGATGAGAGCAATAAAACAAACATCGCTTGCCATGCGTGTGCCGATATTCCGGCTTTTCAGCTGAAGTTTTCGACCCACATCATCGAATTTATAAGCATTTGGACCTATTAAGACTCTCACAAACCTCAAAGTCGAGTTTCAGTTGAAAAACAATGCGAAAATCACGATGTGAATATAATGAGACAAATCAGTAACAAATTTTGAAAACGACGTATAATCAATGGTGTAGCATTGATTATACGTCATTTTCAAAATTTGTTACTGAAATATTCCTACCGTTTTGTTGTGAACAAACTCGAGAGCGATCTTTGTCATTATCTGCTAACGAAAAAACAAAGCGTTGTTGCCGTGCCTTCTTTGTTGCCTATTTTTCGCTTATGGCGCCTTACTCTGCGTACATTGGTCATAAATGATTATAAATACGCCAAATGCAGCGATGCCATATGAGTATTTTTTAATCTGTATAACTTTTTAAAAACTCTGTAATTTATACAAAACTTGGAGAACAAATCTGTATTATATACAAAAACAAACAGCCCATCTATCTCAAAAATCGGCATTTAATATAGAATGTAATCTGAACAAAGCTTAAAATCTGCTGTATATATGGTATCCCTGGTGAAATGTCCCCAGAAAATTATGTAGATGTTTCAGCTGAAAATATATCACTTGTTACATTATGTCATTATTATTAATTTATTTTAAGGACCGTTTAACTGAATGGAAGTTTTTTTTTGTAAAGGGCAGGGTTTACAGGAGCGCTACTGATGGTTTAAGAGAGCAACGCAAATCTTCCGAATAACTAGATAACTAGATCTATCGAAACCCCCGAAAATGCCCTGCAGCCCCATGTAAGGGGTGATCCATAGAGTACGTCACGCTTAGAGGGGGGAGGGGAGTTTGTGAAAGTGTGACAAGCAATGTTTTAAGTATAGGAAAAACCCGTACGAAGGGGGGTCAAAAATTCCCAATTTTAGCGTGACGTACTTAATGGATGCTCCCTAAGATTTCTGAAACTCGCTGAAAATCCGCCGAAACTTCATGAAATACCTCTGAATAGACTACGCATACTTGAGACCCTCTGAAACCACTGAAAACCCCTCTGAAACGTCTTCGAAGCCCATCGATAACCATCTGAACACTGAATCAAATGTCAGCTATCGCGCAACAATAATGACAATGTCGCAACCTGCATTTGTTGCGACACTGAACCCAATGCAACATAGGTTTGTTCCAACTTGAGCAGAATAGGATAAAGATCGCACCCAAAGAGTTTAAGGTGAAGATATGACAAGCCCGAATTTTCCAGAGCACAAATCTGAAGAACCGCGTGTCGGTTTACGCTGAAAAGTTAATCGATTGGTTACCCGCTGGTGGTGACCAATCGCTCAACTTTTCAGAGAAAACCGTCCAATGGTTCTTCAGATTTGTGCTTTTGAAAATTTTGGCTGTGGCTTCGTCATATATTTACCTTAAATATTGCTGAGCCTTGCATTGCGATTGTTGGAGGTAGTTTCGAGTCGATAAACACTGCACTGCACTGCAAAACAATTGAAGATCTACCATCAAACAGGTTCGATTTTGGGTTAGTTATAATCGATTATTTTGCTGGGATGAACCTGCTTATGCTGAATCTTTCATTAAAAAAGTGAGAAAAACTAGGGGTGGGTAATGTCTGAGCCATAACCGCAATGTTGACGTAGGACAAAGGCTGGAATGAGGTTCCGACTTTTATATATCAAATGGGCCCTTACAATCTTCAATCAGTTGATTTTTCGGGTCATTGTTGCCCGACCGTCGTAAATAAATGCTTCCAGATCGATGGATTAAAATTATCCGATTCACAACTCTTGAAGAATCATTTTCGGTAATTTTGGTGATTGGTGCAAAAATTTTGAAAATTCAGCAAGAAATGGCTGAGTTATTAAAGCTCAAAATCTCCACTTAAAACGTAACGCGGCAGATTTCTGAAAATTTAGAATGACACCCGGTATATAAAAGAGAGACGTAGTCCTACGTCAAAAAAAGAATCGATTATTCAGGAGTTGAAAAGTACAAATTTGGATCCTGTTCTCTGTCTGTTACCAGTTGGGATAAAGAGTAATCTCCGGCCTTCTTTATTTCTTGTTTTGTACCTCTTTTGTTTGACAAATCTCCACCCCTGCCTCTGAAACTTCCTTAAATGCCTCCAAAATCCGCCTAAAATCCTCTCGCATGTAACGCACCTGAGACCCTCCGAAACCACCGAAAACGCAACTGTGACACCTCATACACTCGTTGTAAATTCTCTGGGAATCCCCCTAAACCCCCTTGAAAAGCCCCTGAGACCTCCCAATTCCTTCTGAAGCCCCCTGGAGCCCCTTCAAAACGCCCCTGAGATCTCCTGGTAACCCCTGGAACCAAGCCAGCGCACAGAAAAGGCGACAAGGGAGGGGTATTCCTATTTTTAACAACTGGCGGATGGGCGCCTATGTATGCAATATCAGCAACGGGAGGGATTAACCCCCAAAACTCCTCCCTTGTACACGGGCTTGCTTGGGACCCTTTAGAATGTCTCTGCAACGCCCTGAAATGCCACTGAAACCCGCTAGAAGCCTCTGAGCCCCTCCCGGAACCTCCCTTAAAACTACCCTGTGAACCTCTGAAGCACCCCTGACACTCCCCGGAAGCGCCTGAAGCTCCCTTAGAGGACCTTGAGACCGCCTTAAGCGCACCTGTGACCTGGTACTTCCTAAAACCCGCTGAGACCCTCGCTCCTAAGATCTACAAATAGCCCGCCAGAACCTCCTGAAACGATTTTAAGTGCCCCTAATGCCGCCTGGAACATCCATGAAACCTTCTGAAGCGCCTGTGAGAGTCCCCCAGAGAGGATCCTGAGACTCCTTTGTGTGCCCCTGAAACCTCGTGGTACCCCCTGAAATTCCCTGGGACCTGGCCGCTGAAATTTCTTTGGATTCTCTGAAAGTCTCCACTATAAACGCCCGGTGGCCGTCTTTGTCATATAGTTACCGTCATTATTACATTTGCTTTTGCACAATATAGGGTTTGAATAGCTCTTCTTCATTTTTTGCAGGTCAAAAAAGGTGTATAAATTAAAAGTACCTAAAAATAGCCTGCATAAAAAGAAGATTCAGTGTACTTAAGTTTCATTAGAATCGACAAAAAATCGTGAATTGGTTTTATGAAAGTCGCTTTTGTGAAGTGCAAAACTTACCTCTCAAAATGTGGGAACATGTATTGGGTAGATATTAAGGTGGCCCACACTTACATATATGAAAGACAAAAATTTTGAAAAATGCCAAGTCTTACCTCCTACTAAATCAGATGTTTTGGACTCCCAGAGGCTACGTTCAAAATTTGAGCAAAATCGGTTGAGCCTAAGGGGGCGCTCAAAACGCTTGAAGTTTGTATGGGAAAACTTGGCCAAATATATGCAGAAATTTTAGGTTTTTGAATTTTGCCGCTAGGTGGCACTGTAAGCGTTCAATAATCAAACTATTTGGTATTATTGTACGTGACTATATGCTAAACAACTTTGTCCAAGACTACAAAGTCATCCAACGCCTGTGAAAAAAGTTATACCCTAGGTAAAGTGAGGATAAACTTTATTGTTATTTTTCCAATACATGTAAAGGAATAATATCAATAACACAGCACAACATTTTATTGTCTCAAGAGCAAACTTATGTGTCTCCGAAGGATTTTGGGCCGCTGAATCCGAATCCGGGCTCAGATTTGCTCTAGCACGTCACAATTTTGAGCTAGACCTCAATTTATAGGGCAAAATATGCGATTTTGGGCTTTTTTGACTGCAAGCCATTAGGCAATGAGATATTTTTTGCCTTTCTCGTACACCAAGTGTACTGGAAAGGCTATATGTTCACTCCAAAAATGACTTTTTGATAGAAGGCCCGGAGGGTCAAGTCACATATACCAATCAACTCAGCTCGATGAATTGAGGTGATGTCTGTGTGTGTATGTGTGTGTGTGTGTGTGTGTGTATGTGTGTGTGTATGTGTGTGTGTATGTGTGTGTACAAAAACAAACTCACGTCACTTTTTGGCAGTAAACCTCAACCGATTTTGATGACCGACGATTCATTCGACGCGGAATCTGGTCCCATTGTTTCCTATTGAAAATGGTTCGGATCGGTGCAGCCGTTCCGGAGTTATGGCCATTTAGGTGTTCCGGGCCGGTACCCCAGGAAGGGGCCAGATATGAAAATGTTGCAAACCCTTGCATGCGACCCATCAAATCGCGGCATTTTCAATAACCTGATGAACGGTAAGCAGCAAAATAGTTTCAGACCATACCTGAACCGGTAATGTTCCGGAACCGGTTCCTGGTGTCCCGCCGGAAGTGGCCAAATATAAAAGTGAACTAAACTCATACATACGACACATCAAATAGCGGCTTTTTCAATAACCAATTGAATGGTAAGCAGGAAAATAGTTTCAGACCATATTTGAACCGGTAGTGTTTCGGAACCGGTTCCTGGCGTCCTGTCGGAAGTGGCCAATTAAAAAAGTGAAACAAACCTATGCATGCGACACATCTAAGAGCAGCTTTATCGATAAACAGGTGAACGATAAGCATCAAAATAGTTTCTGACCATATCTGAACCGGTAGTGTTCCGTAACCGGTTCCGCATGTCTCGCTGGAAGTGGCCGATTTAAAAAGTGGATCAAATCCAGGCATGCGACACATCAAATAGCTGCTTTTTCTATAACCAGATGAACGGTAAACAGGAAAACAGTTTCAGATCATATGTGAACCAGTATTGTTCCAAAACCGATTCCTGGTGTACCACCGGAAGTGGCCAATTATAAAAGTGAACCAAACCCATGCATGCGAAACAACAAATCATCAAAAAAAATTCGATAACCAGATAAACGATTGGCAAGAAAATAGTCTCTGACCAGATTACCGGCAGCGTTACAGAATCAGGATTGGATGCTTCGCTGAAATTACGAAGATGAACAAAATCGATGCCAGCAATTTATATGCGTAAAAGAACAAAAGCTTGACAAAACTATAGGGATCTCGTAAAATCACACCATTTTAGGGTTCTGAGGCGTAATTATACAGTAGGATGGGTCAACGTTGTATGGGAAAATTTAAATTTGATCGCATCAATCCCCTTTTGCTTCTAAAATACGCATAACTTTGATGCAACTGGTTGAGCCCTCGTGCTCTGGAACATGGTTGAAATTTGAATAGGTTTTATTATGGGAAATTTCACTTGCTTGCACTTTTTTGTCAAATTTTACACAATGTTAATAGTGTGATGTGTGCAGAAATTTGTTTGTCTAATTGTTTTGATAATGATCGGCATCCAGTGCTAGTGAAGGTGGTCAAGCAGTGAACTGAGAGTTTCGATATTTTCCAGCTCTGCCTATCCCATATGTACGTTCCGAGATAAACCAGTCCTGGGCTGGTTTAACATAAAGTATATTAGCCAAAGTTTCCAAACTCGATTATGGCTTTGATAAAACTCTTGCTTTTCTGAATAAGGCTGACACAAATTTCGATTTTCTTCTATGCCAATCCCCCTCTTCCCCTAGGAAAATTTTGGTCGGATTTCAACATTTTGAGGAAGGGCACAAATAAATTAAGAAATCAAGAAATTTTCAAACTTTAAGGTGTAATAAGAGACCCCCAGAAAATTTCTTAAAAAATCTAATGAGTTCAGCGATTTAACGAGCACTGTGACAAAAGAAGAAAATGAACTTTGTTTCGTTCCAGAGTATTCTCAGGATTCAGGAACCCTTAGGCTTACGTCGACGGAAAAATCTTGATCACATAATCGACGAGAAAGGCACTATCACCACTAGGTGGATTAATTAGGGTTTTTAAGCAATCAAAAGGTTAATTGGCCAATTAACATCTAAATTAACGACTCATGCAAAATATTTCATTATACCTAATCAAATTTGATAGATTTAAGCATTTTATGTTAGTATGAAAACTTGCATGCAATTTTTGGAGGATGACTTGTATGGGAAATATCGTATCTAACATAAATCGCTTAAAACTATCAAATTCGATGTGGTAAAACGAAATATTTTGCATGCGTCGTTAATTCAGATATTAATTGACCAATTAACCTTTTGTTTGCTTAAAACAAATATTTCATTGCTTAATGGCTTGCAGTCAAAAAAGCCCAAAATCACATATTTTGCCCTATAAATTGAGGTATAGCTCAAAATTGTGACGTGTTAGAGCAATTCTGAGCCCGAATTCGGATTCAGCGGCCCAAAATCCTTCGGAGACACATAAGTTTGCTCTTGAGACAGACAAATAGTTAATTTTTGTTACGCTGTGTAATGAAATCTCAATACTTTGCCTCACTTTGACTAGGGTTTAACCTTTTTCACAGCGGTCGGATCACTTCGCGGTCCTCGACAAAGTTCTTTGGCATATAGTCACCTACAATAATACCGAAGGGTTTGATTATTGATCGCTTACAGCGCCACCTAGCGGCAAAGTTCGAAAACTTAAAATTTCTGCATACATTTGGCCAAGTTTTCCCATACAAACTTCAAGCGTTTTGAGCGCCCTCTTAGGCTCAACAGATTTTGCTCTAATTTTGAACGTAGCTTCTGGGAGTCCAAAACAACTGATTTAGGAGGTAAGACTTGGCATTTTTCGAAATGTTTGTTTTTCATACAAGTGTGGGTCACCCTAAGTAGTAGGTATATTTACTTCGTGATTGATAATATCAAATTATAACATTATAACATTATTAACCCTGAATAAAATTATGTAAATGTCGAACTAATCCTCAAGTACTCAAATTAGACCATATCTTATCAACTAATTGTACACGACATAACACTGAGCCGAAACAAGCGGCGTGTTATATTTATTTAATTTTCTAGCACGCATTCGAGCGGTACGGTCTTATCTTATCATCAATGGCGTATCAGTAGCTCATGGACGTAATTGACAGCAGTGTATATTGGGTATTCCAGCAAACTTAAATAAAAGATGCATTTGGGGGGTCATTCAGGAATGATACTTAAATGTACGAGATATCAGTTATGTTCTCTTTGTTTGTTTACAAATAATTGAAATACTCCGTTGCCGGTTAGTTTTATCATTATTGTAATTGTGATATAACATTACAAAATAAAATATAAGAGTTATCTCGTTAGTCTAGAATCGCACAGATGCTTTGAATGGGAGGATGGGTGACATCAATGGACGAGTATTTCTTATTGGCTGAACCCTCTAGCTATCGCGATGTTGTATTTTTTACAACACATTGAAAAATCTCGCTTTTTGTACTCAGCATTAGCGCGGTGCTGACAGTGGTGGCCAAACGCGCGACACACGGAAATTTAATAAGCATTTAATAATTGATAGATAAATCCGATTTTCATTGCAAATGTGGAATTTTATGGTTACCTTCATAATTTAAAAAGCAGTCAAATGTTTTTTTCATTATCCTTATTTATTTAAAACCTTTTGTTAGTACCTACAATATTCTAACAACAGACAGACGACATAGTGGTGACTTCTAATACAATCAAACTACTTTGAGAGATGAAATTGTTCATTTTACTAACCGTGACGAATCCACAAACAAAACATTATCACAACCGGTGGGCGGCCATTCGTCACATTACGACCTTCGATTCCCCGCCACTATCCGCTGAACTTCATCCAACGATTGGCCTTTCGTCTCCGGAATGTACAGATAGATAAGCACCGCTCCAATAGCTTCACACACGGCAAATATCCCAAACGGCAGATATGCACCAACGTTATCTAGCGTCACTTGAAAACCTTTAACAATCCCGAATATGAGTATTGCACTTGAAATCGAGAAGGTGGCATTCGCGTAGGCACGGATATTTTTCGGGAATATTTCCGTCAGAACAGCGAACGATACGGTGGCCAAACCCAATCCGTAGAAAACTATGTAGACGAGAATGGCAATGAATGCAATCCATCCAAGGTTTCCTTCATAGTCATCTCCAGCAATGGCGAAGTATACGCTGCAAACGAGCAGTCCAAATGTGGTCCCGACTGCAGAAATCAGCAAGAGCGGCCGTCTACCCATTCGATCAACCAAAAAGGCGGGAAATATCACGGCAACCAGTTGAACTGCTCCCAACACGATAGACATCTCTTCCGCCTTCAAACTGGTGGAAATCTTTCCGAAAATGGTCTGAGCATATCCCAGAATGGCGAGAATGCCAGTGAACTGCATACTGAACACCAAAACAAAAACAATCCGCATGTTGTTGCGATACTTTGGAGTGAACAGCTCTTTCAAAGAGGTTTTATCTTCATTCGATTTCTCCACAGAGGTCTTCATGGTCTCCAATTCTTCGGAAATTTTTGACGATCGTCGAAGCCACGATAAACTTTTTCCCGCCTGTTTAAACTTATTCCTCCCAATCAGGTAATATGGCGTTTCCGGCATCCACATAAAACTCAACAGAAACAGCGCTGGTCCAACCATGGATACCCAGGCCAACGTTCTGTACTCTAAATATGGTCCAATACTATACATCAGCAGAAACCCGATCCTTGCCAGTACTGTTATCATCGTTCCGGAAGCACCTCTAATAGCGTCCGAGGTAATTTCGCCCAAATATATCGGCGAAACTGAGTAAGTCGTTCCATAACTAATTCCGAACAGCAGTCTCGCCGCATATAGATACCCAACCGAATCCCCTAATCCAACCAGAATCCATCCAATCACCGTCGGGATAGCCGCACTCAGCAGTGTCCACTTCCGTCCGATCCGGTCCACTGCAACTCCGGTAATAATTGGTCCGAAAATGCCACCAATAGCTTGGATCGCCACAATCCACGATCCTTCGTCTTCGGTAATCGGAATCGGAGAATCCTCGGCCTCCAGCTTGACGATGGCCGGCGATGACCACGCATTGGTCATGACCGCCATCATGATCGATAGGGTCGCTGAAAATGAGGAATATTAAGTAATTCGTTCAAGAATGAGTCGACAAATAGCCAACCTGCCAGAGTAGCCAAGTACTCATTGCGGTATTTCTCAAACAGTTGAACAACCCGCATTTTGATGCGTCCCTTCTGGTGGCACCGATTGCAATGCTGTCATGTAGGGGCAAAATCTTACTTGTAACCTTGACATAGCCAATCCAATTTCGGAGCAAAGATAGGAATTTGAAGCTGAAGCGATTGTTACTGTTTTGCAATCTGTTTTGTTTATATTTATGGGACGCGTGGTTATCGGTTGTCGGTAAAATTTTGCTGACGAGGCAATAATTGAACGATAACGGCTTACCCCCATGTCTGCTTTATCTTTGATTGGGTCGTTCAACATCATTAAGAAATTTGATAATGGTTTAAAATAGGGAGTGTGAAAGAGAAACTGGTATAGTGAGAATTTGAAATCCAGCAAACATGGGACTGATATGCGGTTCACGGCAGCGTAGTGGTAGCGTCAAGGTTACTCCATGCTACTCACTGCGTAAACCTCAACAGTCATTCCATAGAAAAACGACCTTGCAGACGAGCTTCTTTTTGGTGACCTAAATAAAAATTAAAAAAAACTCCTAGAGGAATTCCTGAGGAAATCTTGGAGGAATGCTTGAGGAATTCCTGAACGAATGCCTTGAGGAATTCCTGGAGGAATCCCTTAGGAATTCTTGGAGGTGTTTCTGGAGAAATTCCTTTAGGTACTCCTAGAGATATTTCTGCGGAATTCGTGGAAGAATTCCTTGAAAAAAATCCTGGAGGTGTTCCTGGAGAAATTCCTCTGGGAACTCCTGGAGGGATTCCTGGAAGGATTCCTAGAGAAATTCCTTTTTTTTAAGAGTACTCAGGGATTTTTTTTTAAGATGTCCTCTGGAAACTTCTCTAGGAATTCTTCCGGGATTTCCTCTAGAAGTTTCACTGGAAATACCCTTAAGACTTCCTCCAACAATAATTCAGGAGTTTCTCCTGGAATTCCTTTCAAAGTTCCCTGGGGAATTCCTTTAATAGTTCTAACGGTTTTTCCCGAAGAGTTCCTCCGGGGAACTACAAGAGAAATTTTCAGACAAAATCCTGTAAAAGTTCCTGAGGGAACTCCTAGAAGTGGTCTCGGAGGAACTTCAAAAGGAATTTCCGGAGAAACGCCTACTGGAAATCCCGGAAAAGCTCCTAGAGGCATTTTCAGAGAAACTGTTTGAAGAATTCTTGAAGGAAATCCTACATAAAGTCCCGGAGGAACTCCTAGAGAGAGGGGGTTTATGGAAGTGTGACAAGAAATGTATTAGGTATTGGATAAACCTATACTAAGGGGGGAAAGGGGTTGTAAATCCAAAATATAAGCGGGACGCACTTATTAGATGATTCCCTATAAGAGTTCCACAGGAACTCCTAGAGGAATGTTCCGAGGAACTTCTAGAGGAACTCCTACAGGAAATTCTGGGGGAATTTCCGGAGAAACTCCTAGAGAAGTTTCTGGGAGGACTCCTAGAGGAATTTCCGAAGGAAATACCAGAGGAGTTTACGGAGAAACTACTAGAAGAATTCCCGGGGCAACCCCCTGGGAAATATCCGGAGGAATTCGTATTTTTTTTCGATGAGACCCCTAGAGGAATTCCTGTTCAACTCCATAAGGAGTACGTAAAGAAACTCGAAGAGGAATTCCCGGGTGAATATCCGGAGTAACTCCTAGAAAAATTGGAGAAATTTTTAAAAGAAATCCCGGAGAAGCTCCTAGAAGAATTTTGGAGGATTTCTTAAAGGAACTCCTGGAGTAACTTCTACATGAATTTTGGGGGAGCTTCTAGATGAATATCCGGAAAACTCCTAGAAAAAAAAATCGGCGGGAGAACTCCTAGAGAAATTTCCGGGAAATGTTCTAGAGGAATTCCCGGAGCAACTCCTAGAGGAATTCCTGGAGGAACTTCTAGAGGTATTCCCGGAGAAACTCCTAGGAATTTCCGAAGGAACTCGTACAGTAATTTCCGGGAAACTCCTAGAGGAAATCTCGATGAACTTCTAGAAAAATTCTTGAATTCCTAGAGGAATCTTCGGTGGAAGTTCTAGAAAAAATCCAAGCTTCTGTAGGAACTCCCTGTGGAACACAATTTCCAGTCAAACTTCTATAGAAGTTCCCGATGTTATCCCTAGAGGAATTCGCAGCAGAGCTCTCAATTTAGGTGAATCTCTTGTAGAAAGTAACGGTGAAATTAGTTGAAGACTTTTCCGGTGAAATTCCAAACGTGGAACACCTACAAGAATTCCTGATGTAACTCCCATAGGTCTTCGTGGTGGACCTCATAACTTCTTGAGTAACTTCTTGAGAATTAGCAGAAGGAACTCCATTAGAAATTTCCAAAAGATTCCCTGAAGATATACCAGAAGTCACTCTAAAGGGAATTCCCAAAGAAACTGTTGATATACCTCACTGTTAGACAAAATTACAGTGTAATTTCTAGAATTGTCGATGAAACTTTTGGAGGAATTTTTGGAAGAACCCCTGGTCAAATTTCCAGGAACATGCTGAAGGAAATTATTTAGCAAATTTCGGAAAATGATAACTAGTTCATATTCATAAGCCACCAGAAAACCCTACCGAAAACTTCAAAATGATCCCTAATTGTTTTTTCATATTCTCAAGAATAGCGGTTATTCTGAAAGACAAAAAATTTCAGTTAAATACTTTCCCAGAAAACAATCGTTTTTGACCGCCTACTCTACTCGAAAAATAAATAAAATTTCTCACAAGTTTCCATGGTCTCTCGTCACTCCGAAAATTCCTCCGAAAAGGTAACTTAAAAAATTTTACTTTTTTACTAAAATTTGTCTCTGGAGTATTCCCCAAGACTATCAATAAAAAATCCATCTCAAGTTTATCCAAAAATCCCTCCAGGAGTTCTACCACAATTTTTTCCAGGATTTCATTCGGGAATTCCTTCAAGTAAATCACCTTGTAGGAGTTCCGAGAATTCCTCTGGAAATTTTCCGAAAATTTCAGAAGTTGTTAATCCGAGAATTTTTCTAGATTCTTGCGGGAATTCCTTCAGGATACCTAACTGAAACTCCTCCAGGTATTCCTCCGGAAATTCCTCTAGGAATTCTTCAAGGAGCTCCTCTGAGAATTCCTGCTGGATTTACTCTGTGAATTCCTTTGGAAATTACTCTAGGAGATCCCCCGGGAATTCATCTAAGAATTCCTTCGGTAATTCCTCTAGGAGTTCCTCCAGGAATTCCTCCGGGAATTTATGCAGGTGTTCTTCCGGAAATTCCTATTGGAATTCCTCCGGGGATTTCTGTTGGAGTTCCTTTTGGAATTCCTCTAGAAGTTCTTCCGGTAATCAACGGGGATTTCCCCTTAAGTTTTTCCGGGAATTTCTTGAGCAGTTCCTTTGGGGAATTCCATTTTTAGTTCATCCAAGATTTCCTCTAGGAGTTCTTCCGGAAATTCCTCTAAGAGTTCCTCAAGGAATTCCTCTAGAGGTTCCTCTGGGATTTCCTCTAGGAGTTCCTCCGTGAATTCCTCTATGAGTTCCTCCGGAATTCCTCTATGAGTTCCCCCGGAATTCCTCTAGGGATTCCTCCGCGAATTCCGCAAGGAATTCTTCTGAGAGAGTTGCTGTAGGAATTCCTCCGGAAATTCCTATAGGAAGTCCTCCGGAAATTCCCGTGGAAGTCCCTCCGGGAATTCCTGTAGAAGTTCCACCAGCAATTTCTTCAGGATTTCTTTCGGGAATTTCTTCAAGCGAGTCACTTTGAAACTTCGTCCAGGAGTTCCCAGAATTCCTCTAGGAGTTTCTCCAAGAATTCCTCTGGAATTTTTCCGAAAATTTCAGAAGTTGTTTATCCAAGAGTTTTTCTAGCTAAAACTCGTTCAGGTATTCATCCGGAAATTCCTCTAGGAATTCTGCAAGGAGTTCCTCTGAGAATTCTTTTAAAAATTCCTCTGGAAATTCCTACAGGAGTTCCTCCGGGAATTCCTGTAGGAGTTACTCCGTTGATTCCTTCAGAATCTCCTGTAAGAGTTCCTCCAAGAATTCCTGTAAGAGTTTCTCTGGAAATTCCTAAAGGAGTTCCTCCAGGATTTCCTTTGAGAATTCCTGTGGAAGTTCCTGTGGAAACTCCTCTAGAAGATCTTTTGGAAATCCACTGGTAAATCGACCTGAGTTAAAAAAAAGACACAACACCGTCCTCCGAAAATTCCTCTAGAAGGTCCACCGGGAATTATTCTTGAAGTTCCTTCGCGAATCCCTCTAAGAATTCTACTAGGAGTTCCTCTAGAAATTCCTGTAGAAATTCCTCCGGGAATTGCTGTAGAAGTTCCTCCGGAAATCCTCTAGCAGTTCTTCCGGGAATCCACTGGGAATTGCTGAAGCAGTTCCTCCGGGCATTCCTCTAAGAGGTCCTCCGGGAATTCCTCTAAGAGTTCTACTAGGAGAATTCTACTAGGAGTTCCTCAAGGAATTCCTGTTAGAGTGTCCATTTCCCGGGCATTTACCTTGTCCCGGGATTCGGGATAAAAATTGTAGCATAACCCGGGAAATCCCGGGATCCCGGGATTTTCATGAAATACAGATTTCAGTGGGAATTGAGATGAATTTCAAATAAAACACCATTTGTCAGCTATTGTCTATCCATTTTGTTGAATATGGAGGGGAATTATTGTTACAGTAGTCACTCATAAAAACAGCTTTTTTAGTTTCAGAAATCCAATAAATAATAGGGACCCTAAACTAAATTGCAATATGCTGCTGGAGAGCTAGCAGTACTTTTTTGATTAGTTGCAAAATATGAATGCAATTTGCTTAAAATGCTTTTAGCATATTTAGATATTGTTTGATACAACTATTGACTAAGCTTCTAAAGGGGCGAACATGTTTCTGTAAACTAGGTATTGTCTCGATTATATGGATAACCATACAATACATGCCCACACAAAGTTTAATAATTATCGAGTGAGTAACATTTTTGTTTACTTGATTGTTACAGAGGATTTTGTGATTTTGTGGTGCAATTATAGAAGTCGTCAAGAGAATGTGTTGTTAACAAAAACTGAATCGTCCTCTTGCAGGCTCCATCAAGAATTTTTGAAATTTAACGCCAATAATGGGCATAAAATCATGCATTCCGGGATTCCCGGGAAATCAAATATTAAATCCCGGGATACGGGAAATCCCGAAATTGCCTAAATCCCGGGAATTCTTGTCCCGGGACGTCCCGGGATGGACACTCTAATTCCTGTAGAAGCTCTCACGGGAATTTATTGAGGAGTTTCTCTGGAAATTCTATGTCAAGTGCTTCCGGGAATTCATATGGAAGTTCGTTCAGGAATTATTCCAGCAGTTCCTAAGGGAATTTCTCTACGAATTCGTTCAAGAGTTTCTCCGGGACTTCCAGTAGGAGTTCTTTCAGAAATTCCCTTAGGAGTTCCTCCGGTAATCACACTAGTCGTTTCTCTAGCAATTTCTCTTGGATTTTTCCTGGAAGATCCTCTATGAATTTTGCCATGAAGTTTCTCTCCCCTAACTCCCCTAAGTTTTCTTCGAAAGTTACTTTAGGAGTACCTTTAAGTTCCTCCGGGAATTTCTCTAGGAGGTCCTCTAGGAATTCAAATAGAAGTTCCTTAAGGAATTCTCATAGAAATCCCTCCGGGATTTTCTATAGGAGTTCTTTCGGAAATTCCTCTAGGAATAGTTCTACAAGTTTTTTCGGGAGTGACCCGGAATTTCCTCAAGAACGTGTACAAAAATGCCTGCTCCTAAACGAACTCCCGAATACCCAGAGGAATTCTCCGTGGAAACTACTAAATAATTATCCAGCGGAACTCCTTGGGGAATTCCCAGTAAAAGTGGAAATCTTGTGTAATTCCAGGCGGAACTCTTGGATGATTTCACAAAGGAATTCCTAATTAGAGTTCAGATTGCAATTTCTTGAGAAATTCCTGGTCCCTACGTAACTTATGAATTCATGAACTCCTGGAGGAATTCGCGGATGAACTTCAACTGAAACTCCTGAAATAATTCCCAGCAAAACCCGGAGGAATTTCCAGTGGAAATACTAGAGAATCTCCTGAAGAAATTTATAGAGGAACATCCACTGGAAATCTAGAAGGATTGTCGGTGAAACTCTTAAAGGAATTTCAGAAATATTCTGAGAAACTTTTACAGGAATTGCCATAGATGCTCCTAAAGGGATTCCTGGAAGAATTTGTACAGGAATTTCTGGCAGAGCTCCAAGTGGAATTCTCGGAGGAACTCCTAGGGGAATTCCTGAAGGATATTTTTATTTATGTGTATTTTAACTTGAGCTAATTCTACACTCATTCTTAAAAGAATTTCAAGAGAAATGTCTGAAAGAACTCCTAGAATACCCAGAATTTCCTGAAGAATTCCAAGTGAAATTTCCAGAGGAGCTCCTAGCGGAATTTTCGGAGTAACTTTTAGAGGAATTCCCGGAATAAGCATATACGCTCCCATTTTCATCCTACTCAAAAAATAAAAAAGAATGAAGTGCTGTTGGTTTTTGTTTCTGAGTTTTGTTATGTTTGGAGCGAGCACGAATGATATCAAAAAGAACTGCATCAATCAGTTCCGTAATCGTTTTTTTTTCTAAAATGATGAATTTAGAAGCGTGAGGCTCTAAGGGCACGGTGACCCTACAACGACTATGAGAATATGGACAGTGTACTGGTCACCATGTCTTTTTGCATGATTTATCATAAATATTTGAGATTTAAAATAGTATTCCACTTGGTGTTGTTCTGCTTCACTGTCTTATTCTGTACTGCTCCTCAAGATTCTATTCGTAATTGGGTATGATATTTAATACTTCATCACGGTGCCCAAAAGCTAAGATTTACTTTGCTCTTTCGCCATCCCCATCCGACCTTTCCAACCCTCGCCCTAATAAACAGTGGCAAGAATTTTCTTCCTCGCAAAAAAAAAACCTCCACACAGCTCAGACCGACCAGCTGGATCTTATAATGAAACGGATTATGATGATGGTTACTCGGCCAAGTTTCCCATTCCTTCTGCTTAACCGAAAGTCTCGAGTTTCTTTCCTGCAGCAATGTGCTGCTTCGCTCACCCATTTCATCAGCTCTTGGATGTAGTATAGCATGGCATTGTCTCATTCGGACGAAATTATAGAAAAGGACGTTTCGTTTTGATAGAAAAAAGGGTCCAGCATGCCTTGGGTTGGAACATCTCAATTATAGATGAGCAATTTAGTCGGTATCGTGAGCAACTTTTTTCATTATGTCCACGCAGTCAGCACTGCCATGCCACCAAGTTATTTAATGTAACTCATTTTTCCCATTATGGTCTTGAAAATATGCCAACAATGCTCGATTTCTAAAACAAGTTTATAACATTTTCAAAGTAAGTTATTGCAATAATCCTAATGAGAGAATTCTTTCATTGTATGCCCCAATTTCTCGAACCCTTTATGCCAGTGGTTAACAATTTCAACCCATTATTACCCTGAAGCTGCAAACTAGTTATCTCTCAATACAACAAGCGAGGTTGCATTCCCCCTACCAGTATGCCATGCCCATCATCCTGACAACTCTTAATTTATGCAAAACATAGTGCTGTATTGTATGCAATAGATGTACTTTAAATTTCCGTGAAAGTTCCGCGAATTTCATTCAGCACTGTAGTATTCCTTCGATAATGTAACCCACGATTAAACCATTTATCGAGGGCAGATCCGTTCATTCGGATTTATTGTGGGGCTCAATTGAGGAAAGTTTTTTATCCTTCAACCAGGTACTCTCGTTTTCTCGCAGTTTGCAGTACTTTATGAGACGCGATATCGTTTAGTAAGTGAGGTTTTTGGTAGGAATGGAGTTGAAAAGTGCAGTTATTGTGGTAGTTGCTCATTTTTTGCCGCCTCCGCTGCTGAAGAAGTCGGCGGGAAAGTTATAATCCACGACTAATGATATCTTGTTGAGCAATGAGAATGGCGGCTCGGACTGGAGAGTTATTCTTCTACGCTTATTTCGTTTTTATTTCAAAATGATGAAGCTTTAAGATGGTTTAAGGGCAAGGTATTTGGAGTACATATTTAGCTCACATTTTCTAGAGCACCGTTTTTTAGAAACGTTTAACGGATATAACTGAGAATGCATCATGCTGATTGTTCCGTGATTGTCAACAGCGTGATGCATTTTGATCCAAATTCGTCCAACGGTTCTAAAAAAACGGCGCTCTAGAAAATTTGAGCTATGTACTCCAAATACCTTGTCCTTAACGTATCTCAAATCTTAAAAAAATGAGCATATCATCGTTTACTGAAACAGTTTTAAACTAAGAATTGACTATATTTTGTTTTATTTTTTTTAATTTTTGGCATTTATTTTGCATTCGCACATCGTTTGACAGGACTCAAAGGTATATCTTCATCATGTTCGCTAATTCCCGTCATATCAGACGGAAAATAGCCAATAATTACAAATATTCTAACTTACCTTTGCCAATGGCTGTTTATTGATTGATTTGTCTTTATTTATGAGACTTTCAGCCCTTGGCTGGTTCGTCTCTATCCTAAAAAATGGCTGTTCATCAGATGGAAGCGAAAGCCGAACCGTTCTCCATCACCGTTCAATTTTCACTTCGCCATATTCACTTGTTGAACCAACCTCAAATTCACACCCCAAAAAAGTTCTGTGGCATTTGAAAGATTGATTTCACTACTGCAAATTGCAGTGAAAGCTGTTCAATCAATCAAATAAATCGCTGTTTTCCCGTCAGTAAAATGTAAACAAGACGAAGGCAACTCGTCCAGGAAAGATGTAAGAAAATGTGTGCGTGGTTTTTCCACATACGAAACATCGTACAACTACAGAGAAAAATTTTATCGTTGCACTGCGATGGCGTATTATAATCCGGTGAGCAAATATTTTAATTTATTCCAAAGCAACATCCATCTCAATTTAAAAGCTTTCTGCTCAAAAGTACTTTGAACACATGATTTAATTTGATTGCGAAGAAATTGGCAGACTAAGCGCATGAACACATACGCTCAGAATGCAGGATGTTCCCGAAATAGACAATAGACGGAAAGAGAACTCGAGGGACAATTATTCAATCATATTATTTTAAGGAAACTTCATTTCTTTCACAATATTGTTTGAAATGATATGGACACTGATTCATAAATAGTAATTGATACCAAATTCCCAAGTAACATTTTTAGTTTTCTTATTGCCTACAAGCTGTTGTTGCAATCAAACTGTTAAAACTCATTTTAAAGCTTAGTAATCCTGACAGCTCTAATAAAACCGTGATAAAACCTTATAAAGCCAAAAAGAGCCCACCCTACAGGAGGTTGTTAAAACCATTCCAAACGCGAGGCAAACAATCATTGAAAAGTAAAAAGTCAATGATTCGTATGAAAGCTCGGTGATGCATCATGACACCTTAAAACGTTTTATAGGCTATTTCATTTTATGACACATTCCTGTAGTCTGCTATACAGCCTATATAAGATCTGTTTTGTAGGTTGTTAGAAGATGAACAAGCCATATCAAAGTTCGTAAAACATCTTGAATGAACGATTAAAACCATTAAAAATAATCTGAAATCAAAGCTATCAAATTAAATGATGTAAACATTAAATTGGTAAAGGATGCTTTAAAAAACAAAATAAGATCGGCCAGCCATGTCCATGATATTTTGTTGTAAATTTCTGCGGCGTTAAACTCTGTTTCTATAACACAGAAACTCATGCCATTGTATTTTACTCGTATAATGCATCAAATTACTATTGAATGAAACGAAGCGCCACGTCAAATTGCGGTTTTGTCATATTAAAAATAAGAAATGGGATAAAAGTTTACGAAATTATGCATTCAAACTTCAACCCAAACATCAACATGGCATGCACAAGTCACAAGTAGGAACAGAATACCGTGGCTAAAAATATTGATGTCGTCAAGTTAAACCCTTTCGGTTTTGATTGAGATTGTTTAAGAGCATTTGGTTTAAAAGCAATATATTCTAGAGTTACTGTTCTTTGTGAATACGGAACAGAGCCCAGCGTTGGCCTACTTATTCTAAACGCATTTGATTTGCGCTACTCAAAATACTATGGTAATTTGAGGCTGTTGTTTTATTTGACCCAGTGTTAGGTAGGTATGTAGTATATTAAATCCCAATCATGAACTATTTGGTGTCTACTTAAAATAGTGGAAAATGAAATAATGCGTGATTGATTACGTTTGCGTTTGTATTGCCCATCAAATCGGCTTTCCACAAGGAGATCGCATTGCAGAAAAAACTTCTTAAATTGCTGTAATGCTTCCGCTTATAATCCTGAAAAGGTTTAAGACTGCTTTATTGCGACTTTATGCATTCTGATAAGTTTTAAGGCCGATGCCATCCATTGTGCATGCGGCTTTGAAAAAAGTTCTAATATTCAGTTTTAATATGTACTTTACAGGCCGTTTAGGGTAAAATTTTTGCTCGGCAGACAGGGTAGCAGATAAGTTTTATTGAATAGACTTCTGGGTACCTACAAAGTGTTTTAAAGTTGCATGTGTCATTAAGACTGCTTTACAATATATAATGCATTATTAAACCTCAAAGGGTTTACCAAAACAATGACAAAACCTCTATAAATAGTGTCTAAGAGCAGAAAGCATAGAAATTGTTACTTGGGTGGTCATAAGACATTAAGCGAGGTGCTAGAATGAACTCGATAATTGTTGATCGGTGCTTAGTTAGACAGAATTAAGATAAAAAAAAACCTACAATTTAACAATCACTCTTTTTCGTACAGCACCTAAACTCTCCAGCTCTCATCATCATCAGAGTCCATCTCAGCAACAGAGCCAACAGCAGATCTCTCGTTCGAGTATGTTGGCTGAGGAGATCTACGTTGTCCAGAGTTCACGCCAGACAGGGGTTGATTACACAGCGTAACAAAAATTAACTTTTTGCCTGTCTCAAGAGCAAACTTATGTGTCTCCGAAGGATTTTGGGCTGCTGAATCCGAATCCGGGTTCAGATTTGCTCTAACACGTCACAATTTTGAGCTATACCTCAATTTATAGAGCAAAATATGCGATTTTGGGCTTTTTTGACTGCAAGCCATTAAGTAAGGAAATATTTTTTTTAGCAATCAAAAAGTTAATTGGTCAAATAACATCTAAATTAACGATTCATGCAAAATATTTCGTTTTACCAAATCTAATTTGATAGTTTTAAGCGATTAATGTTAGGTACGATTTTTCCCATACAAGTCATCCTCCAAAAGTTGCATGCAAGTTTTCACACTTACATAAAATGCTTAAATCTATCAAATTTGATTAGGTAAAACGAAATATTTTGCATGAGTCGTTAATTTAGATGTTAATTGACCAATTAACCTTTTGATTGCTTAAAAAAAATATTTCCAAGCTTGCATATTTTGCCCTATAAATTGAGGTATAGCTCAAAATTGTGACGTGTTAAAGCAAATCTGAGCCCGGATTCGGATTCAGCGGTCCAAAATCCTTCGGAGACACATAAGTTTGCTCTTGAGACAAAAAAATGTTGCGCTGTGTTAGGTTCAATTGCTATAATCTAGGCTTTCTGGACTACAGATTGCGTCAAGAATACTTGCTGATATTTCTTCGATAATTTCTCCGAAGATTGCTCAAAAAATACCATTCCATTCCATTAAAATTCCAGGGCAAAAATTCTCTCAGAAAATCTTTCGGAAATTCCACCAAGAACTATTCCATGTGTTCCTCCATCGATTCTACCAGGAATTCCTCCGGAGATGCTATCAGGAATTTGTGCAGCAATTCTTTCAGGAATTCATCCAAATCTTTGAAAAAGACTAATTAAAGGAATGTTCCCACTTGCTACTTCAGATATACAGGGGGTGGCCAAAATGTTTGGGATAGGCAACTTTTTTTCTCCCACAAAAAAAAATCAACATGCTGTAACTTTTCATCATTCAATTCGGTTAACTGGTTTCCGAGATATTACAGCTAAAAATGAGTTGTCTAAAAAATAGTGTTTTACTCGAACGGTTCTAACTTTGCGAAAGATTAACCAATCGAGCCCAAATTTGTACCAATGATGTACATATAATAGGTTGATAAACAGTCAAAATTTGAGATTCTTTGATGCACTCTATGACAAGTTATAGCATGTTGAACTTTCTTGTGGAAGAAAAAAAGTTGCCTATCCCAAACATTTTGGCCATCCCCTGTACTTTCAGATGGAATTACTGCAGAAATCTTTTGAAACATCGTTTCCCAAACTTGAGCCTTTAGTCTCACGTCACCTCGCTTTTTGTAGAAAAAACAAACCGTGACTGCAAGTGAATGGGTCCTGAAAGGAAGTTCGGGAAATTCGCTTTAGGAAATTTTAACAGAGATTTCTCCTGGAATTTTCTTTAGCAACTCCTCTTTAGAATTCACTACGAATCAATAATGAACCTCCTGCACAGATTTCCCAAGAATTCTTAGAGGAAGTCCAGATAAGCGGTCAGGAATTCCTTTAGGAAGTCTTTCAGGAAACCCATCCAGATATTCCTCCAAAGATTCCATCACAATTCCTCTAGGAATTCATGTAGACTTTTCTCTAAAAATTGCTTTAAGAGTTGCTTCAAATGTTACTCTAAACACCCAAGGAAATCCTCTGGAAATTTATCCAGGAATTCTTCCAGTAACACCTATAGATATTGCAGCACGAAGTCCTCCAGGATTTCCAACCAGGAATTGCTACAGTTCCTTTAATTATTTCACCAAAAGTTCATCCAAAAGTTCCTTCAAAGATTTCTCCCGGAATTCCTTTTTAAACTGCTTCAAAGATTCCTAGTAGAATCTCTAGAAATACTCGCAACGGGATCCATGGAAGGATTCCTGCAATATGTAGATGAATTGCTAGAAAGTCACTGAACAAATGTATAGGGCAACTCATGGAGCAATTACTAACAGAACCTCTAAAACAACTTATGTATGAAACTTCGAAAATTTCATGTAGAAATCTCCGGAGGAATTCCCGAAAAAAAAATTGGGAGTTCAAACAATTTTCTGAAAGTATCCCTTCATTACTTCTAAAAAGAAACTCTGTAGCAATCACTGTGGAGAGAAATTCATAAATGAAGCCATCGAGAAGTTTCGCGCCGATGTAAAAAGTAAAACATTGACAAAAAACCTCGCTCGTCGTATACAGCGCGAGCGCGGAGCAGTTTCAGCTGCTTTGTGGCGCGCGTCCTTAAAGGTTGAGACTTATTATTGAAAGAATTCTTGATGGAGTCTTTGAAAGAACTCTTGGAAAAATCTATGCAGGAATGCCTTCAGAAGCGTCGAGAAGAGTTCCTGAATTCTGATCCTGTAAGAACTCCAGCAGCATTATATTAACGAGTTGACTCAACTTATACAACAAACTCTGGAAAATTTCCGAGTGAAATGTTTTGAGAATTATCTTGAAGAATCTTGAAGCGATAACTATTAGAATTTCTAAAAAAAATCTCTGGGCTTATTACTGGCATAGGCGAAGCCGGAAGGGGCAAGGCTTTCTACAGGGATTTCTGATGAAATTCCTCCAGAGATTCATCCAGGAATTCATCTAGGGTTTCCTTAATGAATTTGTATGGAAATTAATTCAGTCACTTCACCTGGAATTCCATAACAAATTCTCCCAGAAATTCCTCTAGGCGTTCCTGCTAGCATTCCTTCACAAATTCCTTCAGGAATTCCGGGAGAAATTTCTGAAGAAATTCCTTGAGATATTTCTCCAGAAATTCCTCCAGGAATTCCATCAGGCATTCTTCCAGGAATTCCTTCAGGCATTTTCCTCCAGGAATTTCTTCAGGCATTCCTCCAGGAATTCCTTCAAGAATTCCTCCTGGAATTCCTTCAAGAATTACTTAAGGATTTTTTTCAGGGATACCTTAAGAAATTGTTCCTGGAATTCCTCGAGGCATTTTTTCAGAAATTCTTCCTGGGATTCGAGCGATTTCTCAAGGAATTCATCCAGGGATTCCGCTATGAATTCCTCCATAGATATCTCCAGGCATTTCTCCAGGGATTCCTCTGGAGATTCCTCCAAGAGTGTCTTTAGGAATGTCTCCAAGCATTCCTTCAAGCATTCTTCCAGGATTTTTTCAGGAATTCCTCCAGGATTTCCTCCAGGATTTCCTTCAGGAACTCCTCCTAGAATTTCTCCAAGAATTCCTCCACGAATTCCTCCAGGCATTGATGTAGAAAATCCTCCAGGCATTATTCCATGAATTCATCCAACGAAATTTCCAGGGATTTCACCTGAAATTCCTCTAGGCATTCCCCCAGTAATTTCTCCAGACATTCCTCTAGAAATTACCCCAGAAATTCTTCCAGACATTCCTCTAGGAATTTCTCCAGAAATTCCTCCAGGCGTTCCTCCTGGAATTTCTTCGGACATTACTCAATAAATTCGTCTTGGCATTCCTGCAGGAATTTTCTCTGGCATCCCTCCAGGGATTTCTTCAGAGTTTCCTGCAAGAATTTCCTCCAGAAATTCCTCAAGACATTACTCCAGAAATTCCTCCGGTCATTACTCCAGGAACTCGTCTTCGAAATCCTCAGAAATTTCTCGAGGCATTTCTCCAGGACTTCCTCCTGGCACTCTTCCAGGAATTCTTTCAGGCATTGCAATTCCTTCTAGGTATTTCTTCCGGAATTTCTTCTCGAATTCCTCCCGGGATAAATGTAAGAATTTCTCCAGGCATTCTTTCAAGAATTCCTCCAGGGTTATTTTTCCAGGAATTTAGGTTTTCCTTCAGAAATTCCTGCAAGGATTTCTCTGGGATTCCTCCAGCAATTCCCCCTGGAATTCCCCTAGAGATTTCTCAAGACATTCCTTCAGGAATTCCTTTAGGGATCCCTCTAGGTATTTCTCCAGACATTCCTCATGGAATTTCCCTAGGCATTCCTTCTGGAATTCTTCTAGGCTTTCGTCCAGAAATTCCTTCAAACATTCCTCCAGGAATTTTTTCAGAAATTCTTGCAAGCATTCCTTAAAGAATTCCTCCAGGAATACCTCCAGGAAGTTCTCCAGGAATTCCTCTATACGTTCCTCCAGGAATTCCTCCAAGCGTTCCTTCTAGAATTCCTACAGGCATTTCTCCAGAAGTTACTTTTGGCATTCCTCCAATTCCACCTGGCAATCCTTCAGGAATTTCTTCAGGGATTTCTTCAGAAACTCTTCCAGGCATTCCTTCAAGAATTTCCTTCAGGGATTCCTCCTGGTTTTTTTTCGGAATTCTTGCTTAGATTCCTTGAGGGATTTCTCCAGGCACTCCTCTGGATTCCTCCCGGAATAAATGCAGGAATTCCTCTAGGCATTTCTCCAGGAATTCGTCTAGATAATCTTCTAGTAATACTTTCGGGCGTTTCTCCTGGAATTCCTCAAGGAATTTCCTCCGGCATTCCTCCAGGAATTCCATCAGGAATTCCTTTAGAAATTCTTCCAGGCATTCCTTCAAGAATTCCTCCAGGTAATATTCTATGAATTCCTTCAGGGATTCTCCCTGGTATTTCATCAGGAATTCTTCCTGGGATTCCTTGAGGGAATTCCTTAGAAATTCCTCCACGGATTCCTCCCGCGATAAATGCAGGAATTCCTCCTCCAGGGATTTCTCCGGGGATTCCTGCAGGGATTCCTCCAGGGATTCCTTAGAGATTCCTCCAGGAATTCCTTTAGAAATTTCTTCAGGGATTTCTTTAGATATTCCTCCGGGAATTCTTCTAGAGATACCTCCATGGATTCTTCCACAAATTCCTGCAGGAATTCCTCTAGGCATTCCTGTAACAGGCGAACCCCTAGCAAAGCCGAACGATACGATACAAACCTTATGTGCTGCGACTAAGGGTTCGTGTCACAGGGTCGGACAACTTTTATAGCACGCTTTTGCTCCACCCGAACGAAAAACGGAATCGGATCCAAAACGTAACCGCTATCCGTTGCGACAAGTCCTAATTAAGCCTTGTAAATACTTAAACAAGTTCCACTTTAGCGCCAACACCCCAAAAGCGGAGTGATGTGGAACTGCGTATGTATGCCTGCCCGGCCGGAAATCTCAAGGCGGGTAATCAAAACCGAAAGTCCATCAACACTTCAAAGCACAATTCGAAAAACTAACCAAAATAAACGATCTAAGGATCAAACCTCCAAGCTTATGGATTTCGTTTTCAGTAACGCAGTAACAAAAATTGGGTTAACTACTATATGGGTCATTCCACGCCAAGTGACCGACCATTTGCAACCGACCATCACGGATTTGAACCAAATTTGGCTGAAACATTTGTTTAGATGGAAAAAGAAAAAATCCAAATTTTGGTGCCGATCGGATCACCCCTCGGCCCGTGGCAGCACCCCTCGTTTTGGCCTATATGAAAATTATCCTCTCTTTCTTTTATTTTTATCATTGAAACGATTGCCCCTACACATTTTCGACCTTCGGCTTTTTTAAAGGAAATCGTTCAGGGAGTCCAGAAAAAATATTATTTTTTTCATAAAGTGTTGCCAAATATCATATTTTTCAATTTTAAATCTAAAAATCGATTTTTCTCAAAATACGTATATTTTGATTTTAAAAATTTTGATTCCATCGTGTTTATCAGACGTTTTTCTATCGAAAAAGCTTAACTCCCCAAGGTAATTTGCGTTGTTCCTGAGATAAAGCGTTTTTAAGAAAAAATATACATTTTTTTCATATAAAGTATCATATAAAATCAGGTGCAGTTTATAAATTTCGTAAAAAAAAACATTGTTCCGCAAATTACTTTGGGGAGTTAAGCTTTTTCGATCGAAAAACGTCTGATAAACACGATGGAATCAAATTTTTTAAAATCAATATATACGTATTTTGAGAAAAATCGATTTTTAGTTTTAAAATTGAAAAATATGATACCTGGCAACACTGTATCAGAAAAATAATATTTTTTCTGGATTCCCTGAACGATTTCCTTTAAAAAAGCCGAAGGTCGAAAATGTGTAGGTGTAATCGTTTCAATGATAAAAATAAAAGAAAGAGAGGATAATTTTCATATCGGCCAAAACGAGGGGTGCTGCCACGGGCCGAGGGGTGATCCGATCGGCACCAAAATTTGGATTTTTTCTTTTTCCATCTAAACAAATGTTTCAACCAAATTTGGTTCAAATCCGTGATGGTCGGTTGCAAGTTTTCACATTTTCTCGGTCACTTCATATGGAATGACCCATATACATCGGGTTGATTCGACATTACTGTATTATCATAAAATCCCTAGGTTTGCGCAAACGTTTTCTACAACTCTACTTATTCTAGTCTAACCTGATTGTAGCTTTGCTGCTTGACTCGGTCCTGGCGTTTCGTTGGTCCCGGTGGCGTTTTGGCAAGCGGAGCGGCTCACCCTGCCAAGCGACGCTGGCTGCTTGGTGAAGTCGCTGGTCCGGACGAATAGGCCGGCACCGGTTGGGCGCTGGGAATGGTTCTACTCGCTGCGCCAGCGGAAGGGCCCACACCTTCCACGATGTTGCCCACCGTCAGATGGTACTAGCGGCTTGACGGAATGGTAGGTCCGGGTGATCGAGGCCGGTCGCTGGGCACTGGACGCAGATCTACCAGCGGCGCAAAGCGCTTGCCGCCGGTTCGTGGCCGAGAAGATGAACTTCGGTTTCTTCGCTATCGTATGCTACGGACAGTGGCTCCCACCGCCATGTGCGGTATTCGCTGGATCGTCGTGGCGTGCGTCAATGAATGCGATTGCTTGGTTACGACGGGTTCGTCCCCTGACTCTGGGCCGTTGGCGTTGGGCCCGAACGGAAGAAGGATTCTCCGGTCGGTTAGTGGTTGTGCGGCCGCCGGTTGGGTTCCGTCATGCCTTGACTACCTGCTGTTAATATGGGCAGCGCCACCACGCACCGTGGATGCAGATACCTACAACTATCCGACACTGCAGGCCACCACTTAAAACCGGACCTGTAGAGCCAACAAAAAAACCTTCGTTTGAAGGTTTCACCTTCAAACGATATGCCACACTTAGATAATGAGCCACACTATTCGTATTATAATCTTTACCTGTAGTCGATTAGGTTTGCGAATCAATCGCTCACATACGCAGTTTTCTGCACCTCACTCTGACGACCTAATTCTGAATTACAATTTCTAAATTAGCATTGGTATTCACCTCTTATTTTTGTGAAATCTTACGATTTGTAACTAATTCTCGTCACTTCACTTTGTTCAATATTCGGATTTATTAACAGTTTTAACTCGCGAAACTTCTTAAACGACCTTCTTCGGCGATCACCAGAATTAAAGAGGTCTGATCTCTTGATTTTAGTCATAAAGTAATTTCATGGAACAGTGGAAATGATATAAAATTTACTGATGAGGCTCATCACTTCATTTCATGGCATCTAAGTGATGACATGATTGTTTTGATAAGCCGGGCAAATGGCAGCTTGGTTTCTGTCCACGCTGGATAGCACCTACTATGGGAGCGTTACTAGGTGTAACGCTTATAGTCGATCGCGATTATTAAGCGTTTTTCATTTTCGCTTCGCTAGGCGCACAGGTTATTGCCAAACAACTGTTACATTCCTCCAGGCGTTTCTCCTGCAATTCTGACAGGTATTTCTCCAGAAATTTCCTCTGGCATTCCTCCAGGCGCTCCTTCAGGAATTCCTCCGGAAATTCTTCCACTCATACTTTAAAAAAGTCATCCAGGCATTTCTCCAAGAATTTTTTTTTTCAATTTCTCCGGGCATTCCTCTAATCATTCTTTCAAAGGTTCATCCAGAGATTCTGGGTCTGGGACCAGGATCATCCGAATCCTTCCTCTTACCGCTGGATCCGAGCAATGCGTAGCCTGATTTCGCAGATTACAAAGTGAGTGTTGGACGCTATGTCAGCATAGCGTTTATTTTGGACATCATGAAGGGTCCGTCTCCATTTTCGGCTAATGCAGATGTGGTCGATTTGGTTTTCGGTATGTCCATAAGCAGCCTAAGCAGATGCTGTTGTCGCCTTTTGGAACTTTCTTGACGAAGGTATTCAATTCACTCTAGAAGTTCTCCCTTTCCTGTAGCCCAGCAGCATCGATCTGTACGTAACTTTGGATTATCATGAGGTTGCGAACCCGTGTTCGGAATCTGGCAAAAATGGTTCTCTTATAAGCAGATAAAGATAGCGCATACCGTCCTGGAGTAAAAGGCGATTAAAACACAATTTTTATACTAGCAAACCTCTATACGTGGCTTGGCCCAAGTGATGGCTGCTGACGATATCAATTCAAACAATGTCTTCCAAATTACTCTAGTGCAAAGCATGCTGAGGAAAAACAGGAAATCTGGTGAAATACCTAGCCTTCATAAGCTCAACCGCTTACGATAAACGAATCAATATCTGACGACAGTGAAATGTGATTGAGATTATCTGAATTGCTGTCATCACCACCGTAAAACCATGAAAGATGAAGACCATCACACACTTACTTGCTTCCTTGCATCACAGGCGGGATTTTTCTCTCAAAGAACATCCCAACTAAATGAACCTGAAACTGTTCATTCTTCGTTGGCATTCTCCCAGAGAAGGTTAGAAAACAATATCAGCTGATCGCTTTTCGTTCTCTCACAGCATCCTTGCACGTTGTTGTATCCAACAACAACATCTCGCTCCAACGAGGTTTCCCACTGCAAGCTCTCCTCTCATGTGCAATGTGCCACACGCTTTCCCGGAAATAAGATGCTGTGAGTCCTGCTGTAGGGTGACCAGCGAGCACGCTCTTTCTCTCTCGCCATCCCTCGTCTCCGTCCGTGGAATGTGTAGCACAAATCTGTCCCCGACTCCAAAACGAAAGCCCATCATCACCACCGACCAGGTTGTCCTAGGCGGCTGGCTGACTCTGGACTGGCTGACTACGTGCTGGTCTGACTGGTCGTTGTTGGGTTGGTTGGCGTTGGAAGCTGAAGTTCAGTCTGGCTCCAGACATCGCCGCGGATGGTGGACCTTTTCACTTCGGTCTCGTGGTTTCGGTCGTTGGTTGGTTCGTGTCGCGCTCCTTTGAGGGAAAGGATTTTCCCCCAGCTGTGCTGCATCTGTGGATTGGATAAAGACTAAAGAGGACTCCGACTTTAAGACATTGTGCGCCCGCCAGGAGTTGGCAAAAGCACGTTGTAAACAACAACCGGACGAAAGCGCGGAAAACCATTATCTGAGCCTCGTGCTCTCGGGTTGAAATAACCGGATTCAGCGCGTTCGGTGGGGGATAGACGGCCTGGGTCGAAGCCTGCCGGGGGGGTTGGCGGCAGTTGGGAAGTGAGCTTTATTTTCCCATGGAATGCCGCTTCGGCAGGGCAGAGCGAATAATAATTCACTTTGTATTGTTATCGTTTGGATGAGGCTGGAGAGTGTATGAAGTGGGGGATGTTGTGTAGTGTGTAGTTGCACTTGGAGTTTACGGGCGGGTCTGAAGGATAGTGTGGTGCGATGTGCCGCGAATAGTAGTAGCGCCTGGAGAAAGGGGGCGAAAGTTCGCCGTGAAGTGGATTTGTCTCTCGACGTTCATCGTGTGTCGGCTTGGTGGAGAACAGTTGTGGTGAGGTTCAAGTGTCACACGGTTATCTGAATGTGAGTTTATGTATGTGAAACTGTCTACATATTTATGCCATTACTGCCAACTGAACGAGAATCGTGCCAAAAACGAAGTGCTCTCTATAGCTGGGAAGCGGGTGGTCGGGAAGATAATCTCGTCAACATGTTGTACTCGGTTGTTGTATAACATCCAGCACTAAGGACTCCCGTAAGCTGTATTGTGCAAGTTTCCCGGAAAGCGAATCGCGTGGAGGGGTTGTGCGGAATAAAATATGCACGTTTGGGCGTCAAAATTATAGTGCTGCCTTGGTGGAGCAATACAATATGCTGCTTTATTACATCCATCTCTCGGTTGTTACGGGTGGTGCCAAATGATGGTAATCATGATGATGGGCGACGATAATGTGTCATGCTGTTTAGCATATTAAAATTTTCCAAATAAGAACCCATTTCGAAAGCCCCTTCGATGATTCCGCACCGCAGCATTACTGGGCAGACAACAATGTCGAGTGGTGGTGCGGTGAGACGAGTGCCGAAGTGGAATCTCGACATTTAATGAAAATCATAATTTAACTCCCCCGCATCGCTGCCACGACGTTCAGCACGGTTACCTTTCTTTCGCGCGGGAGCTCAGAAATTGAACGCTCTCAACAAGGATCATCCTCCGAGCAAAGGGATTAAAAAGTGTAAGTGGGACGTCCTTGTGCCAAAGACGAAAGTCACGCTGCTCTTTTTACAGCTCGTGTCTCGTTAGGATATTTAATTGAAGTGAAAACTGAGGGGGCTGAAGAGGATCTCGGCATGGCGAGGAATGAAATCCTCCCTAGTTTCTTCGATTGTAATTTTCTTGGAGAAAAAAAGTGAACATCGCAGCGTTTCGAAATAGAACACGTCGGTCACAATCCGAGAACGGCGTCTGTAGTGTCAAGCAAAAACTCGATGAATTCTGAAAAGACTTGGCATTTACAATGACTCAACAAAAGAAGTTCAAGAACAGATAAAAAACCAACAAATTGGAATAAGTGCTCATTCGAGCATCTCTTGGAGTTACGTTCAATAATAACGAGCACTGATTTCGTGAAAGTAAGTACAACATCATAATATTTTTGTTTACTTTAGAGAAATAAAATGTTACGTATACTGATTTTGAATGTCCGGAACTTCTACTAGTGAATCAATCAAACTGTGTTCAAACTTTAACATTTAATTTAAATTCAGTAGTACAAATTAAAACAAAAATTGGTTGCAAAAACTAGTACGCGATCCAATTTTGTCTTTTGAACATTTATCTTTCCCAGAGTGTTCAAGGTTATGCAACCCAGACCAAGCTCAAGCTTCAAAACTTTATGACCTTATGACTTTTTCAGATTTTAGTTTTTTTTTCTTTGAGATTTTCTTTTGTTGATTAGAAAATAAATCGGGTTAATTTTGAATTCGCATACTTTTTGGATGAAAATTTTGTGGAAAACATTGAATCATTTTAATTTTCGAAAGCGGCTTTTTGTCACTTACACTGTTTGTTTCACTCCAAAACGGCTGTTTGGAGCTGGCTAAGAATAGCACTATGGACCACCTGTTCCAGAAAAAAAAGTTCGATAGTCAAGTGACTCCAAATTCATGGTGTTATGTGGCTGTATGCTTACGGTGGCTAGGAATTAATGGTCAAATAAAAACCTAATCGCAAACGGAGCCTATGGAGTACCAGGGCACCCTCCATAATAATATGCTCTTACTGCGCTAATCGGAGCAAAACCTAATGTTCCTCCAAGACAGTCAGCTGCTTTTTTGAGGCTAAATAACTGCTGAATAACTGCTAGAATACGAAGATGTCATTGATTTGTTTAAATGTTCATCTATGTGGTTTCGCGTAATGCCATTTATGCAGTGTATTCTGTGTATCCTCGCTTTTGGCGTTTTCTAATCAATACTAATTTGAGCCCATATAGCCATATCTGTAAAGACGTGGACATTCAAAATGACCATGCTGAGAATGACGGGTTCGATTCCCAGTCGAAAGCATCTTCGTGTGCCTGCCACAAGTTATACACATGCAAAATGGTCATTGGCAGAGGCAGCTCCTAGTTAATAACTGTTGAAGTGCTCATAGAACACTATGCCGAGAAGCAAGTTTTGTACCAGTGGTGACGTTACACCAAGAAGAAGATGTGTAAGCAACCTGAAACAATTAGTTGTACATCATCCTGTCGATGGGCTTCATCGACCCCGATGCCGGTCAGCAAAAAAGTTAAAAAAAAAAATACCTGTGCCATTTTACCCGAAATGAAAAATACCCCAAATTGTAAGAGAAACCACCATCCAGGCCATTTTTATTTCGCTCTCCTGAATATAATAAATGCACCTACACTGCCGTGAATCGCAAGTCAGTCCCATCTGCATTTTAGCATTAGCATTAGCATTAGCATTAAGCGAGTCGCACAAATTCGTAGGTGGTACAGTCCTAGACCGCTGTTATGAGGGTTGCCTCCTTCCCGTCAGAACCAAAGCACAAAGATGTGGGACTCTTAGACAAGACTGACGCAATCCTCCAATGGTCGAGCACTGTCCTGGCCACGTCCTTGCGACTGCTGAGGAATGGGAAAGGATGGTTAGTTTTGGACACCTATGAAAAATGTAGACAACTCTACGATCTCTCAGGCCTAGGTGTCACGGGATTGTTAGGTTGTTGTTAGTGGAAGGGTAAACTCCAAAGGATACGCTTGGTCAACGTTCAGGCACACCATTGTTAGACTGCTTCGAATCAGTTGTTTGCCCAATTCATCCTGTGTCCTCGTCATCTTGGTTGGATTACTAGCTTCTTCGATTGGTAATCTGAAATGTAAAAGAATATTAACATCGTACGTCAAATAAGCTACATATTAGTGATACGCTCGCCACAGTTACATATTTTTATAATATGATTTATATCATACGATAAATTTACCTGATTCCTGCTGAAATAAAATATTAATTAGTAATGCACTAAAACAAAATAAACTACAAAACACAAAAAAGTGAATCAAACTTTGATCTTTTTTGAAGATCAAAATTTGATTTGGTAGATCTTACACCGCAACGCACCATTCTAAGGTAATCTACCCACGTTACGGGGAAGTCAGTCCCATCTGCATTTTGGGCAAAAATAAATTAATGGCCGTTTTAGATCTTTCTTCGGATGATCTTTCAACTGCGTGAATATAAATATATAGTTTTTTTCAGTAAAATTGAAAAACAACACCAAGTCAGATTGTCCCATAATGAAATGTAATCGCAAGTTAGTCCCATTACAAACTAGTGTACCTTCCAGCACAAAACCTAACACTGTTTTAGCCAGTTTTATATTTTTCACTGTTATGTTTTCATGTTTGAAGCAATGTGTGAATGTTTCATGATGATCGCACAAGTTTTCAATTTATGGCAATTTTTTGAAGTTTCACATAGAAATCGAATATGAAAACTTCAGAGTCCATTTTCTCAATGCCTACTTTTTACAGATGGGACTGACTTGCGATTCACGGCAGTACAGAGGATAGACAAAATGATTGGAACAGGCAAAGTTTTCACTTTTCAAAAAATGTTCAACTATTCTAATCAAATATTCTAAATATTCTAAAATTTTCTCTGTAAGTTGAACAACTTGCATTCGGTTCATTGAATCTGGAGACATAACAGCTCAATTCTACAATCATTCTAACTTAGTAAAGAATTGCCCGATCCTTTTCAAATTTAGATCACTGATAGTGATACACAACTTACAGTAATTTTTTTTTTTTTTTTTGATAAACTTTTGATGAAGTTACAGCTGTTTAACCATTTTTTCAAAAGGGAAAATTTTAACTATTCATGTGAATATAACAACATGTTGTGCCTCTGTACGTATTGGACACAACTTTTCCTAATCATTATGTGTAAAGAATTAACATAAAGTTTGAATTTACAAAAAAAAAATATAAAAAATAAAAAAAACCATCCCACGATTTTGATTTTGCAATAAAGTAACCTTTGTGGGTTGGCCTCACATGTGCAAGAGATTCTTCCCAGTCAACACACGATCGCATATGATGTTGAATAGGATGATAAAGTGGAGGCGATATGCGTACTCTTTACACGCGTTTAAATGGAAGCAAGTACGCATATGGCCTCCACTTTAGCATTCTATTCAACATCATATAAGACTTCGTGTTAGCTGGGTATGATGTTTGAACTAATTCCAGAATATCATTCAGAAACCCGTCTAAAAAAATACGTTTGTCACGTATTTTTTCGTATTTCATTAGCTATTTCTCCAAAATTTCTAAAAAGATCATTTTTGGATATCTTGCATGGGTTACTTGAGAAATACCTCCTAGATTTCTTGAGAAATGCTTTATTGATTCTTGCACAAATTCTTTGAAAGATTCTTCCTTGATTCAATCAAAAAATTTATGTATTTAGAAAACCATCCTTGGATATCTTTAGTAATTTTCCCATGAACTTCTGTAAAATTATCATCCGGGTATTTCTGCGAAAACTCCTCCAGTCCATCAGAAAACCTCCCGAATAATTTTTCAAAAATTCTACCACGAATACTTTTAGATATTTTTCTGAAAATTCTTTGGAAATTCTTCCAGGGAGTCCTTTAAAAAATCATAGTTTTTTTCGGACACAATACTTCAAAGATATAATTTACCCCAGAAATAAATTTCAGAACTCCTGTAAAAAATCTTCATTGGATTAATTCCAAAATCACTCCACCGATTCCTATAGGAAATCTTCAAAGAATTCCTTTCAAATAACGTTCCACGGATTCCTTTAAAAAGTTCTTCTAGAAAATCTAGATTCATTCAGGGTATCCAGTTAGCCTAGTGGTTAAGACTATGGATTACCAATCCCGAGACGGCGGGTTTGATTCCCGTTCCGGTCGGGAAATCTTTCTCGACTCCTTGGGCATAATTGTATCATTGTGCTTGCCTTACAATATACACAAATTCATGCAATGGCAGGTAATCAATAAGGCTGATACAAATTTAATTTTGACTTTTTGTCTTCCCCCCTTTAAAAATTTTTAGCTGGATTTTTATGTTGAGGGGGTGAATAAAAAAATATTTATCAAAATATCAGGTCATGCCAAAAATTTTTTAACAAATCCGATGAGTTTTTTTTTTATTTTATTTTTATCAAAGATTATTTCATATATTCTTCCAGTGGTTTCTCTTGAGAATCTTCGAGAAATTCTTGCAGAAAATCGTACAGAAGCACCTCAGAGACTTGTTCAGGAACTGTTGTAAGGATTCCATTAAATATTCCCGCAGGAATGTGTCCAGAGATTCTTGCACTTTTACTTTCAGTTATTCAGTTAGGAATTCCTCCAGAGTTTCATGCTGGCGATCATGCAGAGATAACCTCTGGATTTTCTCAACGTATTCCTCCATATTTTTTCAATAAAAACCTCAGAAATATTTCCTAGGAATTTCTCCTGGAAGTTCTTTAGAAATTCCTGCTGGGATTTATTCAAGACTTTCCCTGAGATTTCTTACCCCTGGTGTAGTGTACGTTTATCGAGCCTGTCTGGGTCATATTGACCCCAACATCCTACTAGGGTTAAGACAGTATTCTAGATATTCATTCAAGAGTATTTGCTGAAATTTTTTCAGGGATTCTACTGGAGTTTTCCTTAGAGATGTTTTAAGGGTTTTTTTTTCAAAATTTTCTGCTTGGATTCTTTTAGTATTTCCATCAGGGATGTCTTTAAAAATATCTCAAAATATTCTTCAGAATTTAGGAACTTTTTTTTTCCATACACGGTTTTTCTCAAAAAATCTTCAATGCACTTTTTCAGAAATTCCATCACACATTTGATTTAAATTCCTACAGAGATTCGTTTGGAAATTTTTACAAGTGTTTCTCCAAGAATGCCTTGAAAAATTCCTACAGAAATACCTACGAGGATTTTTCTACGCAGATCTTTCAGAAATATCACCTGGGATTGTTTTAAAGTTTCCTGAATGAGAGGTTTTAGATATTCTTCCAGGGATTGTTAAGATGTTCTTGCACAAAAAAATTAACGGAAAAATTCTTGAAAGCATCCCTGAAGGATTTTTCAAAGAAATCCCTGAAGGATTGTCTGAAGAAATCCCTTAAAAAACTCCTGATGATTCCTATAGCTTCCATGAAGAAATCCTTGAAAATTTTCTGGATGGGTTTTTGAACTAAAATTATTTAAACTGTTTCTGAACTAATTCCTGGAAAAATACTTGGACGAATACTTACGGGAACCTAAACCTAAAACCATTTTGAGATACCTTCTTAATTTCAAGAACAAAAACTTCTGGAGGAACTCTAGAATAATACCAAGGAAAAATTGCCTGAGAAATTGTTGATGAATTCCTTGATTGATGATTGATTATGATGAAAATGTCTGCGTGAATTCCTGCAGAAGTGACAAACAAAGGTATAGAAGAAGTATTTAAATAAATCCCTCAATATATTTCTGAGAAAACCCTGCCGGATTTTCTGAAGGAAACACTAATGGAAGAATTCTTAGAATAATTTCTTATGTTATTTCTACAGAAATAAGTAAACATCTGCATTCATTTCTGAAGGAAATTCTGCAAAACAAAAAAAAAAACAAGAGGTATTTAAAGGCGATCTGAATATTGTTTGAAAAAGAGATTTTTCTTAAAAAAAAATCTAAGAAAGAATACCTGGAGAAACTGAAGAACTCTCTGCAGATATTCTTAGAATGATTTCTTAAATATTTTCTTGACACATTCCAAGGAATGAATTCTGGAGCAATTTATGCCGGCATTACTGAGAGAATCTTCGAAAAAGCTCCTGAAGCATCAATAGAAAAATTTCTGAAAGAATCCCTGAAGAAAAGTCTGCATAAAACCTAAACAATGCGTTGAGAAATACATGGAGAAATTCCTGTAGCAACCCCTGGAGAACTTTCAAGAAGAATTTCTTGAAGAATTTCTTGCTAAATGCCTGAGAGAATCCCTGAATATATTAAATAATATCTGAAGGAGAAATTCCAACAATAAGTTTTGAAAGAGTTGCTGGAAAAAAATCTGAATTTCAAAATAAAAAGCCCAGAGGAATTTCTGAAAGAAGTCCCTGTGCAAAAAAAATCTCCTAAAACTGCATCTTTAGAAGAAATATCTGGAGAAATCCCTAAGAAAATTACACGATTTCTTGAGAAATTACTGGAAAAAATCCCAAAGCAAAACCCCTGGAGGAAATACTGATAATATTCCTGGAGGAACTCCTTCAGAAATGTTTGAAGAAATGCATGAATAAATACATGCACGAACTTCTGAAGCAATCCGTTGAAGAATATCTTAAGCAATCTTTGAGGGAATACCAGAAGTAATTTCTGATTTAAGCTGTTCGTGGGTTTCAAGGTGAATCTTTTTAGATTTTTTTTTTTAACTACCAATTTAAATTATGAGGTAAAACTGTTTTCATCAAGTGATTTAAGCCACATCCATCGCCAGAAGACACAAGAGAAATTATAGAAGGTATTCCTGAAATCCCGGAAGAAATTTACGAAGAAATGAAATAAATCTCGGAAATCATGCGAAAATCTTCTATTTTTGAAAAATCAGGAAATATTTTGATAAATCCTGGAAGAATTCTCAATGGAATTTCTGACGATGTGTGGAGGTAGAGAAATTCCAAAAAAGTTCATTAGAAGGAAAACATTCTATTAGAATTCTAGGATGAGTCTTTAAAAGAACACTTGTTGAACTCATAAACTATAAAATAAATTAATAACAGAAATTATAAAAGAAATGCACCGTCGTTACTTAGAATTTGCTAACAATCACGCATAGATAACAATCTGTGACGTTAATGGACCTCCAAAAGTTTTAACATTAATGGCAACGGACAAGTGTCGGCCGTGTCCACCCAGAACAAGGCCAAATTGGTTGCAAACTTCCGTCGCTTAAATAAATTGAAGCAGAGAAAATGTTTACTCTCCAGTGCCTATCGTTGTTGAAACTTGAACATCAAAACCTCATTTGTATGTTTTTCCGCTTTTCATGGGAAAATTTGCCCCACGCGGCCGTTACCAAAACGACCGAAATCAATCTGCTAAGCCAGTTGACAAGCACTGTGCTCTGGGGTCCTCGCTCGCAGCCCATCTTCAACTGTCATCTTGTCGTGCCCCGCCATGGTTCGTCTACCGTGAAGAAATTTACCCCCGGGGCAATGGCAATGGAAACAATTTTCTTCCGCCCCTCTAGAAACGAAGTTTGTACGGCGGGGTGGGGTGGCACGGCGGGAAGAAGAGCGAGGAAATGATGGCGCTAAGTTAAAGTAAAATAAAATCACGAAACACGATCCAGCTTCTTGTTTGAATAGCACACAAACATCAGCAATGTCAACGGCGACAGCGCAGATAAACATTTTTCGCAATCGCGTCGTCGCTGTCGTCGTCGGGCGTGGAAATCTCACTCACCGTTCTTGGGTTTCGCTTACATTTGGCATGGCCGTTTGTTGTTGGTTCGACTTTTAGTGCGTTTGTCGGCGGACGGACGGTTAAGTGCTACCGTTTCGGTCGTCGTAAAATCCTGCAAGTTACAGTCCACTGCATTATCGCACTCGCAAGCTTAATCCTAGTTGATGGTGGTGGCCGGTCATGGTGGAGGCTGCAAATCTGTTCTTTTTTCCGTTTCCGTGCCTTCGTGCCATAACCATCGAGATACACCAAGACACCGATTACAAATGGAAAGTCGCAGGGGAGAATCGGATTACAACTACTGCGTCTCTTTTGGGTGCTGCAGCCTACGCCAACGCCGACGATATAGTAAGGTGATCGGGGTGGATTGTGAGAAGAGGTTTTACGATTATTGCCCCCGTTTTTTCCGGAGTTTTATGATCTTGCACCAAGACTGGCCGTTGAGAGCTTCCGTCGAGTTCCACTTTGTTTCAAGGGGCTGACAGTTGACGAAAATGGGGAAGGTTGAGTTTCGGTTAAAGATCTACACACAGGCAATCTATTTTGAATTACAATTTTTATTTGAATTGTCAGAGAACGTAGACAAACTAGGAAGTAATCAAAAGCTTTACTTTCCTTGTACTATGTTTCCTTTAATTTCACCCTTCGAAATTATTGTTGTAGTCAGAGAAGGATCCCTTCTAAGAGCCAAATGAGAGAACACCATTTGCACCACGCTGTCGCACCTACTCCGTAAAACGAAAGTACCTACACATCACACAAGTAGCTTTCATTCAACAATCTTCACTCATTTCCGCTTGGAAGAAGCAGATTGCGAGAAAATGGATGTGATATGCTGTTCTAAAGATACATGGAAGTTTTAACAGAATCTCAACGCATCCCGCAAAGGCTTCGTGCTCCGAACCGGTATGAGTAGGACCAAGAACGGGAGCTGCCGGACAAATGTGTAGTTATCGAAAGGTGAAAGCGGAATTTCAACGAGCATCTGAATGGTGATAAAAATGTAGGCTAGCGGAATCTAGGCAACGGAGGAAATGACAACGTTGATTAAACAGCGCACGGGAACAAACCAACTCCAAAGATGAGGGAAGTTGAGGATGCTATTCTCCAACTGAAAAAATACAAAGCAGCTGGTACGGATAGTGTCGCAGCGGACTTCGCCATTAATTTGGGCCCGGAAAGGTTGTCCACCAGTCTGCACCGGTTAGTCAAGATATGGGAAACCAAATCAGGCCAAACATGTCTAAAGGTCCTATCTGCAGAAGAGAGGCTCTCTTTGGTTTCCCTCTCTTTCGTTAATATCTCAGCTGTTTATTTGTATTATGATTGTCTCCTTGCATTGAACGATGGTCAAAACAATCGTCTTTTGATTTTTACTGCAAAAATAGTTGGGAAGTGTTCCATTACATTGCAATAATTGAAAGAGAAAGTGAACAAACAAAGAGAGTCTCTCAAATGCAGATAGGACCTATTGAAATGTTTGGCCTGAAATAGTCACCGGAGCAGTGAAAGGAAGGGTTTATCTGTACCTTCAACCACAAAAACTACAAGATAATGATCGAGAGCTTTAGAACAATCACCATTTTGAATTCTGCCTACAAAGTTCGATCCCAGATCATCTTCAATCTTTACTGTACAGTAACTCCGTCAGAAATGCTGTGAATACCAGGTACCAACTCATCCACTTCAAGGCAACCTGCCCCAAGTAACATTTTTTAGTCAAGTAGACTATAACAGGTTTTTAGAACCATCACAAAACCAAAATAAAAAGTATGCAGTTATATGAGGGATCTCAAAACCTTTACAACACTAATAGATTTCTAAATGTTACTGGGCATGGCAGTATCGGCCACACAGAGCTATGGAATATCATGGACGGCTTTCCTGGGAAGCTGACCATACTGATCAAAACATCGATGGATAGAATATACAATTGCGCAACGGTTTTAAGGACGCCGGTACGCGCAAATCAAAGGGTTACCGCTGTCCAATCACTTCTGTACATTTTGAATGCCTTGCAGGGTTGTTACAACAGCGCGAATTTGTCTCTAGCACTCTGCGCCGATTGGTTGCGGAATTGGTTTTGCTGTTCCGTCATGCAAAATTGTTAAGTGTACACTCCCGTGCAAAAGTTTGGGGTCACCCCCTCAAAAACATGGAAATGTTTTTCGATCATATCTCAGTCATCTTTCATTCAATCCACTCGTTCTCAGACTCTATCGAATGATTATGAGTTAGATTTGATTCGTAGGTACTTTTCACAACTTTTACATGCAATTTTTAGTACAAAAAGTTTACCTAAACTTACGTGTTTTTCCTAAATCTGTACAAAAAATTGTTTTCCGTGTAATTCAAAATTGGGTCGACCAAATTTTAAAATTAAAGTTGCATTAGAACCCTATTTCTATCCTCTTTGAGAGCCATTCATTAGATTTTAGCGAAAAAAATCATAACATAATTTAAATTATCGAGTTAGGTTTACAAGTCACCGTGCAAAAGTTTGGGGTCACCCCTTAGGATGCTGTATCGTGCAAAAGTTTGGGGTCACCTTCCAAATGAAGTCTGAGTCGGATTTTTGTTCACATCTTAATTTTTTTTGGTGCATCTTTAATTCCTTCTTTGATAGATGAATAACAAGACACAGAAATGGTTATGAAATATTTGTCGAGAGCACAGCGAGCAGCAACGGAGTAGTTTAGCCGGATGTTGAATTCCCAGGAACTAGCACAGAATTGTTTCGGTATCAGCAGTTCAAAATAATAATTGATTTTATTGCACTTGATTTCACTGTAGTCACACGATTTATTTAAATAGTCCACTTTATTACACGAATTTCAACTTATATTAATTTTAATTCTAAATCACTTAATACTTTAATTTGGTTTAATTCAATTCTAAAGATTTCTCAGGGTGTACTTCACGTGATGGCGCCGAGATGGTGCTTTGCGGCAGAAAAGAGATCGATGCACATTCTCGATCTCCTTTTATACAAGGGTGTCTCCGGAAGATGGTTGTACGCCATGGTTAACGAATAGTTCCCCTTTTTAGCCGCATAACAACTGTCGACGAACGAGTATTGTTTCTGCAGTTGAAATATAGGCGGCGCGCTATTTCTCCTTTTCGTCGTATGCAGGGTATACACGAACAATATTCATAAGCTAAGTTCTAGACTAAGTTAAAGTAGAAAATGGTAATCCATACTAAATCAGTTAAGTTTGTTATATAAAGTACGAAAGAGGATGGAAGTGAGATAAAAATGACTTATTCGTGATTTCTACCCTATGTAACTGTAAGTGTTATAACCACAAATTCACCATTACCCCAAAACCATTACAACGAATGTCATATCTCCGAGTGTACTGTTACATTCGAGATTTTGGATTCTGGTGCAAAGCAAAGGGATAACTTTTTGATGAAAATGCCATTTAAATTAAAATATGTAACATTCCTGAAACTTATAGATGTTGGGGTAATGGTATGTTTGTGGTTATAACACTTACAGTTATATAGGGTAGAATTCACGAATCAGTCATTTTCATCTTACTTCCATCCTCTTTCGCACTTTATATAACGTACTTAGCTGATTTAGTATGGATTTTATATACCATTTTCTACTTTAACTTACTCTAGAACTTAGTTTATGAACATTTCATAACCATTTCTGTGTCTTGCCATTCAACTATCAAAGGAAGAATTGAAGTTGCACCAAAAAAATGGCGATTTGAACAAAAATCCGAGTCAGACTTCATTTGGAAGGTGACCCCAAACTTTTGCACGATGCAGCATCCTGAGGGGTGACCCCAAACTTTTGCACGGTGACTTGTAAACCTAACTCGATAATTTAAATTATGTTATGATTTTTTTCGCTAAAATCTTATGAATGGCTCTCAAAGAGGATAGAAATAGGGTTCTAATGCAACTTTAATTTTAAAATTTGGTCGACCCAATTTTGGATTACACTGAAAATTGTTCAGTGTGAAATTTTTTGTTCAGATTTAGGAAAAACACGTTGATTTAGGTAAACTTTTTGAACAAAAAACAAAAAAACAGAAAAGGGAAATTTGCATTTCAAACTTCAATCGCAATGAGAAGAGCGAGGGCTCAACCAGCCGCACCCAAATCGCTTTGGTCACAGTTTTGATCTCTTAAATATATGAAGACTTCAACAATTTCTTAACTTTTAACCTTACCCAATGATTACCAGGCTATAAAAAAAATCCACGATTTGATTAATCGCTAACATTGATCTTGTTCACTTTCATGATTCCGCTATTTGATGTGCCATATGTATGGGTTTGGTTCAATTTTACGTTCGACCACTTCCGGCGGGAATGGAACTCATTCCATAACACTACCGATTGTCTTAAATATGGTCTCAGACTGTTTTCTTGTCTGTTCATCAGGTTACCTAAAAAGCCGCGAATTGATGTATTGAATGTATGGGTTGACATTTGACCAATTCTGGTGGGACACTCGGAACCCATTTTGGATCACTACCGGTGGTTTTCTAATGTGATCTAAGGCTATTTTTTTGCTAATCCGCCAATAAGTTATTGAAAAATCCCCGTTTTTTGTGTTGCATACATGAGTTTGCTTCACTTACCTATTTAATTACTTCTGGTGGACCACCCGCAACTGATTCCGGAACACTATCATGTACTAGTCTTAGATGATGACTATTTTCTTGCTGACTGTTCATCAGATTATCAAAAAAGCCGCTATGGTTTGGTTCCCTTCTATGTTTCACCACTTCAGTCGGGACACCCATTACCAGTTCTGGTACACTACAGGTTCTTCCTAATATGGCCTGAGACTTTTTGCTGGCTAACTGTTCATTGGACTTTTATATTTGGCCACTTCCGGCGAGTCACCCGGAATTGGTTTCAGAATACTACTGACAGTCCCCAATGTGGTCTGAGCCTACTTTCTTAATAACCGATCATCAGGTTATTGGAAAAGCCTTGGGAAAAGCTGTGATTTGATGTGTCGCATGCATGGGTTTGATTAACTATTATATTTTGGCCAGTTCCGGCGGGACATCCGGAACCGGTTCCGGAACACTACCGGTTCAGATATGGTCTGAGACTATTTTCTTGTTAACCGTTCTTCAAGTTATCGAAAATGCCGCAGTTTGATGTGTCGTATTTATGTATGGGTTTGGTGCATTTTCATGTCTGGCCACTTCCAGGGGTACCAGTTTGGAACACCTAAATGGCCATAACTCCGGAACGGCTGAACCGACCCGAACCATTTTCAAAAGCAAGCAATGGGACCAGATTCCGCGTCGAATGAACCATCGGTCAATGCCAAAAAGTGATGTGAGTTTTTGTTTACACACATACACACAGACATCACCTCAATTCGTCGAGCTGAGTCGATTGGTATATGTGACTTGACCCTCCGAGCTTTCTATCAAAAAATCAATTTCGGAGTGAACATACAGCCTTTCTAGTACACTTAGTGTACGAGAAAGGCAAAAAGAATAGACTTGAAAATTAAAGTGCTCAGATATTGCTCAAATTCAGTTGGAATGGTCGTTACCAAAATTATTTAATTAGACCCGTTTTATTTTTTTTGTTTCGTCATTACAAAATAAGTTACGCGAAACAAAATAAGTTTACTTTATTATGCAAAAATACTCAAAATATCAGTTTTTTTTATGATTTTCACAATGTTGGATCACAAAAAACTATAATTATTCTATATTATTTTAACAAAGAGAGGAATCCAAGAAAGACTCTAAGGAACTCCTTGAAGACCTCAGAAAGAACTTTTTGATGAATCTCAGAAAGAGCTCCTTTTGAAGCATCACCAGGAGGAACTGCTGGAGAAATTCTTTAAAAAGTAAATTCCAGGGATATTCTTGACGAATCCAAGAAGAAACTTCTTGTAGATTTCCCAGATTTCATTCCTGGAAGAACACCAGAAAAAAACTGCTGCAGTAATTTCAGCAGGGGGTCCCTCGGAGAAATCTTAGAAAAAACTCTTAGATCAATCTCTGGCCCTAATGACGAAACAAAAAAAAAAACACATAAAACAACTAATTATTTTCGGTAACGATCTTTGCTACCGAATTTGAGCAATATCTGAAAACACTTTTATTTTCGTATCTATTCTTTTTTCAATGAATGACTGACATCTATTATATTATATCTATATAAAAATGCAGTGGCATACGTGGGACCGCGCATAACTTGCAAACGGAAGGTCCGATTTGGGTCGTCCAAGTTATGTTCTGTTAGTTTTCACCCAAGGAAGGTTTATAGGGCAAAAAACATGAGAAAATTGAGAGTTTTAGAAAATCGGGTTATCATACATTTTGAACAAGGACTTGGGCTTGGCTAGGGGACTTGAAACGTCAAAAAACGCAGTAGGCAAGACAAAGTTTGCCGGGGACAGCTAGTATAATATATTATCTGACATTGGATTTACAGGAATGGACATAACTTCGAGTTGTACCCCGAATACTTCTTAGAAATTCCATAACAAAATCCAGGAGATCATCAAAAGTCTTCTTTAGGGTGCATCCCCGCATTCCATTAAGGATTTCTTTTGATATTATTCTTAAGATCACTGTGAATGGGCCTTTGCTTTTTTTCTCTTTTCTGGGTTTATGCTTGCATCTGAAAAAATGTCAAATGATTTGCTTCGTAATGCCTGAAATTTTTCCATAAAAAATCCTGTAGAAATATCGGAAGAAATTACTAAAGAAAAATCTAGAAACTTTCTGACAAAACTATTAGAATTTTTAGTTGAAATTTCAGGTCAAAAGTAGTGCTGTAAAACTTTTACTTTACTGTAATAAAAATAATCAAATTTGCTTTTAGGATTTTCATTACACATATTTCATGGGAATCCATGGCTGGCGTAATCCATCCATCAGAAGCCACTAGAAAAGTTCTCGTAAGAAAAGATTTAACGAAAAGATTTTTCCCAGAGTTTCCTTCAATGATTGCTGTAGGGCTTTTTTAGTACTGCAACTGCGGAGGAAGGTAATTTCTGTTTTATACAGGCATCTCCCTATGTGTTCGTCTTGGCATTTCTTCGGTATTTGCTTTGGGTGCTTTCCATAAACTACGTAGACTTATTTTTTGCCATTCCAGAACCACACCCCCATCCACCCTCATTGATTTGGTTCATACACAACTTTCGAAATAAGTATGAAGCGTAGACTTTGACCAGGCCACCTAAGAGTCTACATTGCTCATGAATGGGCCCTCAAGTATTCTGCCTGGAGAATACTGATCTTAAGCTTCTTTCTAGAGTGTTTCACTGGGATTCTCCAGATATTACTGAAAAATTTGTCAAAGTTAATTTCTAACAATTACCCTCACAATATTCTACTCAAAATCTTGCTTATTATCTTAAGACTTCTTCGAAAAAGTTTATAACAGGTACTGTATTTAAAAGCTTCCCGTTTCATTCAAGTTTATTCAAGTTTTTTTGTGATATCTTCATAAAATTTTTATTTCTTTTTATTTTGCAATGTTTTCTTAGCAAGACATTTCCTCAAGAATCTTTTAGTATGTATTCCTAGATGACGGGTTCCAGCAGAATCTTGAATATTGCTTTTTTGTGCAATACAGGTTGTTTTTCTATAATTAAATATTGAGGAATCACCTGACGTGGGTGGTCGATTGCCGCGTGATGCGAACAATAGCGTTTCAGTTTCCATCCCACACTCTTCAAAAATTAGGAATTTACACGGGACGTAAACCAACAACGTACGTAAACATGCCATGACTGAATGGCAAAATTGACTCAATTTTACGTCCATTATGTAAGTTCGAGTTGGTTGCACAAGATATCAACAAACCTATCTGACCAGATAGTTAGAAATCGTTTTACATTTATCGTTTGTCTCACAACTCGGTGATACAGCTGAGAAGTAAAGTGTATGTGCCTCTCAATCAGCGGACCAGAGTTCGAATCCAGTCCATTATATTACTTACATATGTTTTATCTCTCACTTCGGCTCTAGCGATTGCTAGCTCGACTTTATTTGTGATTCTTCATTACACCAGCAAAGTTAGCCATGAGTATGTTTGACACTTCTCAGGTCACTTTGACAGACGACGCACATGTACGAAAAAGACAGATCATCTATTCTACTTTATCTAACTTGTTGCCGTTCTTTTCATGTTCATGATACAAATGTCAAAATGACCTGAGAATTGTTAATCATTTTGAGGTTAGGTTCGTTGGTGTTATAAAGAATAGAAGACGTACATTTGTGTCAAACGAGCCGCTCCTTATATGTGCATCCAAGTAAACATAAATTTACGTTATTTTTTCTAAGAGTGCAGACAACCAGTAATCGTATAATATGGCGCATAAGATGATAAATTGGAGGCCATATGCGTTCATGCCTTCATTTAGGCCTTATCGCCTCCACTTAAACATCCTGTGCAACATGTTTTACGATAACTGGTTGACTGGGATGTTTAGTCGCGTTTTTTGTAGTATAGTAATCATTGAACGACCACCTGACGTGGGTAGCCGATTGTTTGGTTTTCGCGTGAAGCGAACAATAACATGCAGTCTGCATGATTCAACTTCAAGAAGTCATATTACTCTTCAAAGTGAACTCAGACCCAGCGATACCCTCTCGACTAACAAGCATTCTTTCCTGCAACCTTTGGTGGAAACACAGCGGTAAACGCGGTCCGTTACAACAAAGGTTGCTACTAACATTCTTTCCCTCTCCGAACCTGACTGCAAGGACGTTTCCAGCACCGTTATTGTATCGTTAAAGAGAGCCGCTTAAGCGTGCACAGTGAGAATGTTGACAACTCCCGGACAACTATTCAGTTGATTCATTGTGCAACTGGCATTGATTCGGGTCAATCACGGAGTAGCAACCATAGATATGTGCAGTCAGTCTCCGTGTTAGTCTAGTAGTTAAGCCTACACTGAAAATATATTTTGTTTCATTGTACGAAATCGCTCGTCATGTTTACAAATGTCATTCGTTGTTTTCTGCAACGAAATGCTTCATAATGAGCATAATGAGCGTACTAAATCACTTCGACACAAAAAAACGTATTCTGTCTCTTTATTTTTGTCGGAATGACATAAAATGTTAAAAAGTGCCAAATGTCCGTTGAAAGTTATAACAAGCCAAATAAGTCATGTACCAACAAACTAATGACAGGACAGTTACAGATAGACGTAACACAATACCAAAAACGACCAAATTAGTTTTCCCCTTGAAGAAGACACTAACCCCGTGTCGAAACGTTGGGCAAGTAATAAACATCGTTAGCTAATTTCAAGACTGCGTAGCCGATTTTAACAATCAGAACGCTTTCCACTTTGGTTCTGTTTAAAAATAACTTTTACTTCCAACCAAGAGCATGATTTCTTTCCTCTTCTCGCACACGCACCGTCATATGCTCATGATCATGAAAACAGGTTGCTTTGTTTTATCTGCGATCCAATCAATGATCAGTGATGACTGCAAAGGTTTGTTGCATTCTACGAAGCGAAATATTATTTTTACGCATAGTTTCTAAAAAACGTGTGACATTTGTATGTTTTATTTCATTCTACACAGCTGGAGCTAAAATCTACTAATGAGCAGAGTTGCGCAATATCAGTCTTGTTAGGTGACTTCTGATATTGCACCATCGTCACTATCACTTCAGACCGTTCAATATAAAAACGACAATGACAGGTAACGACCTGATATTGACCCGCACTCTAGACCACAATCATTGCAACTGTTGTGATATTTTAGTGGTTTTCGCCAAAACTAAAATTTTTTTGTGACCAACATGCAAAACTTGTTATTTTGTACCACATATCAAAATATCATCTTGGTATATCTTCATTTGGAGTTTTAAACGAATTTTAATGATGACCTATCAGTGATTTCCACACACCATCACAGTCAGTCCAGTTTTGAAGGAACAAGGAAAGTGACGGTGACTCAATAGAGCGCACGCTGACTTGGATCGCAGTCGGTCTACCAAAATCAGCAATTTGCTTACCATTGACAGTGATAGGGTGCAACTCTGCTAATGAGTAAGCTCATAGTCTGTCAGATTCGTAATTTCGTACATGATACAACTCCATTTGTATTGTTTTAGCTTGGTGGTACGAATGGACCATACATTATACGCAAATTGCTTTCAATTTACGAAAACTGGTTTTAAGAAACACATTCGTTGAGGTTTAACGAAAGAATAGACGGCGGGTTCGAAGCCCCTTCCGGTCAGGAATTTTTTCTCGACTCCCCGGACATAGTGTATCATTGTACTTGCCTCACAATGAACAAGTTCATGCAATGGCAGGCAAAAAAAGCCCTTCAGTTGATAACTGTGGAATTGCTCAAAAAGAATAAAGGCAGGCCAAGTCCCAGTGGGGACGTAGAGCCATAAAGAAGAAGATGTGCTGTCAGTCTAAGATAGGCTAAGCTATCTAGTGGATCATATCACCTACCAAAGGTGGCTCCAAGATCCACACCTTATCCCTAAAGGTTGTCGAACTAACATTCCTTCCCTTTCCTGATGACCGTTAGGACGTGACCGGCACCGTTATTGACTTCCAAATATTGAACTCTCGATTTGTGCACATTGAGAGTGTGTAGCTAGTTCCAAGCACCATTCATTCGTTCTCTGTGAAACTTCGATTGTTCTGGTCCATAGCGGATTAGCAACTATGATGTGTATGGTTATTTTTGCTTTGCTTTGACATTGGTGTCCTAACGCAAACCATCAACCATAAATGGATATCGTAGCAAATCTCCCGACGCATCTAGTACCTCTGTAATATTCTATGCATTCTACACTGTCAAACTTATCTCAATTCACAATACCACGTATATTTTACACACCAAAGGTCAACAATTTATAAAATGTTTACAAATCTGATGTGAACACCGACACTGATCTTCCTCTGAAAGCAATTCGTGCCACAAAATTCCTCCTAACCGCTAGAGAGCGGGCGGAGCGGGCGGAGCGGAAAGGAATTACGACGACGGCGAATACGAAAGTACCATGGTGGCAAACATACCCCGCCGATGACGCAGTCGACGGCGGTCTGGGCCAAGAGTAGCAGCATTGGGTAGGACGACCAAAATAATGCGCCTCTAGAGCCAACCAACCAGAACACGTGTTCTCTGTCACTGACTGCTGGGCTGGATGGCTGGCGTGGCTAGTGGGCTGCTAGTACCTACAACGGTTCTTGTCATGCAAGGATCATGTTTGGAGGTTTAGGTTCCGGTGTGGAGGTGACGATAGCAGCCGCCTAGGGACCAGAACAGCAGCGAGCGGCGGATTAATGAAACACGTGTTTGGCCCACTCAGAGAGAAAAGCGCCAGAACGTTTTCCATTTCGTAGGTTGCGCAGGGGGAGGACAGGATTTGTTGGAATGGATCACTGATTCTTGAAATGTGAAATGCCTAAACTGCCTTTGTTTGTTGACATGGGCGTTGAACTGAGAAATGAGGCTGAGGGATTATGGTACGTTGTAACATTGAAATGGTTTTATTATTATAATCTTGGTATGTACATTGTTGTGTTTCGCAGTTTGGTGTTTAATAAGCACATTCACAGTAATTATCTCCGCCAGAATTAACATCCTCACCCACACGCAAATCGTGAGGCAAAACGAACATAACATATATGTTATGTATGTATGTTTATGATGAATTCCACTTCAGAAAAGATGCTGCCGAACTTGCTACACCACCTTGAATTCTCCAGCAAAGTTTTGCTTTGAAAAATTTGTAATTTGAATTGTAAAATTATAAAAGCGGAGAGTATCAGGTTCCCCAATATATAGCATATTTCGTGTCATGTTTCCGTAAACCCGTATCCTAACATCAGCATAACCAAATTAAAATGTTCTCAAAGTTTTGAAGGCCAAACAAAACCTATCAAATTTAATGAGCTCGCGTTTTTATTTCGCATCTTCCCCGCAAAGGGTATAATCTCCCGTGCCCATCGCGTCATACTTAAAATCAAATCACGACCATTCAACCTAATTCCTCCGCGGACAGCATCAACTGCTGGCAATTAATCAAACCCGCTCAGACCTGCAAAGCCGGGTAAACAACTCCGGAAAGTCGACTTCCCAAATGTTGTTGCTGGGGGAGAAGCCGGTTCGAAGTCGGATCCGATCCGACCAACCCACCACAAAACCCAGCCAGAACCCAACAACAACGAAGCAAAACAAATATAAAAACCCTCATCACGCGCCGTCGAGCCGTTTCCGACACTTTTGGTCATTCGGCGGACCGTATTTCAAATCCCGATCTCATAACCTGAACCGAGGCGGGAGAGCTGTATACAAAAAAAAAAAAAAAAAAACTTCAGAGCAGACCGCATTGGGAGAATTGACACCCACTTAGGCTGCTGCCTCGGGGATACGAGGAAAGTTTTCGGTTTGGCGCACTGAGTTGGAACTTTTTATCACAACTCATACGTTTATGTTTTGGCTAGCTGGAACGAACTTTTTTCGTTTTTGGAAAATTAGCTATAGGTTTAAGGTGTAAAAACGTGCCGTTGAAAAGGATAAGTTGTGACTTTTTACGGCTTTGAATCAATGCGTACGAACAAAATGGGGTTTATGTATGACTGGTTTTTCCTTATTTACTTAGTTTTAGTCGAAAATTTGACAAATTAGTTTATTTTTTTTTCTAGTGAATAAAAAGTAACGACATTTACTTACTCAGGAGGTAGGTTCAGAGAGTTCACTTTTTCTTCTTCTTCCTTATGGCTCAACGGTTCCACTGGAATTTGGCCTGTCTTCAACTTGGTGTTCTTTGAGCACTGTGGAGTTTGGTATTTCACTGAGATGGAATCACCCTTCACGTGCAGCACACACAACTTATCCAGGCTGACGTCGGTTCGCAAGTGGCAAGAATGAACGCGGTTGGGTGGGTTGCGCCTGGAGTTGTTACTACGCAAGCAGGGATGCTAACATTGTCTGCTTGACAGTTCGCATCACATTCAAATGCGCAACACTGAAAATATTCTACACGTTCGAGCCACATGTTTCAAACATGAATTTTCACCACTTGCGGAACATTTAAATTTAACGTGTCAAACCAGTCATAAATCTACTTTTCGAAATCATGTGTAAAACACGTTAATTTGGCATCATAAATGTCAAATTTCTTAGAATATCAGTACCAGGCACCCAGCTGCGGGTCCCTGTTCATCAAAAAATGAAGTATGCTAGGACATACTTAACGCGGGCGAGATCGGTAATGTACATTACGTTATAGGCGAACCATTTCCATTATCGATAGGGTATCGCGCTACTTGGGCGGTGGCTTCTATATTCGTCTGTTTTCCACTATAACTCAGTCAATTTTGAACCAATTGACTTGAAATGTTATACACGGGTAGATACTATACCTATCTCACCACATTCCAAAAGTGGTGTCAATTGGTTCAAATTTGACTGAGTTATAGTGGAAAACAGACGAATATAGAAGCCACCGCCCAAGTGGCGCGATTCCCTACATAAACATACTGTCAAACACGATAAAATCATGTGTAAGAGACAGTGGTTTAGAACCTCAACTATTCAACATCTGATTCAATAGAATTACACGTTAATGTAGCGTGCTGTTTTAAACGATACATTAACGTGTAAAAGAACATGGATGAGGCGTGTCGATTATTTTCAGTGTATATCGCCTGCTGTGATCATCTCTTTATCACAGCTTTATTCAGTACATCTTATATCTCACAAGCACTTTTACAGTTATTAATTTAAGGGCATTTTTTGCCTGCAATTACATGTATTTGTACATTGTGTGGTAAGTACAATGCTACAATATTCCCAGGGAGTCGAGGTAATTTTCCCGACCGGAACAGGAATCGAACCCGCCGTCTCCGGATTGGCGATCCATAGTTTTAACAACTAGGCTAACTGGAGACTTAGAGTGCACTACATTATTAAAATTAGTAAATAATGTTTGAATATGTGGTGTTTACTTCTTTCGAACATAAGCTTTGTACTGCGTACAGCGTATACCTGTCATAACCAATTTTTAGAGAAACTACATGAGGTTAGACCAAGCCCACTCGTGGGCTTCATACTACACACGCAACAGCACGTCTTTAACGATTTTTAATTTCGTTATCCACCCATTTTCGCACAGGTCGTTCGTTTCCATGTGAGTAAAATAATGATCGGTCGCCTTAGCGCACCGGTGGTCTCTATTCTATCCGTACCATCGGTTTTTTGCACTTCTGTAAATCATCGCAATATTTTGTGTATTTCAATGGTGTTATTGCAAATCTTATTCAGTATAATAATCTGTGCTCATATTTTGAAAGAAGGGGTTTTGGATAAGACTGAAAACAGTTAGTAAAAATTAAACTCAAATAAATAATTCCCTTGGAGATTTGTACCAGTTTTGGTGCGTTTAAAGATATCATTTTCTCAATAATGTCTCTCTTTCTTGGCGTAATTATTCTCAATAATGTATGATTGTATTTAATCCCGGAATTTAAGCAATCTTTTTTTAAATTATATGTTTGTTGCTTACTGTATGGCTTGTAGGTTGAATTTTTATCTAAAATAATATTCATCTCTTCGATATCCCAGTGCCTTTCTCGCAAGAAATTTATCTGAATTTAAGATTTTGAGCATCTTTTTAATAACTAGGATTATTGAATAATTACATCCCTTGCATTTCCAACACATTTATAACGTAGTTGTCTCCTTTACAACTTCGCGTAGGTCAAGATTCTTGAATCCTGGTCATAGTAGTAGCTGTCTTTTGACAGTCTGTTATAAGTTTGCGCAACCTTTTTTCATGACCGTGTATTTTAACATCAGCTAATTCTATACTCAGTCACAACATTTTAGTTACAAAGCATCAATCGGAAATCTTAATATATATTGCGATATTTTGGATGCTGGTATGTATATGACTATTTTGTTGGAAGCAGATTCTATGCGCTTGAAGTAGACTGCGTATTTGTCAAAGTACATATTGAGCCCACTCTCCTTTTTGGCACTTCATACAACAATTGTTGTATTTTAACATCCAACACCTTACTTTTTCTATAACGAGGAACCTACAATATGTCAGTCCTGCACACCGCCTCTTTTAATTGATAAAACTTGGCAGCTCGACTACATTTTTTAAGATTTTTATCGGTATGATTGAAGTTTGTTTTTACAAAAAAAATAACTGTAGTGTTTCTATGATATCTGAATTGAGTTAGGTACAGTCAAAGCATCTTTGAAAAATCGTAACTACTCTTATCTAATCTTATACATACGCAGCCAGTACAGAATCACCCTGGAATCACCCTGGAAAGCAATCGTGTTACTTTGCTTGTCAATATTGATGCTTGCAGCATATTAGAGATATGACACATGCATCAAAGCGGCCAGGTCTACTGCGTTGTATTGGAGTACAGAATATTTTCTTTCGGCAAGGTACTTCTTGAATTTACAGGGGAGGAAGGATGCATGGGCATATGTACCAAACGATCCAGATTACATGTTGATGAATATGGTTTAAATATATAAAAATGTGGATAATAGAGCTATGAATAAATGTGTAATATGTATTGGAAAGATCTCCCCAATTGCTGGGTTGTTTTTATAGATCTAATGTTGAACCTCCTATTCTGTATGATCGGTGTTATTCACATAGGGTCTTTGCAGATTTTTTTCTGCTTTGCCCTATTGTTTCTACAAGGGTGAAGTTACCCATTTCGCACACTTTCTTCCTAATGTCTCGTTTATTTAATTCATATTTTTAAATTTATATTTAATAAACCACCCACTGACAACCACCATTTTCAAAAACAGCAATCAAACCAAAACTCCTTGGCCTTTTTGAAATATACACGACAAAACGATACGCGAGGCACAGCTCTTTCAAAGCGGGGGATCTCAGCCCGGAAAGTGAAGAAAGAAAACCTTGTGGTCACTTATTACCGTCAAATGGTATCTTTTCGGGTTAGAAAATACGCACATCTTCTCACCGGAATCTGCGACGGATGACCAAACCGGAATCTGCGACGGATGAAACCAAACTTTACTTGCTGCGTAGAAACCCCGGCTCAAACATGTAAGTTTGATTGATTTGTCTTTATTAGAGAGACTTTCAGCCCTTGGCTGGTTCGTCTCTCTAAACATGTAAGTGTTAAAATAGCAAAACTCACTGAATCACTATACATTTCTTCAAATATTAGTTTCGAAACGATCGGCCGAATTAAAAACTAAAGGTACGATTATGAACAATCGTAACTATTTTTAAGAGAAAATCAATACATTTTCGTTATGCATGATCCTAAAATTGGTGAAGAAGGGAAAACTTTATTCATAACATACTTAAGCAAAGCTTGTCAATTTAAACCTTTTATTCTTCTGCGTTTGTATTGTCACTCTATCAAAATTGTACGTCAGAAAATTTGTTGTGTTATTCGTGTAACGATCTATGATATTATTTGGTTGAAAATTTCTAAGCAAGTAAAATATTTTTTTTTTAATATTTGATGCAAACTAAAATAAATTCCTACCTATACAAAACAAGAAAATCATTCTCTAGAAACCGAGCTAGAAACTATATACCTGGCAACAAATCCATACTCATGTGCTTTCGTCAGTGGTGGAAAGCATCATGCGCTTGACGTGTTTTTTTTTGGTTCGCATCAAACACAATCTTTGCTCACGCGCTCGCGAACCCAAAAAGAGAGAACGGTTCACGATTTCCCGGATCGACGAACCAACACAAAACAAATGTCGAACGAGCAGAATCGCAGTTGGTTCGCCAGAAGGATCACAATGTAGAACACTTGGTTTGTTGCCATTTTTTGTACACTTAAAGGTAATTAGTTGTGTGTTTTTTGATAATACTGGTCAGGTACCATTCCAATAAATGATATCGACGAAAAAGTTTACCAACATTTGATTTCATTACAGAAATATCGGCCGCGAACCTCTAAAATAAAAAAGCATCGCACTTGCAAAAGATGCGATGCACTCGTTGGCGTTCGTGTCGTACGATCGTGAGCCACAGACGTACGAACACCATCGCACAGCAAAAGTTTGCGATGCGATGGCATTTTTTTGTAGCGCGTAAGCACAGGTTCGCGATCAATTTCCACCACTGGCTTTCGTCTCCTCTTAACGCTACCCAGAGAGCTAAACGCGAGAGAGAGCACGAGCCTACGGATAGAGACCGTACTTTGCGTGTCTCTATATTCTAAGCCCTGCTACGAACCGTACGTAAACTTTTCGCTTTCGAGCCCTACTTAGCAGCGACCGGTGCGGTTCGCTTCTTTGTTCGGGGCTCTACTTAACGTTAAAACGCTTGATGGAGCCCATGAGTGGGCTTGGTCTTAGGGATTCTTTCTGGAACTGCTTTATAGATATTCCTAAAAATGTGTTGTAGGGTTTCTAATGAACTATGATTTCATTTCTTGGTATTTCTCCTTGAATTGCTCCCGCATAAAGTGAGTGGGACAAAAATCATTATCTAAACAAAATAAGTATCGATAAGTCATCTACCAAATGTAAGCTGAGGGTCTCCTTTTTTCATTTGGTGCAAAGAGGAAAATATTCGGTAAAAGGTTTAGAACGTTATTTAAATATTTTAGTGATTTTTAGAACAAATGCTCGAGAAACCCCCATTTTTGGATACTTTTCACCCAAAATTTACATGGGAAAATAACCCTGGATAGAGCATTGAATATATAGAGCATGACGATACTGTTTTTTTAATGATATTCTTCTACCATAGACACCGTGGGACGTTCTATCTGGCGTTTTAAAAAAAATCCAAGCGATACTTTGCGGTATTTTTCTTTCAGAATATTCCAGGGTTCCTGAAATCTGATCGATTTCCCATTGATTTTTTCTCGGAAAACCTGCAGCTTTTCTTTCCTAGATTTTTGTAGATTTTTCCCAGGTTTTGCTTCCAGAGTTTCTCAGGCGTTTTTTATGAGTTCGCAAGGTATAATTCGGGATTTTCTGCCCGGGTATATTTTAGATGTTGCCATGGGATTTCTCCCAAAGTTTCTCCCGGGATTCCTCTTGAACGGTTTTGCGCAATTCTTCCTGGTTTTCCTCCAGGGATTTTCCCGGGAATTCTTCCGGGAATTTTTGCGTAATTTCTTCCGTAATTTCAGGATGATTTTTTTATGATTTCTCCAATAACTACTCCGGTAGTTCTTACCGGGATTTATCTAGAAATTTTCTTGGTATACGTACTGGGAATATTCGTAGGTATTCTTTTTGTGAGAAATTCCCGAAGAAATATACATAGCAAGGAATCCTAGTAGAGTCTCAAAGAGCTCCAGGAAGCAACATCAAACTTCTGGGAACAAAGTCGAGTAAAAAAATAGAGGAAATTTCTGGAGGAACTCCGATAACCTCTAAGAGAAAAGAAAATGTGGAAGCAACCTCTGGAAGGACTACTACAGACGAGCCGAAAAAATCCCGGAAGAAACTGTCGGAAAGCTTCACATAAAAAATCGCTCAAGGAACTTTGGGAAACTACTGGAAGAATCTTCGGATTTTTTTTATTTTTTTAGTTTGATGACAGGTAGAGTTTGAATGTTGTTTGCTAGCAGCCACTTTGGCTCAAAGCACAGTGGTGCGTTTCTGAACAAAAACCGACCAAAACCTCTTACTCAAAACCCTCAAAAACGTATGAAAATCACGGAATCTATCGCAAGTTTTCGCAAATCAAATCATACACCAACCGTTTAGGTTTCGACCGCACTCGCATTACTGTGCAATGGTGTCCTGAAAATTATGGGCGCAATACAACAGAATCCCTGACAGAATTTCTGCGGGAATCCCCGGAGATATTTTTGGAGATTTTTTTTTTCGAGGACATCTTTTTAATATTTTATTAAAAATCTAAGGAAGAATATCAAAAAAAAAATCCCAGCTGAAATTCCTTATAAAACCCTTGGAATACTTACAAATCCTCTGAAGATATTTCAGAAGAAATTTCCGGAAGAATAGAAAATTTCAGAAATAGTCCTCAGAGAGAATACCAGCAGAACCCATGGAAGAATTTTTAAGAAAATACATGTAAAGAGCTCTAGAGGTACCTTTGGGAAAAATTCTGAAGGAATCTCTAGAGGAGGTTTTACAGGAATCTCTGGATGAATTTCTTTTAAACATGCGAAAATATCACTCAGAAGCTCTGGAGAAATTGATTTGAATCGAACATATGGATTCTTTTCAAAACTACTCCAGAACTATGGTTTGATAACCATCCAAGGTTTCTTTCAGAAACTCCTCCAGCAGTTGCTTTGGAAGATATTCCAGAGGCTTTTCAAGAAAGTTCTCCAGGGCTTCCTCTATTCTCACAAGAGTTTCTCCAAAAATTCCAAAAAGGAATCCCTAAGGTAAAAATAATTCAGAATTTTTAATTTCAGTGATTCATGCAGTAATTCCTCAGGATTTCTTTCACATGGTCCTCATGTATTTTCCTCGAAATTTCTCTACCATTTCTGCTATAGATAACGCTATAGCTTTCGCTAACGCCTTCTCCACGGATTTTTTTTATTGAATTTATCCAGATATTTTACCAAGGAATTTCCATAGGTATTCCTGTAGAAATCCATCCAGGTTTTTTTTTTCAGAAATACCAGAAAAACGCTAGGGATTCTTCAGAAATTCCAACGGGAATTCTTTCAGACATTCCTGAGTGAATTGCTTCTGAAATTCCTTCACGGATTCTTTCAAAAATATCTCCAGAAACTTCTTCTGATCTTTAGAGACTTCTTCATTAAAAATATCAAGGGATTTTCTTCAGATATTTCATTTCTTCAGGGATTCCTGCCTTAATTCTTTCAATGATTATGATTAGAAATTGCACGTGTGCTTCCGTAAAAAAAAATACCTGGGATTCCTTCAGAGTTAAGGCACATCTGCGAGCGTGTTGCGAGCTTGGCATCTAAGCCGAAAGAGAGATGGAATTATAAAAAAGGAGTGTTCATGCTGTGGAATCGAAGCCAGTTTGGCTTTCTGTTCCGCAGAATTGTTACCTGCTCTGTGACTTAGTTGGTTAAAGCGCCGGTCTAGCGAATACGTATTCGTGGGTTTGAATCCCACCAGAACTTGTTTTTTCCACAATTTCATCTCTCTATTTGCCAACTGATCAACGTTCTGAATCTTCTAATTTTCAACTACGTATGGTACTTTTGAAGATTCCTGGAAGATAAACTTGAAATTTTCTAGACAATCAATCCTGAAGCCATTTCTGAAGTAACCTCTGGAGGATTTTCTGGATCAACGGCTGGGGGATGTTTCTCAAGGAATCTTTCAAAAATCTGCAGATATCCCAGCAGAAGTTGCAGAAAAAAATACTTCTTTAAGAATATTATGAGTGTTTTCTTGGGGATTTTCTGAATGAATTTTTGAAACAACACCTAGATGAAGAATCTCTGGAGAACTTCTTGGAAGAATTTGTTATTTGTTATAGAATGGAGTAGTAAACAAAAAAACTTGAAAGAAAAAATTGCGGAAAATCCTATAGAAACACGAAAAAATCCTGTAGGAATTCTTTAGAGAATCACTGAAGAAACTAATAGATATTTATAGCAAAAAGCCTCTCACGATACAGTAGCTCGCAAAAATTTCGCGACACATGCAATAAGTAGGAAATAGCTAAAACCAGACAAAAATATATCCAAGATTTCATAATGTCCACAACCGAAACGGGCGCAATCTCGAAAACCATACACCTAGACTATCCGATGTAGAGCATTACTATACATGTACAAGATAACATTACCTCTGTAAGTAATAGGGTGAGTCAGAAATCATAAACTGTAAATTAATTTTCAAAATTTTAGAATCCTTGAAAAAGGTAAAATATGTACTGAAACCGTCGGATGTAGACAATATCGTTCTCGCTTCTCCATTAGACTGCAAAAGACGAGAATATCACGTTTCCCAGCTTAAGTTCCACAGTCGACAAGCAACCATCACTGAAGAAATTTCTAAAAAAAATGATTTTTTGAATGCATCTTTGAAAGAATATCTTCGAAGAACTGGAGAACCCTCTGCAGGTCATGAAAGACGTATTTATTGAAAAATTCATTGAAAAATGCCCAAAAAGACTGAAGTAATTTCTGCAGCATTTGCTGCGAAGTTCTGGAATAATTTCTGAAAGAATCCTTGAATAAAGGTTTGAATAAATCCTGAGCAACCCTTGGTAGAATACTTGGAGGAACTTTTGGAGATACCCCTGCAGGATCTTCTATAACAGGGGTTTTCAGGCCTTTTACATCGCGGTGAACTTTTTGAGAATTAAATGCGGCGTGGTGCACCCAGTCAAAAAATTCAGGGAACTTGATTGTTTTTTTAATTCATTACTCATTTGAGCTCATTTCGAGTGGAAATGTTATTCAAACAGCATATATATCTTTACGATATTTTCTTTGATTTTTCAGACAAAATCTTTGCGGGATTCTAAAAAGATTTCAGGAGAAGTTCTTGTCAAATTAATGGAAATTTTGTGCAGGAAACTTAAAGAGACCCTCGAGACTGCAAAGTCCTGCGTTTATCGATAATTTGCATAAATTGCGAATGTTTTTTATAATTTAAACTGGAACCCTGAGCTCTTTATAAGAATACTGTTAAATTCCACGTGAGATTGAAAATTGATATTCAATTAGATTCTAGATGATACTTGCCAGAGATGATATATATTTTTAAACTATGTGCTCAAAGAATGCTGAGAAAAAAGTTTTTTTTATAATTGTGATGGGCTTCTTGGTAGTTTTTTTTGTACAACTGACCGTTTGAATTTTATAAGATGTTTTAATCTCGGCTGCAATGAGAAATGCAATCACATTCTTTAAAGTTTCGCGGTGCACTTGACAAGGCTTCGCGGTGCACCAAGCGCACCACGGTGCACGATCTGAAAACCCCTGTTCTATAAGAATCTCTTGAGAGATTTCATGAGGAATTTCTCAATAAATACTTGTGTGAACTGTCATATAGGGTATTGTTTCCCTTATTAAGCATGTGGCTCCCGTTTCATCTTACGAAAAACAATGGATTGAAATTATGTTTGTTTTGTTTCTTATTTTTTATAATTTGTTAGAAGCGGGCACCCATGAAAACAAAAAGAGCAGAATCAATTAGTGCCGTAATCACTTGTTTTCGAATAGGATGAATATTCGCTCAGGGTCCAGTTTAAATTATAAAAAACATTCGCAATTTATGCAAATTATCGATAAACGCAGGACTTTGCAGTATAGGGAAATCTTCAAACAGTAAAAACTTTGGTTTCCCTCGATAAAACATTTTCAAATTTTCGGAGGAGATACTAGAATAGTATATCTTTCGAACGCCGGGTGTGAGTTTGGAGTACATTTTTGTTTGTTAATAGTGGTATCAGGCACACCGTGCGTGCATATTTACTCATATAAGAAAATCCTATAGAAATGGCTCAAAATCTTCAAATCACAAAAACGTTAGTTTTCCTCGATGAAAGATTTTCAAATTTTCAGAGGAGATACTAGAATAGTTTATCTTTCGAATACCGGGTGCCACTTGGGTGGACATTTTTATTTGTTAATAACGGTTTTTGGCACACCGTGCTCTTTAATTCAAATCGATCAACGCTTCCTGTAGAAAAATCAATTATGAAACTTTTCTTCGAAGACCGCAAAACAATTGGATGCTTGTGGAAAAAAATATTGATTTATTACCGATTAGTGATCCAACGAACGGCTTTTTGATTTGTTTTATTAGCAGCACTGTAACTGCTGCCTTGGCTGCTGCTGTTTCTGGGGGTGGTGATGCCTCCCGCCACCCCATGCAGCAACGGCAGCAGCAGTGCTGCTGATAAAGCAAAACAAAAAGCCGTTCGTTGGATCACTAATCGGTAATAAATCAATAACTTTTTCCACAAGTATCCAATCGATTTGCGGTCTTCGAAGGAAAGTTTCATAAATGATTTTTCTACAAGAAGCGCTGATCGATTTGAATTAAGGAGACAAAGGGCGACCTCTGGGATTTTTTGTTTGAAAGTGCAACTTTTCCCATAGTAAATCCTATGAAAACTTTGAACCGCTTGCGCTAAATTATAGTTTCATCGATTGCGCTGAAATTTTGTACAGTTCATATGGGACCTAAATGGGATCTAAAAAGTCGACTGGAGCGAGGATTTTTTTCCATACAAGCGTGTACCATACTACCGTACACATCCTGGGGTGGCTGTCGATAGAGAAGTTTAATGCGCCACAAAAGTTGCCTGGGACTTGACAAACCTTTCATTTAACAAACTCTCGACACCTGCCCAGGTCCTTATGATCAGCGGGGATGGGGAGGAAATGTTGATTAGATATCTACTCAGAATATGTCCAAGAACTTGGTCCACCTCATAGATATCTGGAGTTGGAAATTGGATAGGGTTTTATGGGGTGCTTTCCTTGGCGAAAAAGCGTACGAGAAATTGTCATGGTTTAATCATTTACCTGGTTACCACTGAAAAAGTAAAAATAAGCATTAAGCAAGTCGCACATATTTCGTAGGTAGTACAGCTCTAGACCACAGTTACGAGGATTGTCTCCTTCCCGTCGGATACCAAAGCACAAAGATTGGAGACTTATCTCTGACTTCTCGACAAGACTGACGCAATCCTCCAACAGTCGAGAGTTATCCAGACCTCGTCCTTGCGACTGCTGAGGAACATGAAAGGATGGTTAGTTAGACACCTAAAGAAAGATGTAGAAAGTTCTACAACCTCTCAGGCCTAGGTGTCAAGGGGATATGGGTGTTGTTCTAGGTGTTGTTAGTGGAAGGGTACTCCAAAGCATGCGGTTGGTCAACGTTCAGGTACACCATTATTAGACTGCTTCGAAATAGTTATCTGCCCAATACGTCCTGGTTTCCTCGTCATCGTCAAAATATTGCTTTGTTATTTTTTTAAAAATCATAAACCAAAAAAATGAGGAAATGCTTCCAGTTTAGCCTTAATGGCATTTATTTGTATTACTTGATTTTTCGGTTGAGAATCTGAAATATTACATAATATTAACATTGACGCCGAATAAGCTACATATTAGTGATACGCTCGCCACAGTTACATATTTTTACAATATAATTTGTATCATACAATAAATTTACCTGAATCCTGCTGAAATAAAATATTAATTGCACAGCGCAACATGTTATTGTCTCAAGAGCAAACTTATGTGTCTCCGAAGGATTTTGGGCCGCTGAATCCGAATCCGGGCTCAGATTTGCTCTAACACGTCACAATTTTGAGCTATACCTCAATTTATAGGGCAAAATATGCGATTTTGGGGCTTTTTTGACTGCAAGCCATTAAGTTTGGAAATATTTTTTTAAGCAATCAAAAAGTTAATTGGTCAAATAACATCTAAACTTACGACTCATGCAAAATATTTCGTTTTACCTAATCAAATTTGTTAGATTTAAGCATTTTATGTTAGTATGAAAACTTGCATGCAACTTTTGGAGGATGACTTGTACGGGCAATATCGTACCTAACATAAATCGCTCAAAACTATCAAATTCGATTTGGTAAAACGAAATATTTTGCATGAGTCGTTAATTTAGATGTTAATTGACCAATTAACCTTTTGATTGCTTAAAAAAAATATTTCCTTGCTTAATGACTTGCAGTCAAAAAAGCCCAAAATCGCATATTTTGCCCTATAAATTGAGGTATAGCTCAAAATTGTGACGTGTTAGAGCAAATTTGAGCCCAGATTCGGATTCAGCGGCCCAAAATCCTTCGGAGACACATAAGTTTGCTCTTGAGACAGACAAAAAGTTAATTTTTGTTACGCTGTGTTAGCAGCAAAATTGAAACAAAAATATAACATAAACATCAAAAAAGTGCATCAAACTTTGATCTTGGAATATTTGTAAACTACTGCCTAATTACTTTAGGCAGGAAAATTTCAAGATCAAAATTTGATTTGGTAGATCTTACGCCGCAAAGCACCAATCTGAGGTGATCTACCCACGTTACGGGAAATATTTATTGAAAAATTCATTGAAAAATGCCCAAAAAAAAAGATTCTGGAGTAATTTCTGCAGGATTTGCTGCAAAGTTCTGGAAAAATGTCTGAAAGAATCCTTGAAAACAGGTTTGAATAAATTCTAAGCAATCCTTGGTGGAATACTTGGAGGAACTTTTGGAGATACCCCTGGAGGATCTTCTATAAGAATCTCTTGAGAGTTTTCATGAGGAATTTCTAAATAAATACTAGTGTGTATTCTCACATAGGGTATTGGTTGCCTTATTGAACATGTGGCTCCCGTTTTCATCCTACGAAAAACGAAGGTTTGAAATGCTGTTTGTTTTGTTTCTTATTTTTGTATTGTTTAATACAAGTGAGCACCCGTGAAAGCAAAAATAACGGAATCAATTAGTGCCGTAATCGCTTGTTTTCGAATAGGATGAATATGGGAGTGTGAGGTTACTGATGGCGCACATACCCTTCATGGTGTAATACTAGGGTAATAATCTCTGAAATAATTTCCTAGACAATTTAGGAATTTCGAAAAAAAAACTCTAGAAGTATCCCTGAAAGTATCTTCAAATAAGAGACTAATGCCGAGGACGGTAAAGTCTCTCTCAACAAAAAAATCTCCGAACATCTGTTGAAAAATTTGCACCTTTTAAAGAAAACTTTGGATGAAGTTTTAAATTTCTAAAAGAATTTCTTGAGAAGTTTTTTAAAATAATGTCTTAAGAAATCCTTCAAATTCCTATTCTATTCCTGGAGGAATTCCTTCCTGAAACTCTAACGAAATACATGACAAGGAATGCAGTCTAAACTATTACTTAAAGGAATCTTTGGAATTATTTCCATAGAGCGTACAAATATAGGGGGTGCTTAAATTTGGAAACTTGGGGGTGCTTAAATTTGACAACCAGCTCTGGTTTTAGCATAACAGCAGTAAGTCCAAAATTAAAAAAAAAAAAAAAAAACAAGTCTCCCACGGATTTTGAACCAGTAGCCGCAGGGTGAGAGCACTACGCTTTACCATATCACCACAATTACGATGAAGTGTACAGCGGATGGGATCTGACTTGAATCAATTCTCTGCTGGCAGCTATATTTGCACACCTGTACAATAGTAATAGTGACATTAACGACAGCACTGCGGTAAGTCAGTAAGCTATTTATCACGCAAGAGGATCTTGTTCCGTTAGAAGCAGGCTTTCCGACTACATTATGTGAAACTTACTTCAAAATGAAGCTGCTTACAAGGCTAACGAGCAACCTCAAACAATGCTGCTAAGTTCATATAGTCCCCTTTAACAGTAAGGACCCGATTTTGTCAGCCTCTGGTAGCATTTTGGGCTGACAAAATCGGGTACCTGACAATATCGGGACATTTTTTTTAAATAATTTTTTTTATTCATGAAAAATTGTTCCGAGCTCGTCAAAGACAGTAGCAGCGAGTGAGGGGTTACGAAGATAGGTGGGGGGGGGGGGTGCTGCTGTGGGTTCGTTCAAATATTACGTAACGCTAAAGAGAGAGACAGGGGGTCCTGCGCTGTGTTACACTTCAAGCAAAATTTTCGTTACAAAAATCATTATGCGGGGAAGGGAGGGGGTCCAAAATTGCCAAATTTTACGTTACGTAATATTTAAACGAGCCTTTTCTGGTAAAAATATCAAAAGCGTGTTAAAGGCACAGAAAAAATGGGATTTTAAAGTAAACATTCAGCGCTTTGGCATAATGATTTTTTCTGCATTTTTCAGCAGAACTAATAAATCTTTTAGTTCTTTTTCTTCTTTTCATTACATCCCTAGTGGAACACAGCCTTCTCCCAAAGCAATTGTGGTCTACATAAGACAGTTGACCTAGCGGAAGCAGAGTTGGTTCGCGCAGCATAAATCATAGCTTCTAACTTTAGCTGTCAACGAATGGAAATCAACCAACATCTGGTTAATAAGGATATACACTCATACTACCTGAATTGACTACGTTGTCGCCGCCCTTTGTACTTTAATTTTCAGAGCCTTATCTCTAAAAAAATATCTAAAGAAATGTTTGAAGGAATTTTTGGGGGAATTTCTGGAGAAATTACCCGAGGAATTACGGAACGTAACCCTCAAGGCAATCTTGAAGGAATACCGTAAGTATTTTCTGCAAAAACCTTTGCAGGAGCTCCGGATAAATCCCATAAGTAATGTTTGAAAGAATCCTTACTGCAATCTGCTTAGAAATTTCTAGAATCCCTGGCATCCCTAAAGGAATTCCTCGAGCATTTCCTGAATAATCATTTAAGAAATTCCTGTTGCAATCTTAAAAGTAATCTCTAAGGGACAATTTCAAACAGAATTTCTCAAGAAATCTTTGAAGTAGGGTATGGGTACCATTCCTTGGCCTAATTTGCAAGCCACCTTGACAATTATGACCATAACTCATGAATTAATAGCACTAGAAATAATATGTTGACCCTATTACACACTCTAGGCAATGCATGTTTCTCCAATTGGAAGTAAACTTACGTAAATATTCAAGAATTTACTTAATTAAGCTGAAAAGATTCGATGCGATGGTATGCAACGTTGGTCTATGGTACAAAAATTGGCCTATTAGTGGATACAACGTTGGCCTATTGCTTTCCATGCACTAGAACCACTTATTATCTTATGTTTTCAATATTTCTGCTGAAGTATTATCTCTGATTGTTCACCAATCTTACTTTTAAATTACATTTTCGGAGCCAAATTTTCAAAAAAAACTATGAATAAATCACTTTAACTAAAGTTCTTTCTTAATCTAGTACCGAAAACAACGCAACCCTATTATTGTGTTATATTTTTACAGTCACCGTACACAAAATCTTTCTTGCTGTTCGTTCTTTCTGGTTCTTACGCAAGAAATGTTGTTGACGCCTTTTTATAGTTGTTTTTGACGTCACTATACTGATGGGCCAAGATTTGGGTGCATAGTGAAGAAAATGTCCTCAATATTCGGCCCACATTCAATTTGTAAAATAGTTATTATTCGTTGAAAACAAATACACAAGTTCAAAATAGCGTCTTTAACCGTCGCATCAAATGTTCAGTTATTGAAAAGTCAATTCGAAATGTTCCAGAATCATGCCATTTATGATCATGTGTATAGAGTATCCACTAAGCCGAAGAATCATGGCGTCTACAAAAGTTAAACAAAGTGACATTTTCATTCAATTTTAATGCTCCAAAGTGCAAAAATTGAAACGAAATGTTACAGTTGTTTGGCACATAGTTTTTCCGATATCCAGTTGTGCGTGTTTGTTTGAGTTTTTGGTTAACTTTGAGATAGGCCGAACGAGGGGGCTATGCCAACGAAGCATCCCGATACCCTAATTCCCTCGAAAATTTCCAAGTGAACCATGAATGATTTTCTTCTAATAATAAAAAAAATGATTTTTTTATGAACCGTAGACTCTGGTCAGACCACCCTGCTCCACCCTTAGAGTCTACGAAGTTTATGGATAGGAATTTAACACTTATTACTAAAATATCCCTGTAGCATAAAAACATCGTAGAGAAATTTCTGAACAAAACCGTGACATTTAAGACATTTTTTAAGCAATCCATGATAGATTTTATAAATTAATTCTCTGAACAATTTCCGAAACTTTAGAAAGAATTTAGTTACATTTTAGAAAACAATGTTTAGATTTGTAAACCAAATCCCAGGATAAATGTTACCAAACAAATCCTTAAGGACAAGGTATTTGGAGTACATTGCTCAAAATTTCTAGAGCACCGTTTTTTAGAACCGTTGAACGGATTTGGATGAAAATGCATCACGCTAATTGTTCAGTGGTTGTCAATAGCGTGATGCATTTTAATCCAAATCCGTTCAACGGTTCTAAAAAACGGTGCTCTAGAAATTTTGAGCAATGTACTCCAAAAACCTTGTCCTTAATGCATTTTTTAAGAATCCGTGAAAGGAATCCTGAAGAGTCTGTTCACAATTTTCCCTGGAGAGATTTTTGAAAGAATTTTCTGAAGGTTTTCCCTGGGCAAATTTCTGAAGGTATATCAGGAAATTTTTCTAAAAGAATCCTGGACAAATATCTGGAGAATCCCTGGAACCATGATCACATTTCCATGTAGGGTTTTTTTTTATCTTTTTTTTTAATATTGCAGGAGGGACTCCTTGTGAACTTACCCAAAAAAATCCTTCAGAATCTTCAAAGTGAAAACAATTTTCATCAATAGCTACCATTCGCCGATATTTAGAAATCCGATAAAGCCATATACTTTGAAGAAGATTAAGAATTCGTCGCTCTCTTGCAGAGCGACTCCTGTACAGCAACTGAAATAAAACTTGCACGAACCTAGGCTGGATATCAAACCCATGACCGTCCGCTTATGAAACGAGCATGCTACTACGCCACAGATTTCGGCCAAATACAGTTTTTTGCCCTAAATAGAATAAAGCTTCCGTCAGAAGAACAATTTTAACTCATTGCTTAAAAAGCCGAAAAAAAACCATGGCACTATAAATATTACATTTTTCTACTCCCTTCTATGTATGAAAAAGTACTCCGATAAAATATTCATTCATCACACTGTGGCAACTATCGAAGCCCCAGTTGTAATGCTCCACATTTTCAGAAGCCAATCCCTCCCGCTCTGCACCAACAAACTTCTAGCCCAACTTTCTGCAGCAGCAACACCATACAGAAACCAAAGTTGAAGTTTTTCCGCAATCCCAGACAGTCTGCACTTGTCAGTCCCGGAGAAAAGGAAAGCGGTGACGATTAGGTTTGGCAGGAGCTAGGGGATTTACTTTTCTGATCCCTTAAAGGAGCAGCAGGAGGATTCACCTGACTTTCTTGGTTGCTTCTATCCTAGGAATGTTCTGCATATTGCATGTGTTCCCATTCCGAGTGCCAAGGATTCTCCCCGGTCCTTGGGATAGGATATTGATTACATCTCTCATGTGCCAGATGAGAGCAATTGGAGCATGTAAATGCTTACGGATGCTTGATTTTTAGACTTCTACTTTGTCCGTCGCTTTGGGGGTGCAGGATTGTTCCACATTCTGGAGATGTTTTTCGGGTTGAGGATACGTCTTCAAGTGAACACAGTATATTGCTTTGTCTTATGGTTCGTATTGTTAATTAATAAAATGTTGGCTTACATTTTGAATCCTTGTGAAAACATTGCCATTTACATACTCGAAGGTTGAGACTAGAGATGATTGCAGTTCTTGCAACCAATTCTGAAATTCAGAAAATGCTGCTGCAAATTCTACAATTCATTTTTACTGCAACAAGCCTTCAGCAAAAAAATGATAAAAGCCTACCTTTTACGTATCACAACGAGAGTGACTGATTCAATGATTTGGTAAATTACAGTACGTATAAAATTGTAACCTTTGATGATAATAAACGGATACACATCACAATACGCATAACGAGGGAAAAGGTATCATGCCCCAAGCATTAGCAATTCATTTGATCTGTCAACCAATCAAAAAAAAAATCAAAAATCACAATCATGACATTAATATACGGAATCCACCCTATCCTGAGGCATATCCTCTAGTTCTAGAGCACCCAACGCCTGAAAAAATGGTCTCCTAGGAAGCAACAGCTCAAATCATGCTAATTTAGATGCTCTTCAGCTTAGCTCTCTATAATTCGCAGCAAAAAAAAAAAAAATGAACAGCAACCGTATTCATTGGGAGACCCCCACTCGGGCCAACTTTCATCTGTAGTCATGTAGTAGTAGGAAGTAGTGGCACAGACAGGGCTTTCTCTGATGTGGTGCTTTCACCCTAGTGCCACGCCGCCTGCTAGCACTACTTCAGTGCCAACAATCCCGCAGCAATGAACGACAGCCAGCAGCGGTGTGGAGAGTTCCTCTAACATGCTGTTCGGTTGCCGGCGCGACGCCGACATACTTCACATATTTAAAATACATTCACAGATGGTTGGAGAGGATCCTCTTCAGTTCAAGTGGCTGCGCCAGGATGAAGCTTGTCATACGTACGTAGGTAGAACTCGGTCTACCTGTCTAGTCGTTCGTTTTACGTTGCTAGTAAGGTAAAAGTTTTTTTTTCGCCGGTTTCATCAGTGATATCAAAAGTAGAGATGTGCTTGTTATCTGCATTGTTGGTGGTTTCTGTTGAAGTCGTTAACTGCAATGACTAGTTGTTCAAAAAAGAACACTTACTGCAGGGAAACAAAAAGCTGTAGGGTTTTACAAATGAACTTGAAAGTTCCCTGTGAGATGCACTGCTAGATGACAACCCGAGTGTTCGTTACGAAAAGAAGTTGTTAAAAAGCCTACAATAAGTTTTAATGAAAATGCTTCTTCTGAATCTGTTTCTAGTGCTTCTTAACAAACAAAGCATTGGGCCGTCAATCCGGAAATCCCGATTCTTGATCCAGTGAAAATTCTTTAAGTGGACTATGTGGTACACTGTGTGCAAAAGTCCCAGAGGATTTTCTCAAAAATAAACCGGAAGCTTTTCTGAAGATATTCCCGGAGAATTTTCCGGAGGAATTCCTGGAGAAAGTCCTGGAAAAATCCCGGAGAAATTCCTGGAGAAATTCTTGGAGGAATGCCTGTAGAACATCCCGGACGGATTCCTGAAGAAATCCCCGGAGGAGTTCATGGAGGAACTAATGGAGGAATTCTTGGGGAATTTCTCAGTGAAATTTCCGGAGAAAATCTTGGAAAAAAATTCGGAAGAATTACTGGAACTCCCGAGAGTCCTAGAGGAATTCCTGGATAAATTTCCAGAGGACTTCTCGGAGACATTCCTGGAGGAATTCCTAGAGAAATTCTCGGAAGGATTCCTAGATAAATTCCCGGTGGAATTCCTGAAGGAATCCCTGAAGGAGTTCCTGGAGAAATCTCCGGAGGAATTCCTGGAGAATTTTCTGGGGGATATCCCAGAAGAATTTCTGGAGGATGTCCTAGAGGAACTCACGAAAAATATCCTGGAGGAAGTTCTTGAGGAATTCCCGGAGAATACATGGAGAAATTCCCGGTGGAATTCCAAGACAAATTCCTGGAATGCCTTCGTACTGGTTTTTCCTATACTTAACCCGGGAGCGGTTGCGGTAGGATTGTGACGTACCTAATGGATGGCCTCATGCATCTTTTATATTTTACCATTTCCGGCGGGGCACTCATTACCTGTTCTTCAACACTACCGGTTCTCCCAAACGTGCGTCTGTAACTTTTTGCTGACAAACTTTCTATAAGGTTATTGAAAAAGCTGCGATTTGGTGTGTCGCATGCATAGGTTCGGTTCACTTTTATATTTTACCACTTATGACGAGACACCCAAAATCGGTTCGCGAACAGAACCTGTTGTCCCAAATTTGGTCTGCGACAATTTTTTTGCTAACCGTTCATCAGATTATCGGAAAAGCCGCTGTTTGATGTGTGGCATGCATGGGTTTGGTTCACTAATCATTTGGACACTTCTGGTGGGACAACCGGAACCGGTTCCGGAGCACTACCGGTTCAGATATGGTCGGAGACTAGTTTCTTGCTAACGTTTCATTAGGTTATCAAAAAATCCGCGCTCTAATATGTCGTATGCATGAGTTTGGTTCACTTTTATATAAGGCGATTTCCGGCGAGACACCCGGAATTGGTTCCACAATACAACTGGCAGTCTCCAATGTGGTCTGAGTCTACTTCCTTAATAACCGGCCATCAAAGTATTGGAAAAGCCGTGATTTGGTGTGTCGCATGCATGGGTTTGGCTCACTTTTATATCTGGCCACTTCCGGCGGGACCCCCGGAACCGGTTCAGGAACACTACCGGTTCATATATGGTCTGATACTGTTTTCCTGCTAACCGTTCATCAGGTTATCGCAAATGCCGCTGTATGATGTGTCACATGCATGGGTTTGGTTCTCTTTTATATTTGGCCACTTCCGTCGGGACCCCCCGGAACCGGTTCCGGAACACTCCCGGGTCAGATATGGTCTGATACTGTTTCCTGCTAACCGTTCAATAGGTTATCGGAAATGCCGCTGTTTGATGTGTCGCATGCATGGTTTTGGTTCTCTTTTATATTTGGCCACTTCCGTCGGGACCCCTCGGAACCGGTACCGGAACACGACCAGTTCTTATATGGTCTGATACTGTTTTCCTGCTAACCTTTCATTAGGTTATCGCAAATGCCGCTGTATGATGTGTCACATGCATGGGTTTGGTTCACTATTATATTTGGCCACTTCTGTCGGGACCCCCCGGAACCGGTTCCGGAACAACACCGGTTCATTGGTCTGATACTGTTTTCCTGCTAACCTTCCATTAGGTTATCGGAAATATCGCTGTTTGATGTGTCGCATGCATGGGTTAGTTGCATTTTCATGTCTGGCCCCTCCCAAGGGTACCGGTCCGGAACACCTAAATGGCTATTACTCCGGAACGGCTGGAGCGATCCGAACCGTTTTCAATAGGAAACAATGGGACTATATGCCGCGTCGAATGAACCATCGGTCATTAAAATCGGTTGAGGTTTACTACCAAAAAGTGATGGGAGTTTTTTGTACACACATACACACATACACACACACGCACACACACACACGCACACACACACACACACACACACACACACACACACACACACACACACACACACACACACACACACACACACACACACACACACACACACACACACACACACACACACACACACACACACACACACACACACACACACACACACACACACACACACACACACACACACACACACACACACACACACACACACACACACACAGACATCACCTCCATTCGTCGAGCTGAGTTGATATATGTGACTCGACCCTCCGGACCTTCTATCAAAAAGTCATTTTTGGAGTGAACACATAGCCTTTCCAGTACACTTAGTGTAGGAGAAAGGCAAAAAATGCATAAAAATGTGCATAAATTAAGTGAGGGCTTTAACCCTTCAGGGCGCGCGCTGTTGTGAAAAGTACAACACTACCAAAAAACCTAGCTCGTCGTATACAGCGCGAGCGCGATGCAGTTTCGGTTGCTTGATGGCGCGCGTCCTAAAAGGTTAATGAAGAAACTTAGTTTGCGATAATAATCCTTGCTACTTAGCATTTGAGACGAGCACATGGAGGTTTTCCGAAAGTTCTCAGACAACTCAAAAGAAGGAGGTTCCAAGAGGTTTCAGGGGTGTTTCAGGGGATTTCAGGAGCCTTTTTAGGACGTTTCGACAGGTTTAGATGGAAGCTCAGCTGGATTACGGGGTAATGACGGTAACTATGGCATTGGCGGTTGGTTGCAGGGGCGTTTCAGGGGTTCCCAAGGGGTTTCAGGGGTACCACTAGATCTCAGAGAGTGGTCCAAACGGGTTTTAGAGGGCTACCCGAAAGTCTAAGGGGTGTTTCAGGGGGTTTTCAGAGGCCTTCAAGGATTACCTTAATGGGATTTTAGAGGCGTTTCAGGCGTGTCTGGGGCGTTTAAGGGTATCACGGTATCTCAAAGTCGTCTCAGAGGGATTCAGGAAGTTTTCAGAGGCCTCCAAAGAAGTCTGGTTGAGTTTCAGGGGCGTTTGTGCAGGAATTCCAGGGAGCCTCAGGAACGCTTCAAAGGGTCTCAGGGGCGTTTCAATAGGCTTTATGGGCGTTTATGGTGGTTTTAGAGGGTACCAGGAGATCTCAGAGGCGTTTCTGAGGGTCTCAGGGAGTTTTAGGGAAACATACGAGAACTCAGAGGCGTTTACGGGAGTCTCAGGGTCGTCTCAGATGGTTTAGGGGGTTCCAGGAGTTTTAGGGGCACTTCATGAATCTCTGGGGAGTTTCAGGGGACTGTGTTCTGTGGAAGTTCCAGAGGCACTTATGGGTGGTTTAGGGAGTTTCAGATGCTGCCAGTTGATCTCTGGGGTCTCTGAGTTCTCAAGGCCTTTCCAGGGTGTCTCAGGCGGGTTCCAGAGGATCTTTGGGACGCTTCAAAGGTTCTCAGGAGGATCCATAGAAGTTTCAGAGACCCCCTTGCACGCCCGTGTGACCTCATGGTACTTATCTGGAACCCCAAGGACCCACTTGAAATGCCCCTGAGATCTCTTTGTATCCCCTTCAAATCCCCTGAAACACCCCTAAACGCCCCTTGAGGTCCTTGAAGTCCCAGCGAAATGAAAGCGACTCTCCACGAGGTGAATGTAAATTACACTCAGGTTTAAGAAGCTCTCTAGGAAGAATCAAAGGAAATTAAGAAGCATTCCCGCGTTCCGTTTGGTATGTTTCAGATAATTTTAGAGGATTTCATGAAGTTTTAGGGTCGTCATAGCGGTGTTTCAAGGCGTTTAAGGTTCGAGGGGATTTGCGTGGGTTTTAGTAGTGTTCTGGGGCTGTTACAGAGGGATCCGGGGATCTCCAGAGGTTTCCATGAGATGTTTGGCGGGGAATTGGTTTCTGGAGAATGATATACAATCCGTAGAATACAAATGCAAATGTTAAACAGTTTCTGAAAATCTTAGTATATATCGAACTTAAGTAATTCTCGAAAATTCATAAAAGCGTTACGGAGGGGGATGAGGTCTGAAAATATCTATTTCAGCGTTACATAATGAGTAAATGGCAGGTGCCTTATGAACCATGATACAACTCTTGAGCACTGGCGTAACTTAATCTGATAGCATGACTACTTTATTTTTTGTTTACGTTTTGTTTTCGGTTTACCCCATCGTCAATTTCAACGGGAAATAAATTTGCCTATTCATTAATTAGGATGAAATTATTCAGATTGGGTATGTGTGATAACGGCACCGATTGATTCCGTTCTTTTTGTTTTCATGGGTTCTCACTTCTAACAAAAAATACAAAAATAAGAAACAAAACAAACAGCGCTTCAATCCTTTGTTTTTCGTAGGATGAAAATGGGAGCCACATGCTTAAGAAGGGAACCAATACCCTAGATTCCCAGACAACCAGAAATCGCATAAGGATGTACGCTGTACATCGTATAAAGTACTCTTTTAACTCACTATCACATATATATATATACGGCTGAATGACAATTTTCATCGCGTATGATGTTATTTTTTGAACTTATTGCGATGTATCTGGTAAAACCATATAAGAGTGCAAATTAACTTTTATAATGTATAACTACATCGTAGTAGACGATATTCCGATGTTTTATTGCGACGAACTTTACTTATTCGCAAAAGAGTTCGAGCAGACTCGCAAAGTGTCAATTGAATTCGCATAATTGCGCACTGCGATGATTATACGACTTCGCTTGGTACTTTTCTTATAAGGTCAGTGAAACTCGCTTTGATGTACAAACTAAATCGCATAAAAGTAAAAATAAACTCGTTAAAATGTGCATACAAACTCGCATAAGGTTGAATCGTTTACGTTGGTATATTGCGATGTGATAACAATGAAAGAGGTGCTGTTGGAGTGTCAAAAAGCTACAAGAAAGTTAACAGTCATAATTATTGTTACAAAATAAGTTATAAAGTCATCATTTTTGTTTTAATGACCTGATAATTTATAATGGGTGGTGCTAGCAAGAGAGAGATAGTGATAACTGTGCGGGAAATCACGTTTCGTCATTTGGAGCTCTAGATTGCGAACGGAAACCAAGTGCATTCCAACACTGAGATGAGTTAGATGGTCATGGCATTTAATCAGTGTGATTCATAAGTAGTGTTTGGTGTTCAGTGTGAAGTGTGGCTCAAAAATCCAAAGGTTCTTTGTTCGATACTGAGGTGATAAGAATTGTTTTTTTTTTCGAAGATTATTAAGTCGCATAAGATGGTATATTACGTCGCAATAGTGCACACCGTGCATCGCATAAGATATCGCCTGAAGTCATATAGCGTTATTATTTTTCCGTCAATGCACGTGTAGCGCCTCCACTTTTGTACGCATAAGGCACTTCTACTGCATCTTATACGATGTAACTTTACCGCATAAAAGTACGTATAACATGAACATAAACTTCATTATACGTGTAAATTGGTTGTCTGGGTTCTATCTTGGTAATGCTTCTCAAACGGAATTCAATTGTAGACAGAGCAGTTGTAAGTTATATCTAATGGCGTTCTAGGGGGTTCAGGGACGTTCCAGCGAACTCCAAGGTTTTTAAGGATTTAAGGGACTTTCTAAAGAGTTCCGGGGGTTTCCAGAGGTTTCCAGGAGATATCAGGCGCGTTCCTAAACCGTTGTGTATACTTGAAACTTTAAACGCGATTATCTAGGTATCACGTCTTCCGAAAGCGTCGATGCGGTGATAACGACTGCGAAAACAGTGTCGTTACAACATGCCGAAATTTTTTTATTTTTTAGTTTTTGTTGGAAAGCATTTGACTTGGTAATATATCTTACTCATACAGATTTTCTTGCGTAAAAAACTCGTGCTCCTTACTTTCTTCTATCCTATATTTATGAGATTTTCAGTCCCGAGCTAGTTCATCTCGAAGCCCAGGGATATATTTTACCTTCAAAGGAAGAACACTCTTTTTTTTAGATTATCGGAAGTGGGATTCGATCCCAGGCAGTGGATGCATTCCAACGCACAATTTCTTCGAAGAAATTAAAATTTTCTTGCTGGTGAGCAATGGTTTGGAGGGTCGAAAAAATTGTGCTCCGGAATTCACCCACAGGTCCATTCGACAAAGAAGAAAAGTGCTTTTTCAATTTTAATTGAGTCTTAAGCAAGTACAAAGGCCATACCGCAAGTAAGTGACGGGAAAAATGTGACGAAAATCCAAATTCATCACTTTTTGGTCTAACAAAAGCGTTTCTTTATATCAATCTTCCACTACAAAACCCATTTTCATTTACTAAACCTTGCAGGAAACAAACGGGGCACAACCGTCTTGAGCCTCAGCTTTTCCTGATTCACCACTACATCAATGAAGTAGATCCGACCAAAGTTAAATCTTCCCCAAATGATGATTTTTCCTCCATCATAAATCTTACTCTGGAGCTCCTGTCTGCCAGCAGCGCAGCCTAACCGGAAACGAACAAGCACGCATCACACAATCTTTGACTTTGAATAATAGGGTCACACCGAACAAGGATGACGGAAGTTTCAGTTATAGGAGAAAAAAAAGAATAGCACTCACACATGATGGAGAAAGCTGTCGGAAATCTCCTGAAATCCACATCACGCGGGGTAGCCAAACCAGAAAGCCCGAATGCTCGAATGTTCACCCCTTCCTTCCTATCCTTCTTGTTGGCAAACGTGTCCATATGTGTAGACTCAACCCGAATAACACACACAATCCACTCAGCTAGCTACAACCAGTCTCTGTGGAGCATGGTGTGGATAGAGTATATGTAGTACGTCAGGATCAATTCCATGGCATGGGTTCCGGTGCGTGGTGGTGGAATTCCCGGCCTCCGATGATGTTAGTTTAACCCTTTCATCAAAATAGATGAATCCTGTATTCAGGTCGCACATGTTCCGACGACCCCGGTTGAATCATCGGGACCTCATTTCTGGGAAACGCTACAAACGGCTACACAGATAGTCCAACCAATTTTCCACGCAACCAGATAAAATCGGTTTGAAGGGTATTGATGATGGATTTTCACATAATATTTTAGCATATGAAGTTTTATCTCTTTCTGCTCATTTATCTTTTTTTCTAACAGGGAGAGGGCCTGCTTTCCAATTTGCGTATTATACCACAAGGTATAATGCCTAAATTTTGTTTATTTTTTGTATTAATTTATTACTATTTCATTTTATTGATTTCATGGCACTAGCGAATAACAATCACATCAAATGAAACAATAAACTTTTTCTTCCATCAAATATAAACCGTTTGATTACCTTTTCCTGAGCATTGACTATTTTAAACTTTGTTTTTGTAAAAAAAATGTAATGCGGCCTAGGATGTTCTATTCTTCTAATTATTTTCTTAATATTTTAAAGGTACACAAACCTTTCTTGATGTTACCGTGCCGCTAAACGAAATTGTGAAACAGTTATTAATTAAGCGACGAAATCAGCCACAGTGTGATAGTGATTTTGGGAACATCATTTTATTCTGTTTCTAGAATAGCGTATGAACTGCGTATTAGGACTGGAAGTTTGTTGCTCACGAATGTCAATGACCCATCGAGTGAACAGAGTTAGTTCCTAATCTGATATAACCTTCTCTCACATCATCGTTTCGTCAGCAGCACAACCTCCTTTGAGTACATGATAATCCTCTTGCGGTAAAGGCTTAGTCTGGAAATATTAACCTTCATCCAGCCAACGTACATTTTGCACCTTCGGAAAAGCACAAAAATTGTCATAACTTTTTTGTTTTTCGATAGATTTCGATGAAATTTTCACAACTTCCCGAAAAGCTCTTCTAGTTTATTATACCGGGGACATGCCCAGCCAACAATTTGGTTGCTATATCGAAGTTGCAACTGTGTTATTCATGTATATATAGCATTTAAAAAATCGTATTCAATTCAGGATTAAGCCATATACGTACTAAAGTGGAGGCCATATAGAAGCTTTTTTCCGATTACTATGATGATTTCCAACATTATGTACGATTTGAGTGAAAATATATTAACGATTTAACTGAGTCTCAAAATGAAAATATACGACACTACAATATCATTCTAATTACGATTTAGCAGAACCATATACAACTCTAGCTCATGAAACTTAAAAAAAATCTTATACATCGGGAATTGAACCTAAGTCTTTCGATTTAGAATGCATGCGTACCCATCTGAGCCATTTCATCGAGTTGAGAATACAGAGATTAAAGCAGAAGACATGATATGAAAAAGTTAAGAAATATATTTTAACCTTTGTGGATAGAATTCTCGTCAACACCACCAAATTGAAATGAGATAAATATAACCTTTTGTTCCAATATGTATGCAAAATCATTTTCGACTACAAACTTTAGTTACGACAAGTGAAAAATACAAAAGCAAACATGTTTGATTCTTTGAATCGATATACGAATATGTCGATTATAGGGTGACTGTACCAATTATGGCACTACCTAAGAAAAACTATGTGTACAAAAATAACAAGAAGACCAACGAATCCCACCAATATGTTAAAAGATAGTTTAGTGTCCATACTTTGCAAGAAAAAAATAAAAACGGAGCCAAAACTACTTTTAGTATTTATTACAGCGTGTGCCAATGATAGGAAACCTGTACCAGTTATGGCTACATTTTTCAACTTCGGTTCCTTTTCGCACTATTTGCATGCATTTCTTATGGGATTAGCCATAATTGGTACACTATGGCGAAAAAGGGTGCAAGGAAGCCAAAATTTTAAGGAAAATGATTTATTTCTACCATAATTTGAGCAAAATGTGTACTTTAAATGAGTGCAACCATCTTTTGTGAACGTGATCTGTTGTTCACATTTTTTTATGGTTGATATATATCGTTAAAGGGTGAAAATCTACTATGGCGAAGAATTGGTACTATAGCCATAATTGGTACACTTACCCTATTTGTGTTGTGTGCGACTCAAGTGCGATTCCGTAGATCAATATGCATCATACTTATCGTCATATACGATTGTAACGATTTTAAACCCACCTTCAGGAATAAACTTTATGGCAGTGTGGTAAGCATTATGGCTTTTGAGGTAATAAAACCAAGAAACATCAGATTAGATTTAAATCTGTTATCGACATTTTTTATTACGTATCGAAACAAACATATTTGGAGAATGAAATTTAAATGCAAGTTATGTACATTTTCTTGCTTCAGATTACTTCATATGTAACAAATTATGGTCTCTAATCCCGTAATCGAATTTTAATTTTATGCGAAGTTGAATGATGAAATAAGAGCGGTACTTTGGGTATATCTAGCTGCACTGGAGCTGGAGCAACGCACGCACGAAAGTCGTTGGTGGTTGCGGCGGGCGGCGCCGTCAAAAATAAACAAGACGTCAATGTTTTTGTTTTCTTTTGCACGGTGGTCAGTGGTACGAACAGTTTTATTCATTCGATCGGTACCGGTAAAGTCATCGCGGGTGAATATTGATGGAATTCTAGTTCCCGGAAGCGGCCATCGCATGTCCGGAGAAAGCTGGATTGGTGCTTGGTGATACCGTGGTTTTTAGTGGAAGGTAAAGGAAGTCTGGGGATGGCCGTCGATACTTGGCTGTTCTGTTGTGATTTATGTGATGTCGTCGAAGGTGATTATAAGTGATGCTTTTCAAAGATTGAGGCACGGCAAATAAAATTCAGACCACTGGCACAGAATCTTTGTGTTTTTCTGCGGCAATAGCGAAAGCAGGTTTTTAAATCCGTCCGAAACCGGGAAGCTTTTATGTGGTACTCAGTGCTCGTCAGTCGATTTCTGCAGTGTAGTGGCTATCTGGCACAATTTGAGATTCACGTTATCTTAGATCCTAGTGTTTACACCAGGAAATGTTCAACGCTCTTCGGAAGCTACCATCCTTGAATCCGGATGCAAATAAAATCAGGAGAATCATGAAAGTTGAAAGCTGCGAGCAGAGCTAAAATCGGCAAACAAGGCGAACAAAACTGGCGTAACATATAGACCAAACGTAAGTAACATATAGATAAAAGAAGTAGGAAACTTTGAAGAAATACTTTGTATACTTTAATTTACCAAGAATATTGATTTTTGTGATTTGTAGTTTGTTTTAATTGGTTGGTCTTGTACGATAGAGTAGTATTTCATGCGATAAAAATCTACGATTTGGTTTATTCTTTGTTATCATACATACGATGCTTACGGACGTGCTTATAACAATCGTAACTAATGCATATTTTACGATTCTTCTCCATTTTATCCGATTGCATTTAATCCCTTATTCGATTTGAAAAGAATGTGGAAAATGTAATCGTATTGGAAATTGACATGCCATACAATACGATAGATTATAAACATTGGCAACATAAATAGATGTTAATATACGATTCCGATTGAAAACCTAATAATATACGATTTGATTTGTATAGTGTTTTACGATATGTGGTTTGCTGGGTGGGTACCTGGTCCACATGGTTCCGGAGTTATTCCGGATTGTCTTGGGGTACCAAAATTGGCCACATACTTTGCGCAACATGTATCTCAAAATCCCGATGAGATAGAAGTATAGTGTCTTCGGCGAATTTGTTCAGCAGGTTAAGAACTAACTGGCAACGGCGAGTTTGGTTCGCGATTCGGCCGCTAGGCGGCGCCAGAGGCAAAAATGTTTAAACCCTCATATCTCAGAAACCTGATAAGATAGAATGATGCTGTCTTCGGCAAAATTCTTCAACAAGCTCCAAACTATCTGTTTGATCTCGCGCCGAGAGCGCGCTAAATATTGTCCACTGATTAGGTACATCCAAACAGCGTGTGATGTGAATTGTTCTATTCAACCACGCTGCACATTGTTTAAATCCATCGTCAGCCCGACGACGCAGTGGGCGCCGTAGAATAATCATTCAGCGCACTGCCGTGCGCGCGGGAATTGAATAATTGAATATCGTTTGTTCATAGCCGTACTGTGTGCGCCTATAAAAGGTGCACACGAAACCATGCAATGTTAGAATAGTAAGTGAAGATCACTCCCGAGCAGGCGCGTGCCTCTCGGGGGCAAATAAATCCAAAACGTTTGAAACAGTAGTTGTTTTCGTCGTCGCCTGGATCCCTCCTCTCCTACCACACAACGTAGAACCCTAACCCTAGACGAAACACTATCTGATAGTGAAGTCTTTGATTTGGGATTTATCCGCTAGGTGCCGCATTGTGTCTGAAAAATTCATACACGTTTATCTCGATACCCTAATAAGGTACAAGCATGCCGTTTTCAGCAAATTTGTTCAGCAGGCTAAGAACTATCTGGCAATGGCGTCTTTGGTTCGAGAATCGTCCGCTAGGTGGCGCCAGGGTAAAAAATCTTCAAACTTCTATATCTCAGAATCCTGATAAGATAGAATGATGCCGTCTTCAACAAAGTTCTTCAGCAAGCTAAAAACTGTCTGAAAAGAGACTTTGATTCGTGATTTATAGGCTAGGTTATTCGCTACACCGTCTTTGACACCCTGCAGACAAATTTTGTCACCTCACAATATTGCTCCGTTTTAACTTCCGGAAATGTCTCCGGGAATTTCTACAGGAACTCTTGCGGGAGTTTTTTCAGGAATTTCTCCGGGAATTTCCCTAGAAATTCCTCTAGGAATGTCTCCGGGAATTTCCCTAGAAATTCCTCTAGGAATGTCTCCGGGAATTCCTTCGGAATTTTTTCCAGGATTTCCTCTAGGACCCACATCAGGAACTCCTGCGGAGATTCTTTCAGGAATTCCTTGGGTAATTTCCCCAGGAATTTTTCTGGGAATTTCTCCAGGAATTCTTTCAAGAATTTCTCCGAGAGTTTTTTCTAGGAGTTCCTCCAGGAATATCTCCGGGAATGCCTCCGGGAATTCCCTCGGGAATTTCTTCAGGAAATCCACCAGGAATTGCTTCGGATTTTTTTTTTCAAGAAATTGTTCGGGAAATCCTCCAGAAATCCCTCCGGAAATTTCTTCAGGAAAATTTCCGTTTTTTTTTTTCAAAAAAGTCCATTGGGAATTTCTCCAGGAAGTCTTCCGTGACTTTTTTTTTCAGAAAACCCTCTGGTAATTTCTCTATGTATTCCTTCTTTGTTTTCTCCAGGAATTCCGCCGGGAATGTCTCTGGAAATTCTCCCTGGATTTTCTCCAGAAATTCCACTAAAAATTCCTTCAGGAAATCCTTCTAAATTTTTTACTGGAATTCCACTAGGAATTTCTTTACGATTCTCTCCAGGAATTTCTCCGGGAATTCTTCTAAGACTCCTCCGGTGATTCCTTCAGTAATTTCTCCAGGGCTTTTTCCGGGATTATCTCCAGGAATTCTTTCGGGCATTTCTCCAGGAATTCTCCCAGGGATTCCTTCTGGAATTCCCTCAGGGAATTCCTCCAGTGATTCTTCCAGGAATTTTCTTCGGGGAATCCCCCAGTTAGGAGGATTTCCTGAAGAATTTACCAGAGGAGTTTCTGGAGAAATCACCGGAGGAATTCCTAGAGACATTTCCTGAGGATTTCCTAAGCAAATCCTGAAGATTTCCTTTAAAAATTCCCGGAGCAGTTCCCGAAGGAATTCCTGAAAGAATTCCTGGAGGATTTTTTGGAAGATTTCCAGAAGAAATTCCCAAAACAACTCCTGGAGGATTTCCTGGAGAAATTCCCGGACACATTCTCGGAGGAATTCCTGGAGAAATTCCCGGAGGTGTTCGTAAAGGAAGTCCTGGAGGAATAGGACAGATCGGCGAAGTCCTAGATCTATAGTAAGGAGATGAATTTTAGTATGGTGAGAACGACAATTCTCCGTTTCTGCAGTGAAATGGTGCAAAAAGCGTGGGTATTATGATTCCTTACCTAATTTGATGCTGTTTGAGCAAAACTTTGGGCAACAGTGTTGGTTTTTTCTCCATTTCTTGCAACATGAACAACATAGTTTTCCAAAGTTTTGCTCAAACAGCACCAAATTAGGCAAGAAATCATAATACCTACGCGTTTTGTACCATTTAATTGCAGAAACAGAGAACTGACCTTCTCTCCATACTAAAATTCAGCTCATTACTACAAATCTAGTACTACACCGAACGTGCCCCATTCCGGGAGAAATTCTCGAGGGTTTAGTGAGAAAAAAAAATCACGGAAGACTTCCTGGAGAAATTATCAGAGGTATTTCTTAAAAAAAACCGACAGTTTTCCTTAGAAAAACGGAGTAAAAGAAACAATGTTATAGGGCGACAAAATTTGTCTGCAGGGTGTCAAAGACGGTGTTAAAGTATTGCCTCTTGTACCACCGTATTCGACAGTCTACTGTCCTGCCAAATGGCTCTTAGCTTGCTGAACAACTGCTGAAAATGGAATACTTTTTGGTAATTAGGGTGTTCATACTAATATTTTCTCAATACTAGACGGAACTTATCGAATAATATCAGAACCAAGGACACCAGATACGTACACGGTGTTCAATAAGTTCGGATACACCACATAACTTGAATTTATTTCACATCTGTAATTCAGATTTTCAAAGAAAATGTATTTATTGAAAGGTCATATAACACTGATCAAATGCAGCATATGGTTTTGAATAACGCCTTTTTCTACTTTTTTTGATTAGCCTTAGATGTATCTAATATTTGATAGCTCCGGCACGCTAGTATAATTTTCGAAAAGTTGCTCATGCTACAGAAGTCTAAAACGTTGACTTTGGAGTTTACATCTGTACTACCCTACTATACACTATACTAAATTTAAATAACTAAATTAATAGACAAAAATTTTACACTGCTTTTTCAGTGATGATATGGCGATAAATTTGCAAGTTTAGTTAATGTGCTTAAATCTATATAAAAAGCATAAATACATTGTATAAAGCCAATTTTGGTTAAAATTTGTCACAATAGGCATATAATCATGTTTTGGAAAAGATACCTAATTATGGATTAAACTGAGATATAACGCAGCATTGCTTTTTTACAAAAAAAAAAATCATTTAAACAGGTACAGCGACAATTTTAGCAATTATTTCGTATGGTCATAGTTGCTACCACTAATGTTGAGGACAACAACCTAATTTGATTTAACTTATCACCATTACTCAATAAAAACTAGACGAAATGCCAAAAAGAGACGTGCGTGTCGGTCGAAAGGAACTTGAGGCACATTTACAATTATTACAAAAGAATGAAGGACAGTTTATTTCAAAACATATACTGTATTTGATCAGTATTATGTGAGCTTTCAATTAATACATTCACTTTGCAAATCTGAATTACAGATGGGAAATAAATTCAATTTTATTGTGTATCCGAACTTATTGAATACCGTGTATTACTTCCTTTTAACTTTCGAAAAAGTTTGCTGGACGTTTTCCGATTTTTGAGAGTTTTTAGCTTTCTTGAGAACTTTGTTGAAGACGGCATCATTCTATCTTATCAGGAATCTGAGATATAGAAGTTTGAAGATTTTTTACCCTGGCGCCACCTAGCGGACGATTCTCGAACCAAAGACGCCATTGCCAGATAGTTCTTAGCCTGCTGAACAACTTTGCTGAAAACGGCATGCTTGTACCTTATAAGGGTATCGAGATAAACGTGTATGAATTTTTCAGACACAATGCGCCACCTAGCGGATAAATCCCAAACCAAAGACTTCACTATCAGATAGTTCGGAGCTTGTTGAAGAATTTTGCCGAAGACAGCATCATTCTATCTTATCAGGTTTCTGAGATATGAGGGTTTAAACATTTTTGCTTCTGGCGCCGCCTAGCGGCCGAATCGCGAACCAAAGTCGCCGTTGCCAGTTAGTTCTTAACCTGCTGAACAAATTCGCCGAAGACACTATACTTCTATCTCATCGGGATCTTGAGATATATGTTGCGCAAAGTATGTGGCCAATTTTGGTACCCCAAGACAATCCGGAATAACTCCGGAACCATGTGGACCAGGCACCCATGTCCCCGGTATAATAAACTAGAAGAGTTTTTCGGGAAGTTGTGAAAATTTCATCAAAATCCATCGAAAAACAAAAAAGTTATGACAATTTTTGTGCTTTTCCGAAGGTGCAAAATATACGTTGGCTGGATGAAGGTTAATTATCTACCCAAGTAACACACTTGTCACCGAAGAGTCACGGCGGCGCAGGTTTTAGTTGCGCAGAAGTTACTGTGACTTACTTCTAACAAATAAACACTTACTTGCTAGAAGTAAGTCACAGTGACTTTTGCAAAACATAAACCTGCGCCGCCGTGACTCTTCGGTGACAAGTGTGTTACTTGGGTAGCTACCCGACACAAATGCTATTGTTATCATTCAAACTTGATGTGCACGTTCTTCACTCTACTCCACTCTGCTCTTTGTGTCGATGCCATACGCAGTACCTACTACTCTACTGTTCTGAAATCACCCAAAACAGCTGCTCCCTCCAAGATGTGACATAGATAACAAGATGTTTTGCTTGGAGAAATTAATAAGGACCGTTAAGCTACATGTATTGTTTGACGCTTTTTTCTAGTTTGTTGCTTGACAACCGAAAGGGTATGGGGGCATAAAAATAAAAAAAAATCCAGAGGAAAAAATCTGCACATGTGCACATCTGCATATCTGTGATCATGTTCTTCAATAATACTTATTAAGCTTCACTTTACCAACATCCCCCACCACCGTCCTATTACCCCGTATCCTTGGTTGGTACTCATTGACCATTGACGACTAAGCGTGGCTCACTATCGTCGTCTCCGATGAATCTGCACCATGGTGAATAATCGAACGAGCAGCTCTTGGGCGTCGAGAAGCTTGAAGAAGCTCCGTTGATTGCTCGTTGAGATCCCCTTTCAGGTTTTTTTTTCCTTTCCTCTCCAACGGAGTTTTCCCACTCTGCTGTATGCTTTCGTCCTTACTTCCTTTCGAGCCTTTGGAGCACATCAACACATTAGCGTGATGGTCTTCTGTTCGTGTCCGGCCTATGCAGAAGCACGCACCCCATTAGAACGGTACCCTGGATGATGCATCCATAGAACACACAATAGGGAAAACAATAATCCTATATTTCTTTCAAGACAGAAAGACAAATTTTCTCTACATGGAAGAGATACTTTTCTTCCTCCTCCACCGCCTCCTCCATCTGCACTTCCTGCTAATAAAATAACGTCGTTACTGGCACAAAGCCTTCTAGAGTGGACACTTCCACAGTAGACTGGCCCAAATACACAAATGCCAAAAAAAATCAGGGGCATCCCCTAGGATTGTGCATCTGAATGAGAAGAGCAATCTGTGAAAGATTTAGATCGATTTAGTCTACACAGCCATGCATTGGGAGAATCCTGGAAAATGATAAAATCGACTAATTCTACCATTTAAGCCCGAGCCTTCCAAATAAACGAATAAGTAAAAAAAAAATTCTACCATTTATCTTGTCATTATTAATGCTAGCAGTACATCGAAAATGCATCATAGGCATTAAAGTGGCCAGGCCTACTGTGCAGCGTTATTGATTTTACAAGAAAGCTATTGAATGGAAACATATTTTACCAACCCGCTCAGCCTTTTAGAAAACAAAAAACATGAAAATCGATGGGGCTGACGATGCTAAGAAAGTTATTGTCATTCCTTGGTCCTTAGTTACTCTGTGTTTTGGCTCTTATGCCTAGCCTTAAGCGCCTTTTCTCGCTCTCTGAATAGAAACAAAGCAATAATCTACAGAAGGGAAATTTAGGGATGCTCCAAAATGTGTATAAATGGTGTCCACGATGAAATTGTCACACAGAAAATATTGACAATGATTTTATTGCCCTTTTCCGGCTATACCAGTCGGCTAATATGTCTAAAATAGACGTAAAAACTTGAAGTATTTTTAGGCAAAGTACGTTTAATTGGCAAATTGAGAGATAAATTTGTGAAAAAAATACCACTTGTTTTGGTGGGATTCGAACCCACGACTCCGTTATCGCTAGTCCGGCGCTTTAACCAAAAAGCGTCGTTAAAGCGCCGGACTAGCGATAACGGAGTCGTGGGTTCGAATCCCACCAAAACAAGTGGTAATTTTTTCAAAAAATTAATCTCTCAATTTGCCAATTAAACGTACTTTGCCTAAAAATAAGTTTTTACGTCAGAAAATATTGTATAACTTTTGATTGCGTTCGCCAAAATAGCTAATTTTTTTACCATGAATAGTATATTATGTGTAGCTAATACCATAAAATTTTCATTAAAATCGGTTGAGTATTGGCGGAGATATCGTTGAAACAAGGGAGTTGCCACTTGAGAATCTTGTGCAAACAAACATTTTTGAAAATATCAATTTTTTGCCGTTTCAACTCTGGCGCCAAAAATACAGAACCGATTTCAATGAAAATTTTTATGTACGTAAAGTATGTATGTAATAGTAATTTGTCAAAATTTCATTCAATTTGATCATACCGTTAAAAAGTTATAGCCATATAAATACAGGGGGTGGCCAAAATGTTTGGGATAGGCAACTTTTTTTTCTCTCACAAAAAAGTTCAACATGCTGTAACTTTTCATAGAGTGCATCGAAAATTCTCAAATTTTGACTGTTTGTCAAACTATTATATGTGCATCATTGGTACAAATTTGTGCTCGATTGTTTATTCTTTCGCGAAGCTAGAACCGTTCTCGTAAAATACCATTTTTTTAGACAACTAATTTCTGAGCTGTCATATTTCGGAGACCAGTAAGCCGAGTTGAATGAAATCTTGAACGTTTATCAACAATATATTAATGTTTGAAAGTTCTTCAAAACATAGGTACTTTTTAAACGTTAAAAAGAGTTATGATAGATTGACACTTTTAGGATCTTTCTCGAAAAAATGTAAATTTTTCACATCTATGACAATTAATTTTATTTTTGTTATCCAAAGATTTTCTACTTCTGTTCTTAAGATATCTATAATAAGATATATTAGAGCCCATTTAAATTTGAGGAAGAACACATTTAGTATTTTTTGTGCGGTATTGTAAATTTGACTAATTTTCCTCTATATGAGTAAAATGTAGAATCATCATAACTTTTTTTAAAAAGTACCTATGTTTTAAAGAATTTTTAAGCATTAATATGTTATTGATAATCGCACAAAATTTCATTCAATTCGGTTCACTGGTCTCCAAGATATGGCAGCTCAAAAATTAGTTGTCTAAATAATAGTGTTTTACGAGAACGGTTCTAGCTCCGCAAAAGATAAACCAATCGAGCTCAAATTTGTACCAATGATGCACATATAATAGGTTGACAAACAGTCAAAATTTGAGAATTTTCGATTGCTTCTATGAAAAGTTACAGCATGTTGAACTTTTTTATGAGAGAAAAAAAAAAGTTGCCTATCCCAAACATTTTGGCCAGCCCCTGTATGCCGCACTATGTCACAATAAGCAGATGTGATTTTTGGTATAGTGAAATGCAAACTTGCTTTGAAAGTACTCAACAAAAATGGCTAAAATTTTCACTGTAAACAGTTTAACACAATAATTTTACACTGCCAAAGTTTTATAAAAATCGCCAGCAGTTACCCAGCAGTTAAAATAGTGCACGCGGAACTAAAAATGGTCAAAAAGTACCTATATTTTACCTTGAAGCGATTTGAGCTTTAGATATTTACTAGAAAAAGTACTGAACCGATTTCGATCAAATTTTTACCACTTAATTGATACTATGTTAAGAATATCGAGTGAAATTTTCAAACGTTTTGATAAGGTAACAAAAAAGTTATAGCTTAAGCAATTTTTTGAAATGAGTGCCCAAATTTTCTTAAATCTCATTTTATGATATCGACAATATCTGCGCCAATACTCAACCGATTTTAATGAAAATTGTATGGTATTAGCTACACATAATATACTATTCATGGTCAAAAAATTAGCTATATTAGCGAACGCAATCAAAAGCTATAAAATAATTTCTGTGTGGCAATTTCATCGTGGACACCCTTTACGTGGCTTTTGTGTGAGTACAAATGAAAGTGTAGTTTGAAACGATTTCACCACTTGATCATGAAGCTGAAATTCCCAGCAAACACACAATGAGCTTGATTAAAAAACTTTTCTCGATAGTAGTTTTCTTCAGGAGGTGGCGCTCCGCTATGCTCTTCTAAGCCATTGTCATCCTCTCACGATTTTTTTCACGTTCAACACAATTTCTAGTTCGAGCGTTTTCTCGTCCATTGTTCCACTAGGGTAAATGTACCAATAGTGGTGCTAATAGTAGCTCCTTGTAGTAAAATAATTGAATAAAATTGATAATACCACAAAATAAAAAGTCTGAAAACGTTAATCGGTAGTTTTCCACTTAAATTTGCTTGGAAAAATGTAAAAACCATTGTTTATTTCAGTTTTTGCTAATAAATCACTTGCACCAACTATAGGTACACGGTTCCTATTATGGAGGTAAAATTTAACATTGGTTCCTATAGTGGTGCATCCCATTGAATTCTTATGGGACCCACCACTATACGAACACTACCACCACTATAGGTGCAAAGGAGTAAAAAAATTAAGGAAAACAATTGTTTAAAATAGGTTTTTCGACAAATCCTGAACACAAAACTGAATTAATGTTATCAATTAGGTATGATGCATCTATGAAAAATGTCATTTGCAAGCTTTTTGGTCGAAATAGTGCTAAATTGCCACTACCACCACTATTGGTACTACCTCCACTAAGGGAGCTTTTACCCTAATTCACAATCAATTTGCTATTGGTTAGCAGTCCCAAGAACATTTTTTTGTTATTATTTTCAGTACTTTTACCTATTATATCAATCAAATCAATATCACGTTTTGATCGTCAGTACTTGACTTCTGCTCGGGGCAACATTTAACAGGAATCTTTTCATCTTAGTTCGCACATTTGCTAAATTAGCATTTCAAAGTTATCTGCCCAATTTCCCTGTCGAATCACCAGCACCTTGATCATCACAAAAAATATTGTCTGAATTCCCATTGCAGTGAAAATGTCACGCGCACGTAAAATGCCTCTGTGAAAGATCGAGCTAAATCGGGTAAAAACTGAGCAGGCGCAAATATTTTATTATGGGTGTTTCAAGCCAAACACATGGCTTGGCATGGCACATGGCAAGTTTGATGAAGATCATAGCGCGGTATAACATAATTTAGTAGCGCTTTCAGCCAACGAAAGGAGGAAGAGTTTACTCTCGGTTGTTACATGCAGTACATGTTTGCCGTGGTTAAAAGAGAATAATTTTTATGTGACTTTGAATTTTTTCGACTGCATGCCATTAACCTTCTTCTTCTTCTTCTTCTTCTTCTTCCTTGTGGCTCTACGTCTGCACTGGGACTTGGCCTGCCTCACTTCAACTTAATGTTCTTTGAGCACTTCCACAGTTAATAATTGAAGGGCTTTCTTTGCCTGCCATTGCATGAATTTGTATAGTGTGAGGCAAGAACAATGATACTCGCATCCCATTAACCATGGACTTTATTTTTCTGAGAACAAAACAAAATATTTCGCATTTTGTAAGTTTTTCTCATTCGATTTTTATGTTTTTTTTTTTTAATTCAGGAATTTCTCTTGGTCTTCATCTTCTTCTTCTTCTTCTTCTTCTTCTTCTTTACGGCTCTACGTTCCCACTGGAACTTGTATTGCCTGTCTTCAACTTTGTGTTCTTGAGCATTTCCACAGTTATTGATTGAAGAGCTTTCTTTGCCTGCCATTGTTTGTATGAGCTTGTATATTGTGAGGCAAGTGCCCAGGCAGTCGAGAAAATTTTCCCGACCGAAACGGGAATAGAACCCGCCGTCTCCGGATTGGCGATCCATAGCCTTAACCACCAGGCTAACTGGAGACTCAATTTCCCTTAGTATTCATTTGAAAATTCTTAAGGAATTCCTTCAGAAATTCTTTTGCGGATTTTTAAGAAAATCTTCCGAAATTTCTTCAGAGTTTTCTTTCGAAAGTTTCTTCAAGAACCCCTCTAGAAATATGTACCTCCATGGATCCTTTGAAAATACCCTCCAGGGATATATTTGGTTCCTGATAGGGATCAGGAACGGGGTCTCCAGTTAGCCTAGTGGTTAAGGCTATGGATCGCCAATCCGGAGACGGCGGTTTCGATTCCCGTTCCGGTCGGGAAAATTTTCTCGACTCCCTGGGCATTATGTATCATTGTACTTGCCTCACAATATACAAATTCATGCAATGGCAGGCAAAGAAAGCCCTTCAATTAATAACTGTGGAAGTGCTCAAAGAACACTAAGTTGAAGCGAAGCAGGCCAAGTCCCAGTGGGGACGTAGAGCCATAAAGAAGAAGAAGAAAGAAGGGATCATTAACCCCGATTACAATAATGTGTCATTTTCTTTGTTTTTTTTTCAATTTAACTCACCAAACTTTTCTGTCGACATAAAAGCTGCAACAGCTACAATACTGACAAATTTACTATAGTTTTATCGTGCACTTAAAGAGTTCTACAAGAAGTGAGTAAGTCAACCAGTGATCGTATAAGATGAGTGGAGGCGATATGCGTACATTTAACGCGCGCCTAAATGGAGGCATGCACGCATATGGCCTCCATTTTATCATCTTATGCAACATCTTATACGATTACAGGTTGTCTGGGAGGATATCTTTGGAAGAACAACAAGTTTTAAGAGAAACTTAAAATCAACTCTTCAAGAGCATCTTAGGATGAGCCGCTTTAGTTTTATAGCGGGTTAATGGTTGAGTTAATGCACTTTGCAGAGCAATTTGATTTATACATGCTTTTAAAGAACAGGCGTTGAAGAATACTTCAAAAGCATTATAAAATTAATTTTGTTGCTTGGGCGGATATCTTTCCCATATCAAATCCCATACCAAGAATCTTGTATTTGGAGTTGCCATCTTGGATTCTAGGCCGCCATCTTGGATATTCTGGTGGCTATTTTTGGACTCCGTACATCTTCCCCATACCAAATATACCGTGAAATATACCCATATTGCAAAATGGCGACCAGCATAACCAGTAAATCCAAGATGGCTGTCTAAAATCCAAGATGACGGTTAAAAATTCAAGATGGCGTCTGTTTAATAGATTTTAAGGTATTAAACAGACGCCATCTTGAATTTTACTTCAAGATGAGGTAAGGTCGTCTTCAGTGTCTTGTACTTGACTCCACTGTTGATTTCCGCACAAAGTTCGTCAATCATGAAAGGTTATAAAAATCGCCACAGTTTTATGTGTCGCTTGGTTCAGATTTATATACGGCCAGTTCTACCGGTGTTGGTCTGTATCACTGAAATTGCCATAACTTCGGAACTTCTTGACTGATCCGGATCATTTTTGACAGCAAGCAATGCGGTAACACTCCGGTTTGATTCAAGCTATAATCCGAAAAATCGGCCAATGGGAAGTGCTTTAAAAATGAGTGAACTTATTTTGCTCACAGACATACATACATACAGACAGACATCATCTCAATTAATCGAACTAAGTTCTTGCTATTAAAAATGGTCCGGATCAGTCAAGAAGTTCCGAAGTTATGGCAATTTCAGTGATCCGAACCAACACCGGTAGAACTGGCCGTATATAAATCTGAACCAAACGACACATCAAACTGCGGCGATTTTTATAACCTTTCATGATTGACGAATTTTGTGCGGAAATCAACGCTGGCGACCAAATTCCACTATGTCGGCTCACAATTCAAGATGACAGCCAAATATTAAACATGGCGGCTCAAAATTCAAGATGAAGGCTGTTTAATAGAGTTGTAGGCGCTAAAACCATGAAATATGGGGTATATTCGGTATGGGGAAGATGTCTGGATTCCGAAATGGCGACCAGTATAACCAGCATATCCAAGATGGCGGTCTAAAATCCAATATTTTTCGGATTATAGCTCAAATCGAACCGGAATTTCACCGCATTGTTTGCTATTAAAAATAGTCCGGATCGGTCAAGGTGTTCTGGAGCTATGTCCATTTCAGTGATCTGGACCAGCACTGGTAGAACCGGCTGTTAAAAAAATGAACGAAGCCCCATCATGTGGCACATCAAACAGTGGCGCTTTTTGTCACCTTTAGCATGGTTGACAAATATTATGCGAAAATCATCACTAGAGCCTAGAAATTCCACGATATCGGCCAAAAATTCAAGATGGCAGCCTAATCAAGATTTCGGCTTCAAATTGAAAATGGCGATTGTTTGATAGACTTTAAGGTTCTAAACCATGCAATATGGGGTTAATTTGGCATGGAAAAGAGGTCCGGAGTTTAAAAATGGCGACCAGAATATCCAAGATGGCGGTCTAAAATCCAATATGGCGGCTCCAAATTCAAGATGGAGGCTGCGTAATGGAGTTTTAGGCTCTAAAACCATGCATTATGGGTATACAGGGGATGGCCAAAATGTTTGGGATAGGCAACTTTTTTTCTCTCGCAAAAAAGTTCAACATGCTATAACTTTTTATAGAGCGCATCAAAAAATCTCAAATTTTGACTGTTTGTCAACCTATTATATGTGCATCATTGGTACAAATTTGGGCTCGATTGATAAATCTTTCGCAAAGTTAGAACCGTTCGGGTAAAACACTATTTTTCAGACAACTCATTTTTGAGCTGTCATATCTCGGGAACCAGTGAACCGAATTGAATGAAATTTTGAACGTACGCTAACAATATGTAAATGCTTCACAAACTATTAAAACATAGGTACTTTTTAAACATTGAAAAAAGTTATCATGGATTGACACTTTTTGGATTTTTCTCGAAAAAATGTAATTTTTTCACATCAATGTCAATAAATTTTAGTGATGATATCCAAAGATTTTCCACTTCTGTTCTCAAATTATCTCTAATCAGATATATTAGAGCCTATTTAGATTGAAGGAAGAACACATTTAATAATTTTTGTGTGGTATTGTAAATTTGACTTATTTTCCTCTATATGGATAAAAATTTCAACCCGGTATAACTTAATTCGCCGTGAGAAAATATAACATTTTATAACGTCGTATTAAGTATCAATATATTGTCGATAAACGTTAAAAAATTCATTCAATTCAGTTCACTGGTTTCCGAGATATGACAGCTCAAAAATGAGTTGTCTAAAAAATAGTGTTTTATCCGAACGGTTCTAACTTCGCGAAATATTGATCAATCGAGCCCAAATTTGTACCAATGATGCACATATAATAGGTTGACAAACAGTCAAAATTTTAGATTTTTTGAAGCACTCTATGAAAAGTTACAGCATGTTGATTTTTTTTTGTGGGAGAAAAAAAGTTGCCTATCCCAAACATTTTGGCCATCCCCTGTATTTGGAATGGGTAAGATGTTCTGAGTCAAAAATGGCGACCAGAATATCCACGATGGCGGTCTTAAACCCAAGATAGCGGCTCCAAATTCAAGATGGCGGCTGTTTAATGGTGTTTAAGGCTCTAAAACTCCAGTTAGCCTAGCGGTTAGGGCTATGGATCGCCAATCCGGAGACGGCGGGTTCGATTCCCGTTCCGGTCGGGAAAATTTTCTCGACTCCATGGGACATAGTGTATCATTGTTCTTGCCTCACAATATACAAATTCATGCAATGGCAGGCAAAGAAAGCCCTTCAATTAATAACTGTGGAAATGCTCAAAGAACACTAAGTTGAAGCGAAGCTGGCCAAGTCCCAGATGGGACGTCGAGCCATAAAGAAGAAGAAAAAGAAGAAGGCTCTAAAACTTTTTAATATGAGTATATTTGATGTGAGGAAGATGTCTAGACTTCAAAAAGGACGGCCAGGTTATCCAAGATGGCGGTCTAAAATCCAAAATAGCTTCTGTTCAATGGAGTTATAGGCTCTAAAACCTTGCAATATGGTAATATATGGTATAGGGAGGATTTCCGGAGTTAAAAAATAGCAACCAGAATAACTAAGATGGCGGTCCAATATCCAATATGGCGGCTATTTAATGGAGTTTTAGGCTCTAAAACCATTGTAGGGTATATCCGGGATGGGGAAGAAATCTGGAGTCCAAAACTAGCGACCACAATTTCAAAGATGGCGGACTTAAGTCCAAAATGGCGGCTCAAAATTCAAGATTGCATTTTTTTTAGTATAAGTCTCACACATCAAAAGCCAGATAAACGATGTGATTTGTGGTGCCATGAAATGGATTTTTGTTCAACGTTTGAAAGTGCGATATTCATCAATATGTCACTTGAGTTTTGTTGAAATGGATTTTCGCTTGCACGAGAAAGGCGCCATCACCGCTAGGTGGATTAATTAAGGTTTTTTGAGTGAGCATATAGGCTTTCCAGTACACTTAGTGTACGAGAAAGACAAAAAGGGTTAATATTTTAGAATATACTTTAAATTAGCTACAATATAACTGGTTTTTGGAAAAGTGTATTTGATTAACATTTTTATGTCTATAATGTATCGTATCGAAATCTCATTCGATAACAAAAAGAACTTTTTGAATACAAAATTTCCATAATCATTTAGAAGTTACCTTATTCGACACGAATGCCACTCTAGTGGTAAAGTGTCTTTAATAAACTAATAATAATAACTAATAATTTAGAAGCATTTTAAAATACAGTTCCTATATTTCTCATGTTAAATTTATTTGTTATCACGCACAGCTCAATTCTGTCAGAGCCACCGTCAACGCCAATTGATTCCGTTCATTATGTGTTCATGCGTGCTCACTTCCAGCAAAAATTACAAAAATTAGAAACAAAACAATCCTTTATATTTCGTATGATGAAAATGGGAGCCACATGCTTAATAAGGGATCAATCCTTCCGTATGAAGTTGATCATCAATATTAACTTCTTTTCTCGGTCAGCCTAGATAGCTGTGTAGTGTCGGTAGCGATTGTCTCAATTGGCTAAGAATAACACTACGGACCGCCTGTTCCGGTGGTAAGAATCCACCAACAGGTGACCCCTAATTCATGGTGTGATGCGGCTTTATGCTTACCGTGCCTAGGAATGAATGGCTAGGGGGGTCTAATAAAAACCTAACCGCTAACGGAGCCTGTGGAGTACCGCCCTTCACAGTATGTAGCCCTTACTGCGCTAACCGGAGCAATGGTGCAGTGGACCTTGTGTTTCTTCGACACAATCAGCTGCCCTTCTTTAGTCTCACTTGAGGCTAAATAAGGGCGGGATTATGAAGATGTTGTTAATTAGTTTAAATTTTCACCTATATGGTTTCGCATTATGCGATTTACACAGTGTATTCTGTGTATCCTCGCCTTTGGCGTTTTCCAATCGATACCGATTTGGTTTTATTGTTGCTGTTCTTTGTTGTGCTGTTGTTGCGAAGAGTTCAATCTTTCCTAGTTTGGGTAGTGGCTACGGTTAAGATAGCGCAGATCAATCTTCAGCATAAAAGAACAGCAACGATCAATCTTTGCAGATTTATGCAAAATGGTACAGCCCAAGTGGCCTTGGTACAAGAACCTTACTTTCGTAAGGGAAATTTCTATCTAGGAAACCTTGTGAACCCGGTGTTTGCAACTTTCAGTAAACATGAAATGGCCAACTCGCGTTTCATGCCTCGAGCCTGTGTGCTTGTCAACAACGCAATAGTTGCTACACTCATCTCTGAACTAACCACCAGAGATGTATGTGCTATCACAATTGATGTATCTGTTGGAAACCTCAACAGGAAATACGTCTATTGTTCTGTGTATTTACCGCACGATGAACCATCCCCTACGGATGCTTTCAAACAAGTCATCGCATACTGTACTTCAAAAGGCCTTCCGCTAATTGTTGGCAGTGATGCTAATGCTCACCATATCATCTGGGGCAGCTCAGACATTAACTTGAGAGGCTCCAGTTTGATGGAGTACTTAAGTAGTACAGATCTTGCATTACTTAACATAGGCAACCGCCCAACCTTCAGGATCTGACTTCCTCTGATGAGGAAGTTCTGGAATGCTTATTCAGCACACACTTCTCTGGATGTGTGGATATTACATCTTCGGATGATCCTGATGTCTTTTCTTGTAGTTAAGATTCTTTAGCTTCGGCTCGGAGTATTGTGACTATAGAATCGATTGAGTGGGCTCTTAATAGCTTTGCTCCTTTCAAATCTCCTGGGGCAGAAGGGATTTATCCTATTTTGCTTCAGAAGGGATTTGATTATTTCAAACATGTTTTGAAAAAACTACTTGTTTGCAGTTTTGCTACAGGGTATATTCCCAAATCCTGGAGGGATATTACTGTAAAGTTTATTCCGAAAGTGGGTCGTGCGTCGTATGAAGAAGCAAAGAGTTTCAGACCTATCAGTTTGACCTCTTTTCTTCTGAAATGCTTAGAACGCATTGTGGATCATCACATCCGTGATGTTCATCTGGCCAACGTGCCTCTTCATGTGAACCAACATGCCTACCAATCTGGTAAGTCCACTGTGACTCTTTTACACAAGGTTGTTTACGATATCGAGAAAGCATTCGCTCAAAAGCAATCTTGTTTGGGTGTTTTCTTAGATATCGAGGGTGCCTTTGACAACGTGCCTTTCGATGCCATATTGGAAGCCGCGCGGAGTCATGGTATATCCCCAATGATTTCCAATTGGATTCACCAAATGCTCAAAAACCGATATCTCTTCTCGACATTGCGTCTAGCAGGGATTACGAAATTGAGTGTTTGTGGATGCCCCCAAGCGGGAGTCTTGTCACCGCTTTTGTGGAAACTCGTAGCAGATACGCTATTGAGGCAACTCAATAATAGCGGTTTTCCTACTTATGGTTTTGCCGACGACTACCTAACATTGTTAGTTGGTATGTGCATCAGCACCCTTTTCGATCTGATGCAAAACGCTCTTCAGGTAGTTGAGGGTTGGTGTCGCCAATATGGCCTTTCGGTTAATCCGAGCAAAACATCTATTGTTCTTTTCACGGAAAAGCGAAACCGTAATGGCGTTCGACCTTTGCGTCTCTTTGATTCTGAAATCGATGTGACTGAACAGGTAAAGTACGTTGGAGTCTTTCTTGATTCCAAGCTTTCCTGGACACCTCACATTGAGTTCAGAATCAAGAAAGCTTGTATGGCCTTCGGGCAATGCCGGCGTACTTTTGGTACAACTTGATGTCTAAAACCCAAGTATATCAAATGGATTTACACAACTGTGGTTCGGCCAATATTGGCTTATGGATGTCTTGTGTGGTGGCAAAAGGGGGAAGTGAGAACGGTCCAATCAAAATTAGGCCATCTCCAAAGGATGTGCTTAATGGCGATGTCTGGAGCGTTCTCTTCAACTCCTACGGCAGCGCTAGAAGTTCTCTTTGACGTTGCCCCACTACACATTCATCTCAAACAAGAAGCCCTTTCTTGCACTTACCGGTTACGGGCACTTGGTCTACTAGAGGAAACTCCTGTGAACCGCACATCAACACACACATCGTTGTTTCCACTTTTAGTGAATTGGGACAAAATTGTCCTTGCTCCAAGTGATCTTACAATTGCTTGTAATTTTCCATATAGGACATTTTCCACGAAATTCCCTTCCCGGGAAGAGTGGACATGTGGTTATCTGGAGAGAAGTATTTCAGACGGCATCGTATGTTACACTGATGGCTCCCTTCTCGAAGGTCGAGCAGGTGCTGGTGTTTATTCTCGTGAGCTAAGGCTGTATCTGTCTTACTCACTTGGTAGACACTGCACCGTTTTTCAGGCCGAAATCTTTGCTCTTATGTGCGGAGTGCAATCAGCACTTCAGCAGCACGTAATGGGCAAAGTAATATACTTCTGTTCAGATAGCCAGGCTGCTATTAAAGCACTTGCTTCGGCCAACTCCAGGTCGAAGATAGTTATCGCTTGTCGAACTCAAATCGAGGAGCTGAATTCAGCAAACGCTGTTCACCTTCTATGGGTACCTGGTCATTCTTCCATCGCTGGAAATGAATTGGCTGATGAGTTAGCTCGCTCTGGAGCATCACATGACTTCATTGGCCCTGAGCCAGCTATTCCGATATCGAAGTGTTGGATTAAGCTTCAGATTGACACCTGGGCTGTCACTCAACACAGACAATATTGCAATAGTTTGGAGTCATGTCATCAAACCAAATTGTATAGTGCTGAGCCATCTCTACGGGTGGCGAAGTATCTAACTAATCTGTCTAAGCAGAATTGCAGCATGCTGGTCAAAGCATTGACTGGCCACTGCCGACTCAGCTATCACATGGCGAATATTCAGCAAGCTGATTCATTTGCCTGTGATAGCTGTGAATCCGATTATGGAACTTCGTATCATTTGATATGCAACTGTCCAGTTTATGCGCAACTGCGTTTCCGAGTATTCGGTAAACACTCATTAAGTAAAACTGACTTCAGAAACCTGAATCTTCAGGATATTCTGTTGTTCTTAACCCGCTGTGGTAAAGAGCTATAGGCTCTCTTTCGCTTTTCAGGGCGCTGTTTGAACCCATTGTGGTACGCTTGTGCGTTAGTACCCTCTTCCAGGGTATTTTTCCTATTTCCCTACCTGTCCCTATCCCCATCCAAATCCTTTTTCCTTCCTTTTCCCTCAGGTAGATGATGAAATAGGCTGTTATTTTGGCGATGGCACAAATGTCCCAAATAAAGGATAACGTGCCTCTGGAGCTGGCCTTCTGATACCTGATACCTGCGTGCTCACTTCCAGCAAAAATTACAAAAATTAGAAACAAAACAATCCTTTATATTTCGTATGATGAAAATGGGAGCCACATGCTTAATAAGGGATCAAATAGTCTATATGGACTTCAAAGCGTTCAGCAGATAATTACCATTTGTTTTGGTTAGCATAAGTATAACAAGAAATGTACATAAAAGTATGTCTTAATTTTGAAAATAGCTAAAAGATTTATGAAATGCATACCTTTTTTTCAGCTATCGCAAAAACCACTTGCCGCTAAGAACCTAGGCCTATCCTTCGTAACGTAATTTAACTTTCTCTTCGATGATGGTTAACAAGATTTCCGTTTAATTTGGCGTCGTTTCCTTTTCGAGGAGCGAGCGGGCAGAGATGGGACCGAGCCCAGCAGCCAGCGCCTCTCTCCGCAGCTAATTTCAACAGTGAACACCCTCGGGGGGTTAGTTCGGGCCTACACCGAAGAAGAAGAAGATGGTCCCACGCTTCTGTCGTTTTTATGCCGAAGGGTGCTATTTCGGTTCGGTCACCACCGTCGTGGTAATTATTTGGAGCATCATCGCATCATCGGACTGATTGACCTTTTCTCCGGGATGTTGCTCCTCTTTGTTTGGGATCTAATTTAATAGAAACGCCAGGCTCTTTGAACAAAGCGGCACAGGGACCGGAGGCCGGAGAACCAGAAGACCGGAGGTGCCGAATCAGAAGACCAGTAGCGCCTCATCATCACGGCTGCCGGTTCCGGCTTGATACCTTCCTACTTTCCGCTCCGGTTGATGGCGACGACGACGCTGTTGTTGTTTTTTTCTTCCGGGGTTAATTTTGTGTTCGCTTTCGCTTTTTGTGTACTGTAGCTGTCATAATCTTCAGCTAATTAAGATAATCCAACAACACTTTTTTACTTCAGCTCATCTCGCATATTTATCATTCATGGTCCTTCGTCCAGCTTCTGGGAATTAAGAAGGTCCTGCTGGAAGGGAATAAAAACAGAGGATAAATGGGCACAAGGCTGTTAAAGCTGATCAAGCGCCAGGAGTGAAAACACTCATGGGTTTTTTAATTCAATTTTAAAACATTTCACAGCTATGTATACGCACTGCTTAAAAGTTACACAAAGTAACATTGTACAATAAAAAATTCCTTCAAACGTTGCACATTTTGTCAGGTATTTCAAGAATGTGTAGATACACGACGTAAAACAAAAGGATCTTTGAAGAGGTGGTCTAAAAATTATAATTTTCTTGGCATTCCAATTACTTATTAATTTTCAATCCATTTTTACGTACTGTTTTTTTTTTTCTTTCGACAATTCGTTCATTGCAAAAATCAATTGTTATCTCAATTAACGTTTGATCAGCTGGAAAATGCGAATGTTCGCTCGCCTGTGAAACAAAATCTGTTTCTTCCACTGACTGACTGTTTGGTTTGAGCAAATCCCTCCGAAAAATCGAATCAACATTGCACTGCAATATCCATTTCAGTAAGAAGAGAAACCATTTTCTTTCTCTATACATATAACCATCCGCGTTCCCCCGGAAACTCAAACCCCCGCCCGCCTGTCTCGGTTTGGCAGGTGAATGTTCGATAATGGTACAATCTCACGGTAGAGATCAATCGAGAGAAAATCCTTTTTCTATTTGGTTTGATTTGATTACGGGGTTTTCTGTTCGTTGCGTGGTTGTATTCGGGTACATAGGATTAGGATTCCGAAAATTTATGTAGATTTCCGTTTGCTTCCAATGGTTTCATTTCGACACATCAGACTGTGGAGGCTCAATTTTCTATCAGTTTTGCACATTGTTCGTCATATTTTCACACAAAGATAGTGTTTTCTGATGCCCTTTTCTCATTTTACTTCCAATGTCATTTTTAGATAGTTTGATTGAGATACTTAGAAAAATGATGTAAGCTTACTTTGGTTATCTACAAGCTCTATAAAAAAAATCAAAAGCTTCCCGCTGTAATTCATCTAATTTGCTTTGCCAAAACGTGATCACATTGGAAGACTACAGAAGAAAATATTTGATACCGATAAGCAGGGATGGGAACACTCACTAAAACTTTGGTATGCGTTTGCGCGCCTTGCTTTATTCAGAAAACTTTTAAATAAAACTACTCAGCAAAAGTCCTCCATACACTGTTTTATGATAACATGCCTATGAGCTGAGAAAATAGCAAGTGAGTGTTACTCTTTGCAAGTGAATGTTCGCATCCCTGCCGATAAGTAGGGTATCGCGCCACTTGGGCGGTGGCTTCTTATTCGTTTGTTTTCCACTATAATTCAGTCAATTTTGAACCGATTGACTTGAAATGCTGTACACGAGTAGATACTATACCTATCTCACCACATTCCAAAAGTTGTGCCAATTGGTTCAAATTTGACTGAGTTATAGTGAAAAATAGACGAATATAGAAGCCACCGCCCAAGTGGCGCGATTCCCTAACAAGCAATTCCTGGAATGACTATTGTACTAAATGTTCACACTCGTTTTGAATTCTTTTCACAATTGTTTTTTTTATTTTCTTTGACTTTGAAGAAAGTTCATTAATTTCTTTAAAAATTTATTTGAAAAAAAATATTTAGAAATTTTCCGAAAATATTTTTGGATTTTTTTTATCTGTATTAACTTGTTGACATTCGGGGTGATCTTCTTATGTATATTCAATATTAACATTTGTGCTGAAAAATAATTTCTAAGATACTTACGAAGAAATTCGCAGTCATTTCAAATTAAAATACCACAGGCAATTGTGATGAAATCCTCAAAGCAATTACCAGAGGAATTGCTAGAAAAATGCAAAAGAATTGATAAGAAACTGAGAGAATTGACGAAGGAATTTCAAAACCCTAAATGCTTGAGGAATTACCAAAATGATTTATATATGGTTTTTGCTATAACTCAGTCAATTTTCACCCGATTCTCATGTAATTTTGTACAAATGTAGGTGCCATTAGTACTATCCGTGTACAAAATTTCATAAAAATCGATCAAAAATTGACCGAGTAATAGCAAAAACCAGACCCGTGCAAAAAAAAGAATCGGGTGTACAGCGCTTTGCAACGGAAAAAAAAAACACTTTTTTCAAACTGTGAATACAATTGCTCATTACTGTTTACAAAATGTAAGTGTCAAATCATAAAAGGTATCATTGACCGTTGAAAACCCCTCCCAGAGACAATTTCTGGCTACGCCACTGTTCGAAGGTAAACACCAATTAAATTTCCATTGTTGAAATTGGCGAAAAGGATCAAAAGGATTGATTGATTGATTTGTCATTATTTAAGAGACTTTCAGCCCTTGGCTAGTTCGTCTCTTAAGATCAAAAGGAATTGTTGAAGAAATTTCAAATGAACTTTTCAAAGAATTTTCTAGTGTCAATTTTAGCCGCTTTTGTTTTAAAGACATTACTGAAGAATATTCTCAAGCAAATGGCCAGAGAAATGCCCAAATAAATTACGAAAAAAAAAAATTACATAGAAATACGTAGGAATTTTTCAAAAACTTAACGAAAAATTGCTAAAGAAATTGCCAAATGAATTCCAACAAATAAAAATGCCTTTGGGATTGCTAGAAGACAGGATTTTCGAAGGAATACTGAAACATATACAAATTCACTCAAGAGCCACAAACCATCGAATCGTTTAAAATTCATAACGGTTGTTAAGAGGATTATTGTCAATTGCTCGATTTTTTCTTGGGCTTACTAAGCCAAATGGAGATTACAACGTTCGATTGCTCTGACATTCATACAAGCAACAGAAACACGTGTTTGATGAGCAAATTGAGATTTGAAATTTGAAAAGAATGTCACGGGCTACGGTAGGAACCGAACCCACGACTCCCAATTCACAAGACGGGCGCTCCTTTCCTCAAAGCTACGGAGCCACATAACCATCTCCTTCCCCGAAGGCACAGAACTAAACTCGATTCCACTAATGCACACGGTTTGTTCCTTTTCACAATCCAAATCTCTAAGAGAGATGGTCAAGTGGCTCCGTAGCTTGGAGGAAAGAAGCGCCCATCTAGCGAATTGGAAGTCGTGGGTTCAATTCCCACCGGAGCACGTAGATTTCTTTTCACAATTCAAATCTCAAATTGCTCAGCAAGCACGTGTTTCTATTGCGTGTATTAATGTCAGAGCAATTGATCATAGGGATTATTGATTCCAAATCGGTTTTTACATAAATTCCGTATCTTTTTTTTTTTTAAGTTTTTGAGGGTTTTTGAAAATAAACCTAACCCTTAAGAGCTTTTGCTGCCCATTGCCATTTCTAGAAAGTCAAGACCATTTTCATTACGAAACGTTCCAGGACCGACCAGGACTTGAACCCGTCATCTTCAGCATAGTCCAGTATTTACTTGCACCTTGCATGTTTACCGCTTCGGCTAAATAGGTTCACTGCTAACGAAAAAATCCAAAATACGAAACAATAATTAAATGAGGGCTGTTCGAGCACGCTTGGAAGTTAACCATCAATGTTAACTTCATTTCCCGATCAGCCTAGATAGCTTGTAGTGTCGGTAGCGGTTGTCTCAATTGGCTAAGAATAACACTACGGACCGCCTGATCCAGTGGTAAGAGTCCGCTAAACAGGTAACCCCTAATTCATGGTTTTATGTGGCTTTATGCTTACCGTGCCAAGGAATGAATGGCTAGGGGGTCTAATAAAAACCTAACCACAAACGGAGCCTGTGGAGAATTAGGGCGTCCTCCACAGTATTACGCCCTTACTGCGCTAACCGGAGCAATGGTGCAGTGGACCTTGCGTTTCTCCGAGATAATCAGTTGCCCTTCTTATGTCTCAAATTTGAGGCTAAATAAGAGCGGGATTATTCAAATGTTGTACATTAGCTTACATTACCACCTGTATGGGTTCGCTTAAGGCGTTTTTCAATTGACACCGATTTGGTTTGTCGTTGATGTTTCCTTTTTGTGCTGTGATTGTGAAAAGTGTAATCCTGTCTAGTTTGGGTAGTGGCTACGGCTAGGAAACCTCAGATCAATTTTCAGCGTAAAAAGCGTGCGTAGCTCAAGTGGCTCTACTTCAAAAAGTTCATTTTCGTAGGGTTACTTCTGTATAGTTTACCTTGTGAACCCAGTTTTGCTTCTTTCATTATAAATGAAGTGTCGTGCCACGAGCATGCTATATCTTAGTATGTTTCAACCTTTCCTTATGGATGCCTTCAAGCAAGCTCTTGTATTCAGCATCTTTTCGCTGATATATTTGGCAATATTGCTACGATAGTTACACCATCTGAAATAGCTCAAACATTAATTTGAGATGCTTCAGTTTGATGGAAAACTTAGGTACATAGTACAGTTCATGGATTACTTAACATAGAATTGCACCTAACCCAACTCTGCATTAGCAGAATTTGTCATGAGGTGACTGATTGCCCTGTGTCAGATGAGGAGTCTACATTTGACCTTCTTTGCACTTTTTAGAGTTCCTTCGCAAAATTTGCGTATTCAGGCGTCCCTGCTCAATAAACTAGGGAACCTGTACTAATTGGTTGCGACCACATTTTTTAGATAACTCGCTTCGATTGCTACTCCAAGAGAGTTTCTTGGAGATGAACCAGCCTCAGGCTGAAAATCTCCCTAATAAATCTAATAATAATAATAATAATAAGAGAGTTTCATTGTGGTTTTGTACCTACAACGCCCTCCATTGTGGTATACCATAACTATTGCTTTGAAAGAAGCGGTCTTTGCGGACAGCAAGAGGTATTCCGGAATGGAACTCTGATCTGTTCAAGTTCAAAATATCTTCGGATAAACCAGTCTTTTGTATAGTTACGGATCTTTAGCTTCCACCAGAGAATTATAGCTATATAATTGACTTAGTGGGCACTAAAACGCTCTGCTTACTTCAAATCTCCAGGAGCAAATGGTGTTTTGTCCTATTTTTCTCCAGAGTGATTTGAGTATTTCAAACATGTTTTGAACTCTTGTAGCTTTCTATGGGATATTTTCATGGCGTGAAATTATTCCATAGTTTTATCAAGAAAGGGTGCGTTCGTTGTATAAAGAAGGAATGAGTTCTGGTTACCTCGTTCTTTCTGAAATGCTTGAAACGCATTGTCGATTATCACATTTGTGATGTTCGTCTGGCTGACATGGCTATTCATGTGAACTCACATGCCTCCCATTTTGGGATGTCCACAGTGACTCTTTTACACAAAGTTATATACGTTGTCAAGAAAGAACTCGCTCAAATGTAGTTTTTGCTTGGGTGATTTGTGGTTGTGGTATGAGCTATGAGCTCTCGTTGCGCTTATGCGTTCATTCCCTCTTCTAGGGTACTCCTTCCTATTTCATCACCTTTCCCTTTTCCTTTCCTAATTCCCATCCCCTGTCCCATGCTCCCTGAGGTAAATGATGAAATAGGCTAATATGTATTGCGATGGCATAAATGTCCCAAATGGAGGATAACGTGCCTCTGGAGCCGGCCTTCTGATACCTGATACCTTACCGCTTCAGCTAAATATGTTCTCTGCTAACAAAAAAAAAATCCAAAATACGAAACAATAATTAAATGTTCAAAGCATGATTGAAATTAGAGCCTTCTTTTGGGATTCGTTGTATTTCCAATGTCGCACTTCCGTTAACTCCACACGTTATCAAAACTAAAAATATACATTGTGATTTGTTGATTGCATTGTAGAATAAAAGCCAAAAGTATTGTTCACACGTACCTACTGAAGTACACTTCACACACCATCACTCCATCCAATTAGTTCAGTTCCATTGCAAACCCAAAAGCCCTCCCCAGCATCCCTGTAAATCCAGATGTGGTGCGGGTGGACCCCAGCCAAGTTCACGCAGCTCGACAGCATCATACAATCAACTCGAGACGACCGACAAGGGCCAAACCCACTACTCGCTAGGTAGGTACCTACCTACTGCACCAGGTGGCGCTCGCCCATTTGCATAGATGATTGCCAGTTGCCAAGCTCACACACTGCCATCATTCACGGGCCAATGGGGGAAGAGTGCTCTTGCTCCGACGCCATTTACAAAGCGGGGATAAGTTGACACACGGAAAAAATGGTAGGTTGAAGGTATCCCCCTCATCGTCCCCCATAGCCGTCCGTGGGATAGCTGCTAAAGCTGTGCGGCAAGTGTTCACCGTTATTGCCCTGGTCTGCGCCTCTGTTGTATGGTGCATAAATGTGGGTTATCTGGGATCCGGCCACATACAGTGAACCCAGAGCGAAACCAGATTAAATTGAATGAAAAACGATTTAAAATGCATTTATAACCGGAGCCGTTGCTCCGCCGTCGTACCACTTCACACCATCTTTCCGGGATAAACCTCTAACCGACGCGATGTCCTCCTGCGCTGTTTTCGTCCTGTGTGTCTAGCTGGGTTCGGTTCGTTAGAAGCGTTCTGCATTCCGTCTGGTAGCTCGGGACAACCGACCGTCGGTGGCATTTGGGCTCCGGCTGGAAACGGTCCAAATGGGAATACGCGTTAGGATGGTTCAGGGAATGTTTTGCTTGTTTTTTTTTGTCTGGTGTTGAGCGGCGAAACTGAAGATTATGCCAAAAATATCTGGTTTCACAAAGGTGTTTCGATGTTTATTTATTGTGTTTCGTTTATACTATTGATTTATGAATATTTTGTCATTGGAAGGAGGATACTTTTTTTTACTGTTTTGTTTTGCAGCACCCAACGCATTGGTTTGGCGAAAAAAAGTAAGCAAATGATTTTCTACGGAATGTATCGTAAATAAGTTGAACATGTCCACAACAGTGCAGTGGTGTAGCTACGGGGGGTTTTAGGGTTAAAACCTCCTCCAGAGCCAAAATTTCTGGAACATATTTCCAGTATAAAACTCTTTGTAATGAAAATTTGTTTCGGCTACGCCGCTATTTTATCCCTTTGGAGATGGATAGGTCACATTAGCCCAACCGTAAAAACCGATCTTTACGAACGTGTTCTAGACCAGCGAGGTTGCATCTACACGGAAAAAAATCCATTCCCCTAATCATGAATAAAAAATCATGTTCTTATGATGTCTGCCAACTCATAATATCATAATTAAAATTCATAATATCATGAATGAGTTGACCAGAAATATGAATAGAAACAAGCATTTTCATAAATTATATTCATGGTCGCTTCCTAGCGTTACACTTATCTGCCATATGCAATTATATAAATCGCGCGGTCGTCCAGCACAGACATGTGGAAAAAGTTGAACCTGCTATTTTTGCAAAGTTTTTATTTGGTTAGAGTAATAAATGTGCATATATGAGGAAAAGGAACATCGAAACAGTGTGCCCGTAAGATTCGGCAGGTTGTTGGGAGTTGATTGACTAAAAATAAACGCGCAAAAAGTAAACAGTGCCCAGTTCGCGTTTTCGTTGTGCCATCCGTCGTAGTTCCGAGTTTATGTACGGAGGGTGAAGCAAAGTGAGAATCGCGCGTTAATTTTCGGTAATTCTCTCTATTTTTCCGGTTTATCCATCGTTCAACGACTTCGGAGACTCAGCAAGTGATGTGAACTAGTGAACAATTGATGTGGTTTGGAGGGCATCCTTAGCCTGTTGGATGTAGGTGCCAAAGACAAAAATAATAAACCAGCTAAATATGATTATCCGGTGAGTTCGATCATTGTTGTTCTCGTTTATATTTGAACATTACATATCTTCACTAACAAGAGGCCAACTAAAATGTGCTGCTTGCTCATAGAAAAAAGTATGATGGATAGGTTCCAAAATCATAGAAATGGGCTCTGATATCACGTATTTTATTTTCTTATGATTTTAGCTTGCATCGTTTTATTAAGGTGAAGGTATGACGAAGCCACACCTCGAATTTTCAAGAGCACAAATCTGAAAAACCAAATGACGGATTGCACTGAAAAGTTGATCGATTGGTCACCACCAGCAGCCGACCAAACGATCAACTTTTCAGCGCTTTGCGACATTTGGTTTTTCAGATTTGTGCTTTTGAAAATTCAAGGTGTGGCTTCGTTCTATAATCACCTTAATCTAATTAAAAGCATTTGGGATCGACGACGACGGAATCATAAAAGTAATTCTTAATTCCATGAATTCTATGCATGGTTCCATCTCCTTCAACCATGATTTTATGAATTTGACTGAGAAACATTGAGGTCCGACGACGACGGAATCATAAAAGTAATTCTTAATTCCATGAATTCTATGCATGGTTCCATCTCCCTCAACCATGATTTTATGAATTTGACTGAGAAACATTGAGGTCCGACGACGACGGAATCATAAAAGTAATTCTTAATTCCATGAATTCTATGCATGGTTCCATCTCCCTCAACCATGATTTTATGAATTTGACTGAGAAGCATATAGGTCCGACGACGACGGAATCATAAAAGTAATTCTCAATTCCATGAATTCTATGCATGGTTCCATCTCCCTCAACCATGATTTTATGAATTTGACTGAGAAACATTGAGGTCCGACGACGACGGAATCATAAAAGTAATTCTTAATTCCATGAATTCTATGCATGGTTCCATCTCCCTCAACCATGATTTTATGAATTTGACTGAGAAACATTGAGGTCCGACGACGAAGGAATCATAAAAGTATTTTTTGATTCCATGAATTCTATGCATGGTTCTACCTCACCCAACCATAATTTTATGAATGTGGTGGTAAAGCATCAGGATCTGCATCCAGGTTTATGAAAATTATTCTTGGCTTCATGAATGCTACTCATGATCCCAGCTAATTTAATCATAGCTTCATGATTATATTTTCCATTTTTGGTCGTCGAAAGCCAAAACAATAACGGGTGCATAGCGTTATGGTGAAATTATTCATAAAATCATAAAATTTAATCATGGTGTATATTTATAACATAAAATCATAAAAATATCGGGAAACTATGAGTCATATTCATGGTCTTGGGAATGGATTTTTTTCCGTGTAGAAAGGCGAAAATGCAGTCTCCAAAAGGTTAAACCTATGGCTCAAATTGAGTGTATATATTTACTTATATTTTTTGGAGAAACTGTACGGGATCAATGACCTATAAAAGGATAAATTCCCTGAAAATAAACAAACAAACAAGCTCTATAAGTCTTTAAAAAAGGCAGTTCTGATTTAGTGCAGAGTCAAAAAATGGCGACCGGAATATCCAAGATGACGACCCAAAATCCAAGACGGCGGCTCAAAATTCAAGATGCTGGTTCTAATAAGGAATTTTAGCCATCTGTTTGGTAAGAGAAATGGTGAGCGGAATTCGAGATGGAAGCTGGCTTAAGGTATTTACGGTTCCAAAACCATGCATTAAAGGTTTATTTGGCATGGGGACCAAAATATTCAAGAAAGCGGCCCAAAATTCAAGATGACAGCAATTTGAGGAGTTTTGGGCTCTGAAACCGTGCAGTATAGGGGTAATTTGGTATGATTTTTTTAAAAATAATGACCATGGACTTCTGCACGGATTGATACTGGCCTGCTTACTTTCACAAAAAGTTTCACATTTGATCGGTGGCGGCACCTCTCAAGTGTCAACTATCTACTCTTCTTTAAGTTTAATATTCAAAACGCGATTTGCAGCACTAGAAGTATTGAAAATGCGCGGAGATGTTGGAAATGTTTAAAAACATTCTCGAAAAGTTTATGATAAGAAAATCAAAAATGTTAGCTAAAAATTCAAGATAGAGGTTCACAATAATTCGAATCAAATGTATCCATAAACGGCAACAGGACGAATAAAAAGAAAACCACATACGATTTTATAACTGACCAAAGCCACCATGAAGGTAATCTAAACAAGCAATGTCCAATACTTCGTTCATATTATAAGACGTAACGTACTCTGTTTAGTTCTTTCTCAGTAAATTACAATTGAATTGAACAGGATTTACTTCACGTATCGATGAAATCAAAGAAAATTTTATCATTTCGCGCGTCGTTTCATATGGACAAATTTTGGGTGCTTGTGATAATGTTAAAGAATATAATCGAAAACAGAAGCCAGTTAACCGACATGATTGCTTGTACCATGAACAGGATTTTTGTCAAATGGATAGGTGCGATATTCAAAAACATGCCACTTGATTTTGGTTGAGATCGTTTCTCGATGGCACGAGAAAGGCACCATTACCACTATCTGAAAAAATGGGGGTTTCTTTTAATTCTTTGTCGTGATATTTTTGCAGAAAACACAATTTTATAAACTTTGAAGAATTTTAAAACAGAGCGTCAAAATAAAACCAAAAAGTAGTGATTTTTAGCATAGTCAATTTTTTTGTTTTGTTGAGGTTTTCTCTATCGAAAAAAGAGTAATGCACCTAGTGGCGATAGAGTCTTTCTCGCCGAAGCTTCCTGAGTCCGGAGAATACTTTATAAAAGCAAGAATTTCATCAAAGTCATCATCGATTTGGGAAACTTATTGATGGCACATATTCCGATATTACGATCAACGTATAGGCAGATCTGAGAAATATCAGATCTCAAAGTTGACGTCTTGACCACCTTCACTATCACCGTAAGCCGATCAATATCAAGACGAAAATTACAAGCTAGGACATAACTTTTTAGTACCACAGTACTACTTATATACTTGAGATTAAATTTTACTATCATTGTCTACAATATTCACAATGACTATTGTATATTTACTCCTCAGAAATCTAAAATGGTGTGATTTTATGAGATCGCTTTAGTCCAGATTTTCTTCTTTCAATATGGTCTGAGACTATTTCAGGTTCCAAAACACTACCGTCCGTCCCAAATATGGTCTGAGACTATTTTCTTATTAATCGCTCATCAGGTTATCAAAAATGTTGCTATTTGATGTGCCACGTGTATGAGTTTGGTACACTTTTACATTTAACCACTTTCAGGGGGCCACCCGGAACCAATAACTCTACCGCTAGTACCTTATGTGGTCTATGCCCATTTTTTTTCTAGCTGTTCATCAGGTTGTCGAATAATCCGCGATTTGATGTACCACATGCATTGGTTTGGTTCAATTAAACATTTTAACACTTCCGGCGGGACACCCGGAACCAGTTCCGGGACAATATCGATTGTCCCAAATATGGTCTGAGACTAGTTTCTTGTTAACTGTTCATCAGGTTTCCTAAAAAGCCGTAAATTGATGTGTCCCATACATGGGTTTGGATCGTGTTTGGCGGGACACCCGGAACCGGTTCTGGAACACTACCAGTAGTCTCTAATGTGACCTGGTGCTATTTTCTTGCAAACCGTTCAGTATGTTATCGAAAAAGCCGCGATTTATTGTGCCTCATGCATGGGTTTAGTTCCCTACTACATCTAATCACTTCTGGCCGGACAGGGGTGTAATTTGGCTGTCAACTGGGAACAAATTGCGCCTACCATGTTTTAGAACGAGTAAAAAAACGTAACCATCACAAAAGAAAATTTCAATTTTCGTCTGCAATAGTTATTTATGCAACAAGTTGCAAAATGATGATTTTTTCAGCACGAGTCGTACATTTATCCAACGAGGCTTGCCGAGTTGGATAAATACGACGAGTGCTGAAAAAATCGAGTTTTGCAACGAGTTGCATACAAAGTTTTTTGTAATTGCAAAAATATCGTTAAGTTTAATCTCTTCTTGTAACACAAACATGTAACAAGAGAAACCACGTGCGCGCCTCCAAGCATGCCTACGTTGTATTTTTGTTCGATCAGGTAGGCTGTGGTAGGCTGGGTGTCAGCAGCATAGGCAAGAGCGAAAGCAGTTCCAGCTACAGCATCTACACCTGATCTGCAGTCTGAATCAGAATCTAAATCATCCTGTTTCGGACTCGAGCTGCTCAGTGAATATAGAAGCAGCAGCTGTATCAACGGAAGTGGTGGTAGTTGGGAAAAAGTGTGCGCTGGCAAAAGTGCCGAAAAGTATTACTTTTCAGCACTCTTAAGAATGCCGAAAAGTAGTACTTTTCGTCACTTTTGTTTTAGTGAAGAAAAGTAGGCCGTTATATTGCCCTTGCCGCGAGTGAAAAGTAGGGGAATATGCAACGCAATTACAAAAAATTGATTATAATACCGTTTTATCGTGCTAAAAGCAAGTCAGTATGTGATAAAAACATAGAGAAGGATATATTCATCATATTAGATTGAAAAAAAAATCATTGCGAAAAAAACAGTGTTCTAGTTTCACCATTATGAAAAATAAGCCTATGCTCTCGTTTGTTTTTGTTGTAATTTTGTTTGGAGTGAGGAAATCGACTGAAAATTGAAAACTCCCTGGGCGATTATTTTGCATAAATGAGCGATTTGTTTAACACTGTTACTCAAGAAATTTCGATTATTATCAAAAACACTGTTCATTAGCATCAACATCGAGAGAAAAACACCGATGTTTGTGCTATTGTTGATCTTTATAAAACGTTAAACAAAAGATGTTTACAAATTAGAACCAACAGTAGATGGCGCGCAGGTGGACATTTTTGGGTGAGCGTAGCGGGCAGGATCTTACACCCCTGTTGTGTGAGATTCGTGTTTGGTGCAAAACATCTCACTACTACAAGTGAAGCGAGTTCCCATAAGATCACGTGTCAAACAGTGACATCACTATTTGTGATTACATTTTTCTCTCCTTACTAATACACCAAAACTTCTACTTAGGTAATGAGTCGGGACTGCCTAAATAGATTTTTTACCTAAATGGATTCATTACCTAAATGGATTTAGTCTATTACCTAAATGGAGTACAAGGTTGAAAAGAAGTTCAAGTAGGGAGACTGACTAGGAGAATTAGAGGGGGTCATGCGAAGTTTCAAAGGACTTTCAAGGGACTCTCAGGAAAGGAGGGGCTTTAGGGGCATTTTCGGGGGTTTAGGAGGCTCTCAGGTCAAACTTGTCATTCAAACAACTAGATGGGCACGAAACACGAAAAACCCTGCAAAATTCCGCCAGACTGAAAAATTATTCAATGTCGGGTCAATTTTTATCGTATGTTGGGCCACTGTTGGACCAACATCGAACAACTGTTGGGTCTATATTGGGTTTGCCGGCCAAAATAAAAACAGGTCAATGATAGGTTGATGCACTATAGGATATCAGGCGGACAAAAATCAGAAAAGTGACTTCCACCAATGCTTGTTCTGAAATTTTCTATCAATAATAAACATATAAACTAAGAGAAATCTAGAATTTCAAGTTTCTAGCTGATGTAGTTACAAAGATATTGAGTACCAAAGTTGAATAAAGCTAAAAAATGTAATTTTCGCATAAAAACAACACATAATTTCAAATCGCTATTTTTTAATTAATATCATCATTATCTATTGGTTTCAATACATCATTGGTAAGGTAATGAAGCAAGCTTTCCAACAAACAGTTGGGTTTGTGAAATAGTTGAATAATTCTAAGAAAAAAAGGTACAGGAAGAAGAAGAATTTGAAAAAGGCATGAGATTAAAATGTTGTTAATCGGCATCTTTTTTTCCCAAACATTCCCAGGCTCAAAATCAGTTTATAGTCAAGCTTTAGGTCTACACTAATGGTTTTGTATGCGAAATGCTGCGGTAAATTGCGGTCTTGGGAGATTCCGCGTTTTTTACGCACGGGTCCGCCTGGGCGCGCCCCTTGAGATTAAACGACGATTCTCAAACATTCTAAGCAAATTCCCTTGGAATTCATTTTGGAATGTAACTACACAAGAGATTTGATCATTCTAAGCACAAAAAAAAAACAAAATAAAAATATAAAAAAATTAAACAAATTCAAACTTTATATATCTAGACCAACATTTGAAAAGGGCGTAACAGCCATTTCTGATTTCTGCTTCTCCCGCTCCTCCTAGGCTTACCCCCCATTATTCATGAAATCTTTTACCAGTAACAGATAGATCTGACTCCCCTCTATCTGTTAACGGGAAAAGTTTGCATAAAGAAAATTGAAATACGCCCAGGAGGGACGGAACAAGTGAGAATTTGCAATGGTTGTTCCGCCCTTTTCAAATGTTAGTCTAGATATATTATCAGTTATTTATTAATATATTTTAGTCGAACCAACTACAGAATTCCAACAAATCCCTTCAACACCAGCGCTTGTCGAATACGATAAGGATCAGTAGTAGTGATTGTGTTATACACCTTCGTCTCACTTCACAGATGACCCGATGGGATCACCCAAAATAGGGATTCTAGTACTCTGCTCGAAAAGCCTTGTATTGTGCTTCAAAGATGCCGGAGATTCTCTCAGGGGCACCTTTGGATATTCGGTTCAACTTCACTGTGCGTTGAACTCTTAGAACTATGTACAGGCACTTGATGTATATTATCGCATAAGTACGGTCAGACCTTTTTGGATATATTAACTAAGACGCCTCGTCGTGTTTTCGCTCACTCAATCGTGGCTTTGGCTATCTTTCGCTTCCTTAGGGGTGATACACAAATTATGTCACGCAAAAATCGACCTTTTTCAACCCCCCCCCCCTATGTCACACTTTTTGTATGGGACCTCAACTTTTTTTTTGTATGGGTCGTCACGCTATGCAATACACCCCCCCCCCTCCCCCTAAAAGCGTGACGTAATTTGTACATGGCCTCTTATCTTCCTCCAGGTTTCATCTGTGATCCATTGTTTTCTCTAGGCACGTAGCTCACTCAAATTAATATCGACGGTTGCGTTGAAGGCGTCTTGGTGTCTCGTAGACAATATTTAAATCTGTCTTCCACCACCATCTTGTAATCTTCTAACCAAACAACAGAGATCACAAGATATTTCCAGCCGACTACTTCTTTACAGAATCAATAGAATACTTCTTAAAATGATCAACGTTGCTGTGATTAGACTCGTCCAATGATGCTGAAGGTATAAAAATTAAGCAAATCCAAACCATTTCAAACCACTTGAAACTCCCCGGAATCAGTCTAATGCTATATGTATTTTATGATGCTCACTCGTTTGCCCCGAAGTACCAGCAATATAAGCAGCGTTAAACTCCGTTCTTGGCCGAACTTCGGTTGCGTATTCCCGGTGGACCGAGCCACCCAAGCACACCACCGGATTCGTCGCGGTTCGTCTCGGAAGGGGAATACACGCCGGTACAGTCCTCGTCATAACTGGGAGCTGAGGCGCTTGCTTGGCTGTGAGCTGCCTCCCTGCCTGGCAGCTGATGGCGGAATTTTCCGTGTTCGTCTGTTGCACTCGGGATTATTTTATTATGATTTATTGAATTATGGGAGAGATTTTGCATATTGAAAATAAATTTTCCGGCTCAAGCGAACGGGCGTACCGAAGTTTGGGGCGGGCCTCGGGTGGCAATTGCAATAAATTGATTTCAAACTGGTGTTTCGATTCATTGCAGCAGTGCGAGGGGTGGGGACAGGGGTGCAAAGTGTTTCAAAACGAACACGGGGGGAAATGCATTTGAGCGTGTCTGGAGCTTTTCCGCTCGGTGCAGTGTGGTCCACCGCAAAGCTGGAAATGTGATTTTGTTTGAATATTGGACGACGATTGATTGCGCACGGTGGAATGTGCCCTGAATACACGAACAAGCTGTGTTTGGTCTTCGGACATTGTAAGCATATTTTGTTTGTTTTAGCTAACAAGTTTTCCGGTGCATTCCATACGTAAACGAAATGGGTATGGGTCCAATTTTGATTGCCATTTCGAATGGTTTTCAATTCCAGTCAGCTGTGGTAGATTGGCGAAAAAATGTAAATGTTTCACATCGTGCCCTAGCAGCGATATTAATATTTCGTAAACTCAATGCAAACGCATCTGATGTAATATTTTCTCCAAATCTGTTATCGAAATTGACACCGAAGTTGTTTTATCACGCTGTAAAATACACGCTTAAGGTGGGTATGAGTACCAGTTTCAATACATTTATGTACAGAGAAACCAAAGCTTCCGATTTTTTGTCTGAAAATTATAAGAAAAACTGAAAATTTTGACTGTAAGCGTTTATCTGTCGATCCGTTTTTTTTTTAGTATTTCTTTTATAAAGCCACACATTATTTGATCAGTCCACAGATGGCTAAAAATTGTGACGCTTTCGTTAAAAAAAAAATGAAATTTAAATTTCGTTGCTAGAAAATGATTGTGTTAAAATATTGAGTCCGTAATTTTCAATTTCCAGCTATCTGACTCTTTCTCAATAGATATCCTGTGTGAAGTACTAGCATAAGGTTAAAATACACAGAAATAAAAATAAACCAATCTCAATATATCAATATATTGCGAACTTTTAGAACTTAACATTTCCCAAAGCAGGAGAATTTTGGCACGTGATTTTGGATTTTTCGGTGATCATGTTTGAATTCCGATGCAAAACTCAAGAACCTAAAAATCTGTAAGAAAAAAGCAGCCAATTTAAATTAACGACTGCCTTCTTTTATTTTTTTCACACCATTTTAGAACTCTAGACAACTTTTATATGTTCCTATCCATTTTACCCATATTGTGGTTGTGGTTTGGTCAAAAACCACGGTCCATACAATTTTTTTGTATGAACGAAAGAACACGTGGGGGTGGGGGGAGTGGTGTGGTTCAGAATCTCCCAAAAATGATCACGTGGTTTATGGACAGCCCCCTTGCAGGATTTCTTAGAACGATTTAAGCAAGGTTCGTTCAGAAATTCTTCCTGGGATTCCTTTGGCTATTATATAGGGAATTCCATCACGGATTGCTGCGGAAGTTTGTATTTCGAAGTATTGTATTGTAAGAATTGTAAAAATTTTGCATCACAATTCTTCTGGAAATTTCTCAAGAATTCTAGCAATTTCTATGAGACTCTCAAGAAGCTTCTCCAGAGATTTCTTCAAAAGATCCAGGAAAAATGGAAATTTTTCTTTCAACTTTGATCGAATTTTCTCACTAATTCCATCATTTTTAGAGATCATATGTACATTTTGCAGAATTTTAAGTTTTTACCTAAAGTTGCCACATCACTCGAACTCTTGCCCCACAATTCGAACTTTTGCCCCACTATGTGAAACATATGATTTCCAAATCTTTTTTGCAAATAGTTATACATGCTAAAGCATCTTCAAAATATACCCAGTTACACCCTAAAATAAAATATCGAATTCGATTTCATTACAATTCCATTCCATGCGTTGGAAGAACCATCGCATATTACAATTTTTTGATCAAAAGCCAACATTTTGTCATAACTTTTCGAAATATTGATCAATTTTCATAATTTTTGGAGTGAAAGACTCTTTTTCAAAAAGGCTTCGAACAACCTTGACACCCGAAAGAAATAATTTGAATAGGGCTCAAAAACTTCAAAAGAAACTCTTGCCCCACTCGAACTTTTGCCCCACTTTACTCTATCCTGTGTGAAGTACTAGCATAAGGTTAAAATACACAGAAATAAAAATAAACCAATCTCAATATATCAATATATTGCGAACTTTTAGAACTTAACATTTCCCAAAGCAGGAGAATTTTGGCACGTGATTTTGGATTTTTCGGTGACCATGTTTGAATTCCGATGCAAAACTCAAGAACCTAAACATCTGTAAGAAAAAAGCAGCCAATTTAAATTAACGACTGCATTTTTTAATTTTTTTCACACCATTTTAGAACTCTAGACAACGCTGGGGTGGGGGTGGGGGGAGTGGTGTGGTTCAGAATCTCCCAAAAATGATCACGTGGTTTATGGACAGCCCCTTGCAGGATTTCTTAGAAAGATTTAAGCAAGGTTCGTTCAGAAATTCTTCCTGGGATTCCTTTGGCTATTATATAGGGAATTCCATCACGGATTGCTGCGGAATTTTGTATTGCGAAGTATTGTATTGTAAGAATTGTAAGAATTTTGCATGAGAATTCTTCTGGAAATTTCTCAAGAATTCTAGCAATTTCCATAAGACTCTCAAGAAGCTTCTCCAGAGATTTCTTCAAAAGATCCAGGAAAAATGGAATTTTTTTCAGAGTTACATTTAAATTCTGTAGGGGTTTCCTTTAGTAATGCAGTTTTTTTATCCGAAATCTTTTTTTAGGAATTATTGTTAAAATTTCTCCTATGAATCCTCAGGCATTTATTTAGAATCTTCACTACAAACACTACAAAGCAGGAAGTTTCTGCATGTATTCCTCCAGGGGTTGCTTAGGGTTTATTGAGACCTTACTTCAGGTATTCTTTCATGGTATTTTTTCCGGTGATGCTTCAGACACTCCTCTAAAGATTCTCTCAGCAATTTCTACAAAAATTACTCCAGAATCTGTTGCTTGGGATTTTTTAAAGAATTTATCTAGAAATTCCAGAGGGTTCTTCTGTTCTTCCAGGTATTCTTCCAATGATTCTTCCAAAAAATCATTTAAATATTCAAAAAATCATTCACAAGTCCTCTTCCAGGATTAAGAGATTCCTTCATAAATTTCTCTACGGATAGGACTCCTCTAAGAAATTTCTCAAGCAATGTTTCCTTGTTAACTTGCAGAGTAACACTTTTTTGTCAAAGAGACTAGAAGAGGTTCTTAAAACCATCATAAAACCAAAATAAAAGGTATAATATTTTATGACGGTTGTCAAAACCTCTACAAGACTAATTGGCTATCAAAATGCTACTTGGGTCGTCAAGCTGTTTCTCTTGATTTTTTTCTTGAAATAAAGGAGGTATTTTAAGAAATTTCTTGGGGTAGTTATCCCAGGCTATCTTAACGAGTTATCCCAAGAATCGCTCCAGAAAATTGTCAAGAATTTCTTCTAGGAGTCTGTGAAATTTTAACAAAGAATTTTTTTAAAAGGGATTCCTTCCGATCATCTAGGGATTTTTTTTGAATTTATTTCAGAGATATCTTTCTCAGAAACTTCTCCTGAAATTCTTGGAGGAACTCTCTGAAGAATTTCTAAAAGAATCTCTGTTAGGATTTTGCAAAGGCATTCTTGGATATTTTTTGTAAAACTCCCTTAACTATTAAAGAAATCCCGCACCGAAACTCCTGAAGAAACCCCTAAATCTACCGAATGGAAATTTCTTAATGAATCACTGAAGGTATTTTTCAAGAAATCTCCAGTAAAACTTTTGCAAAATCTTAAGAAGACCTTCAAAATCAATCTCTAAAAGAAAACCAGAAACACCAGCAGGGACTAGAGGAATACCTGAAGAATTCTCCGGGAAGAGCTTCCCCACCTAGACACATTCTGGCGAAAATTTTCAATGAAAATCTTAGAGCAATTCCTGAAAAAATCTCTGGTGAACTAACTGAACGAGTTCCTAAATGAATCTCTGGACGATATTTCGAAGAAAACACTGGAAGAATTTACGAAAGAATCCTTGAAAGACTTTCGGAAGTAATCCCTGTAGGATTTTATACAGGAATCCCTAGAAGGGTTTCCTAAACGAATCCCTAGAAGTATTTTTGCAGTAATCCCTGACGAAATTTCAGGATGAACTCATGGTGAAAAATCACCAAATTTTACCGTAATCGGTCATTTTTTCGAAGTGTGATAGAGCCTAAAACATGTTTTCTTGAATTTTAGACCGCCAACTCTGGACATCTTCCTCATATCAAATATAGTTTTAAAGCCAAAAATTCCTTAAAACGGCTTAAATTTTGGGCCAACATCGTGGATTTCTTGGTCTCCATTGATACATTCTGCACAAGATTCACCAACCCTGCTATAGGTTACAAGAATCAAAGCAAATTGGTGTGTGACAGGGTTTGCTTAGTATTATACATAGCATCGTTGAGGGTGACAATGGGTCAGAAGGACAGGACTGGGTCAAAACATTATCTGACATATCTCATCAAATATTGCGAATATAGAATCAAAAATGTTATGGTGTCACAACAATGAGTTGCCATCAGTTCCGGTCGAAAAATTAGGTTTCTAGTGCAATTCATTATATTTTGATAAATCAAACTCATAGCATCACATAATATATAATTGTTACCTTGGCCAGAACTTAATCAACTTGCTTTGTTGTCAATGCGAAACAAATTCGATCCCCTTGACCCATTCTTACCTCCTCGAAGGGGTTAATTTTCATGCACTTGTTTTGAGGAATATTTTCAAACTCAATATATTTTTTCATCATTCGTACATGTATTACAAGCAGGGATGCCATATATACAGATTTCTCTGTATTATACAGATTTTTGAGCATCTATACAGATTGTGTTTATATGGAATACAGATGTTCCATTTGTATAGGATACAGATTTTCCACTCAAATTTTGTATGGGATACAGATTTTTGAACAAGTGATACAGAAATTCATCTGGCATCGCTGATTACAAGAGATCATATTCCAGTGATCAAAGGACTTTTTCATGCAAAGAAGCAAAAGTTCTTGAAAAATGAATGTGGAAGTATGCATTTCGACCCATTCTCACCCCCAACGACGGTAGGGGAGTTGAGGGTAATATGAACACCCTAAGCGTTTGTCGTCTTTTCCAATAGAAATATGACAAAATATTTATCTCTTACCCTGTTACATCGTAGATGGTAATATATTCTAATAGTTCTGGAAGAAAATATTGATAAAAAATAAAATTTTCTTACATTATTTTCGATTGCAAAAAATGCAAGAAAACAGAGTCATGAAAATTAGTGTGGGTAAAATGAACAATCGATGGGGGTAAAATGAACATGTCTTCAAAAACTAGCTTTAATGTTTAATTTCAATATATTCAAGAGTAGGTCAACAAATTCAATGTAAACTTTATATGCTACACTTTTAAAACTTTTGATATAAAATTTGGAATGTGCTGGAGGAATCATTATTTGTAAAATATGTACTAAAATAAGCGGTTTTTATGGATAAAAATCTTATTTTATAGGTGTAAAATATTATTTTCCTAACTTTTTGCTCTAATTGTGTCATAATATGTATCACATAGATTCGTGCTTAAATCCGTATGCGGCTTATGAGTGCCTTGAAAGTGAGTGGTTTTTTTGGCGCATTGCCAATTGACATACACATACAGACATCATTTCAATTCCTCGAACTGAGTTGATAAGTATATGAGACTTGACCCTACGAGCTATCTATAAAAAATAGTCTTTGCACTGAACATATAGCCTTTCCAGTACACTTTGGTGTACGAGAAAAGCAAAACAAGGAATGGAGGGTTCTTACCTTTTAGTTTTATCTGAAATGTTTCAGAATAAAGTAAGAGTGGCATATGTATACAAAAGCCGTGAAAGAGCTATGAAGGCGACTCTTCACGTGGTGAGTGTAAATTACACTCATTTACACTGGAGAGTCGATCACAAGTTTGTTACAACTCGTAGCGGTAAGTCTACGCCAAATGAAGTATCCGCCTCCACTGACCTCGGTCCTGGGCCAACCGCTTCCAGTCGCTCTGAACGTTTAGAGTCCTAAGGTCCTCCTCAACTGCAAAACGCCAACGTGTGCGCGGCCTTCCTCGAAGCCGACGACCCCTTCCTGGTTCTCTGCTGAATATAATTTTAGCTTGTCGTTCCTCCGGCATACGAGCTACGTGTCCAGCCCACCGCAGCCTGCCGTGTTGTGTTCGCTTCACTATATCCATCTCTTTATGTACCTGTTACAATTTGTAGTTCATGCGACGCCGCCAGATGCCGTTTTCCAGTTTACCACCGAGTATTGTTCGCAGCACTTTACGTTCGAAGACTCCAAAAGCTCTCCGAACAACTTATTTCAACGTCCACGTTTCATGACCATATAAAGTAACCGGAAGAATCAGAGATTTGTACAACGCGAGTTTTGTCTTCGTTTGCAGCCTGTGGGACTTCAGCTGGCTTCGCAGACCGAAAAAGACCCGTTTTGCAGCCGCAATCCGTCTTTTCACCTCACGGGTAGCATCATTATCGCACGTCACTAGAGTAACAAGATAAACAAATTCATCCACAACTTCAAACTTTTCCCCACCCAGCCCAGCACCACTACCACGGCCGGACCGACGTTGACCACCAGCAATCATGTACTTAGTTTTTGTGGTGTTGATTGTAAGTCCAATCCTCGCAGTCTCCCACGCCTCTTCCACGGCCCGACGGTCGATTTCGATGATGTCGATATCGTCCGCGAAGCCCAATCGTGACAATGCAATGGTTTCGCTCCTGCGTACTCCAGCTCTCCTCATCGCTACTTCCAGTGCTATGTTGAACGATAAGTTCGAAAGAGCATCGCCCTGCTTCAGTCCGTCAAAGGTTACGAACGATGACGAAACTTCATCCGCAACCCGTACACTTGATTTTGATCCGTCAAGCGTCGCATGAATCAGTCTAATCAGCTTCGCCGGAAAACCATGTTCGATCATAATCTGCCATAACCCGTTTCTCTTCACTGAATCGTACGCCGCCTTGAAATCAATAAACAGATGATGGGTCTGCAAGATGTACTCCCGAAATTTATCGAGAATCTCGGCCTCACGAAATCCTGCCTGATATTGAGATCGGCCCTCACGAAATCCTGCCTGATGTTCGTCGACGAAGGTCTCCTCAATCGGTCTCAGCCTGTGAAACAGAACTCCGGATAAAATTTTGTACGCTGAATTGAGGAGTGTTATTTCTCTGTATCTCGCGTACTCCAGTCGATACCCTTTCTTGAAAAGAGGGCAAATGAGACCATCCAACCCATTTCTTTTATACAATACGGTGTAAGAGTTAATACATCTGCTCACAACCGTGCTTGAGAAGCTCGGCCGGGAGTTCGTCCTTCCCAGCAGTCTTGTTGTTCTTCAGTCCCCTAATGGCTGTCTTGACCTCGTCTAGCGTTGGAGGTTCCACAGCTTGTCCGTCATTGTCGATTCGAATTTTGTCCGTGACTCTTCCACTCTCCCCGTTCAACAATACCTCGAAGTGCTCTCTCCACCTGGCAGCCATCATTGTCTTGTCTGTCAGCAAGTTTCCATTACGGTCGTTTCACATGACGGGAGAAGGCGCTGTTTTTCTTCGCACGCCTTTGACAGTTTCGTAAAATCTCCGCATATCATTCTGTTCCATACTCTCTTGCGTCTGAGCAATCACATTTTTCTCGTGTTCTTTTTTCTTTTTGCGGTGGATTCGTTTTTCGGCTACTCTTGCTTCCCTATATCGCTCCCTGCTCTGCCGGGTCCCCGACACCAGGCTTGACAGAAACTCCCTCGCGAGAAAATGAGGAAGCGACTTTGACGATTTTCTGAGGAGTGAAAATAAAACTCAGAAATCACAACGCAAATCCTCAACAGCACCGAGCACGAGCTTGCCGCGCAGCGAGGAGTTCGTCCAACACTCATAATTGGTTGTTGTGTTTCTCACGTCCACTCACACTCAAAAAGCTCTCGCGAGCTCCACTCCCATACAAAGAAAGACTCTCGAGGCGAAAATCGCACTCAAAAACCCGAAATAATCATCGGCTCTTTTTTCTTTCCCCTCTTCCTCGCTCAGTTTTTATTGCCTCTCTGTTTGGGGCTCGTTCGCTCCCTCACGAAGAGGCAAAAGTAAAACACCGCTCTAGAGCATGTTGCAAAACTCTTTTGATTTCGAGGAGGATTATCAAGCCTGCCCGACACCAACATCCAGCTTCTGGCAACATTCTTCTCGTCCGTTACCCTCTGGCACTCCTTGTCGAACCACCCGTTCCTAGGTCGTCTTTGAGCAGTACCTATCACAATTGGCGGAGCCAGCATTTTTTTTTCTTACTCACTCTCCTAAACATACACGAGAAAGAAATAGATGGAAGAGGGGGCAGTTTGCCTCCTCTTTCATCTCGCTCATTCTCCTGCATGTTTAGGAGAGTGAGTAAGAAAAAAGAAAAAGCTGGCTCCGCTAATGCCTATCACCTCCAGCGCTGCTGTACTCATCGCTCCGAGGATAGACTCCCACTGAGTGTTAAGATTATCGCTGTCGTTGATCTCACTTATCCGCTGGCGTCCTTGGTGTTAATTGTCGGAAAAACACTTATCTACAAGTTTGCCGAACATCACATTTTAATATTAGGCTTCTGAACTGAGATATAGACAAATGAGTCAAACGATTGCCAGGTGATCGAAAACATCCTTGCTTGCGAATATCCTTGCGTGCAAAGTAGGGGCTACTAATGGCCCCTGGCAGCAGCAAAGTTTACTAATCTCAGGCCGTTGTCATTAGTGACACAGTGAAGGCTCTCCGTACCGATGATTGGACGGAAAAAGTCCTCTCTTCCGACCTGCGCGTTGGCGTCACCGATGACAATCTTAACGTCGTGTTTTGGGCATTCTCCATAGGTCTTGTCAAGACATTCATAAAACGCATCCTTCACATCATCGGTTTTCTCGTTGGTCGGCGCATAGACATTGATCAGACTGTAGTTAAAGAATTTGCCCCGGATTCTCAATAACTCGCTTCATCTGTTTCCCGATTACTATGAATCCGACTCCATGTTCTGCCTTATCGCTGCTGCTGTGGTAGATGTTATATTTGAACGATTTGTTGGGGACGAGATCCACCGCCCTGAATTCACGTTCATCGAATTTGGGCCACCGCACTTCCTGTTTAGCAGCCACGTACACACCAACTTTCTGCAATTCACGAGTCAAAAGGCTCACTCGTCCAGGTTAATTTAAGGTCCTAGCGTTCCAGGTACCGAGAGTATCGTTCGCATATTCTATTTCTTACTTCATTTTTCGTAGTGTTGAAAGGCTTCGACAGGCTACCTTACCGGGGTCGCGCAGCCTACATCGCGTTGGTGGGGCTGCCACCTGCCACCTTAGGTATAGCTGATGCGATACAACGTTTCATATTCAGCCGCTGGAAGCCAGAACAGACACTGTTTGAGCCGCACCTCCTTGGTGAACAGACGCTCGGGTCGTATCTCCTCAACCTAGCTGAAGTCAGAAGGACAACAGTGCCCAGGCTACACTACCAGCTAAGCACACAACTCTTAGCTGGCGGTCTTTGTCATCGTATGACCCTTGGAAGCATGAGGTAGGAACTTGTGAGGACCAGAGCTATGTTGGATACTCTCCTTATCGAATCACCGTTTTGCAGCCCGCGCCGCTTGTAGTCTACACTCTCACAAAAACGATGGATTCATATTCGTGAAATTCAATATAGAAAAAATAACTGATTCCTTAAAAGGACAAAGGACACCCATTGCAAATAATCATTTTTTTTTCTCATTTATCAAATGTTTTAAACACAGATATAACTACCAATTTAACAACGCCAACAATTGCATTCCATCCATCAGAGCCATTTAAAGTCCTTAATTAAAACAATTGAAACCATTTATTTGGCCATCAGCTCTGGACAATAACCATATGATGGAATGTTTCCGTCTGCTTTTCCATTCGAGCTGGTTTCGTTCATATCTCCAGCCCCGTCAAATTGTCAGAACATGTGCCTGGAGCCTACATACATGGTTCGACCGAAAATAGGTTAATTAATCAAAATGTTATCATGGAATGGCGATGATGATGGACGTTGTGCTGCCGTCATTGCCATTGCTATTTATGAAAGTTTAAGTGGCCGATGACGAGCCAGAGCTTGTTTAAATTTTTGGCGTTGAATACGGCCAGCAATTTCTGGCATGCATATCAACCTTTTATTTCTGCACAATTGTGCCATTTAGTAAAAGGTCATTGCCATAAGGGAAAATCGTTTCATAAATTTGTTAAAGATGAAATTACCTACTTCTATCCACCTGGCATTCAATATAATGTAAGGAATAAGATAAATTCAATCTAAGCCACACATCAAACCAATGTACGACACACTCTGGCAAGTGCCGTTGATCGCAGTTTTCCAACAAAGTATGCAATAAATAACACAGCTTTTATACGTTGTCGTCTGCTGGTGATGTCTTGGCAGAACGGTCGAACGCACTAACATCTCCCCGAAGTGGATATAAAATTTTCGATTTTTAAGACATCTCAAAAGTGTATACTGGCCTGTAGATCACAAAGCACCTTTCCGAACGACGTCGGCAACGTTGTTGAAACCATCATCCAACAACCTTCAGACTCAGCAGCAGCAGCAGCAACCATCCTGAAAGCAGAACTTTTCGCGCACCGACATAAATTCAGGCAAACAACCTCGCACACCGCCATCAGCGCCATCGTCATCATCATCAGCGTTATGTTCACGATACCCTCGAGAAAGCGAATATTTGTCAGTTTTAGCTGGCTGGCAGCGGGCGGCATCCATTCCACATTCGGATCGGAATGTATATGGCACACGCTTCAAGGATTGCACCCGAGAGTTGTGTTTTGCGGCATCAGAGGCAGTAGGTATATGGCTGGCAGCTAGCAGCACTCAGCAGCGACAACAATAATCCCGGCGAGAAGTGACACTTGGTTCAACGTTTCTTACTTGGGGGCAGTGTTGCGAAAAATCATCAGAATAATTTGAATTGTAGTCATGGATTTGGGTATGGAATTTGTTTTTTTTTTTTGTTCGAGTTCAATATTCACCGCAACCACCCATACAGTTTATTACTTGAAAACAATCCCATATGGAAGAAATAAGCTTCGCCTTTTGCGCTAATTCCCGTCATATCAGGCGGGAAATAGCCAATAGTTACAGATAATCCAATTTACCTTTGCCAATGGCTTAAAATGATTTAGACTATCAAAAAACCAACCCCTACAGCACTGGAAATCCAAAAATTACGCAAAATATCATGTTTCAATTTCACTCCACTTACAAGTTGAACATTTTTTGCGGCTTGATTCCCTTGTTGAATCAACCATCAATTCACACCCACTAAAGCTCTGTGGCACTTTTAAGTTCGATCACTACTGCAGAATGCTGCAAAAACTATTCAATTAAATAAATATCACTTTTTTTTCTCGACGGTAAAATGTATTATGTAATTTCTTAAAAACTATTTCAACCTTTCCTTGAGGAGTGAGCTTGGAAAATATTTAGTCTCCAATATTGAAGAGAATCACCATTTTTTGTAAGTCTCAGAAATTCTTTTGATTATTTCCTCATAATTTATAATGCAAGTTTTTTTTTCTGAAATATAACCAGCAATCCTTCGATAATAATGTTAGTCACTAATGTCTCTTTGTAAAATGCTTTGGAAACTTCTTCGGTAATTCATACGGAATTCGCACAGTAATGTTTACGGACAAACTTCATGTTACTCCTTTGGGAATTTCTTCATCAAAGCCTTTGGAAAATCCGCTGGCGATTGCTTTTAGGAAGCTTTCTGCAGTTTTTTTGAAAAATACTTGTACAAAAATCACGAAATGTTTTTGTGAATCCTTTCTGCAATTCTTTAAGTCATGCGGCGGTTTTTTTGGTGCGTCTTTTGCAATCCATTTGGTAATACTTCGAAGTTTTTTTGTTTGCTTCGTGATTTGTCCCAAGGAATTCTTTGAAAATTTCTCCGGATTTTTTTTTCAGAACTCCTCCGGCAATTCCTTCGGATATATTCTTGGTAATTCCTGCAACAATTTCATTGAAAGCTTCTTCAGAAATCCATTCAGTAATTCCTTAGAGAAGTCCTTCAGCAATTCCTTTAGGAATGTCTCTAGAAATCCCTTTGGATTTTTTTTAATACTCCTCAAGCAATTATTTTGAGAATCTTTTGGACTTTTTATGGAAAAAACTATCTTTAAGAGGTCTTTTACTAATTGCTTTGTGAATGCTTGCGGACATTTTTAGGTATTTAAACTTCTTCGACAATTCCTTTGAAATCGATTCCGTCAAGTCCTGTAGGATTTTTTCGGGTATTTATTCAAAGAATTTCTTGGCTGTTCCTTTGAACATTGCTTTAGCAAATTCCTTTGCCAATTTTGTTGAGAATTCCGCAGATAGTTTTTCGAAGATTCCTACAGTTTGTCGTTAAAACTGCCTATGTCATTTTCGCACAAATATTTTGAGCGATTCCTTTTGAAAATTGGTCATTGATTATCTTAGAAATTTCTCAACCGATTCCTTTACAACATTCACCGAAATTTCTTCGGAAATTCTTCCAGAGAGGCTTTCAGGAAGTATTCCAAGGATCTCTTCAGAAGTAATTTAGAAATTCCTCCATAAATTTATCTAAGTATTCTATTTTGTAATCTTCCTTGGATTCTTCCAGGAGTCCTTTCAGAAAATTTTCAAGAGATACTTTGAAAAAAATCTTTCAGGGATTTATTTGATTTTTTTTCCACAGAAATTCTTTGGGGTTCATCCAGATTTTTGTTCGAAGATTTTATTTAAAAAATCTTCCACGGGTTGCTTTGGAAATTCCTCTAAGAGCTCCATCAAAGAGAGCTTGAGCTTGCTTGAGCTTGATTGACCGCCCGTGGATGCTACTCCAGTATCGCCAGACCAGCTACACTCACACAAGGAACCAATGATATATCCTGCCGGGGACTAGCAGGCATCTTCGGTGTGTGAGCGTTGGTGATCTTCTATTTTTAGGCAACAATGGCGCCTGCCACGTCAGGTTGCTGGTCAATGTGGGGAAGGGGTAAGGAAGTGATGATTGCAATCGTTTGTATCCACATCTGGCCGAATATACCTCTGCGCCAGCACAAATTCATGCGGATGTTGGAGTGTTGATGGGAATTGGTTGGCAGAAGGTTCACACATTGGTATGTGGATACCAGAGGAAGGTGATAGAATTGTGTGTTTTTATTATATTTTGAAGATGTGCGGCACAGTTCGCTTGATTGCATAACTTGTAGGCGTTTTGTAATAGGATTGTGACACTGTGCTGTGAAAGTATGGAAGGAAGGGAAACGGCTTTTTCAACCGATTTCTGTTCTAGCGACGGCTATGAACATGTTTACATACATGAGTTGTATATGTAGAGAGCAGAGAGAAACTGTATAGAAAGATACAAAGTAGGAGGAAAGTGACGGGCCAGGGATTGAACCCAGGACCTTCTGCATATAAATCAGAAGCGGTAGCCGCTAGACCCCCAAGCCCGTCTACCTCTAAGAGCTTCATCAAAGATTGTTTTTAATATGTTTGGATACGTAGCCACGACGTTCTGTATTTGCCCGACGTTTTGACACGGGCAAATAAAGAGCGTTGTTTGTTTATTTGATGAATTTGTAGTAGAGAATGGTAAATTACAGTATGACCCATAAAAAAATGCGACAGTTTTCAAAGTCATCGTTCCCCTACTTCGAACTGATTAACCTCGCATGTATCTATTGGATAGTAGAGCCACTAATCTTATAATGGCAAAGGAACATAGACTGATTCCATGCAAATACCTTCGGAAATATAACGTTGAACATATGGATGTCGAAATCGTCCACGCGCCAGAGGCCGTTTTTTAAGGATATAATTTTCTTTCAATTGCTTGAATCACATTCAATCAAATTTTATTTTCAAAATAGTACTTTTATGGCTGGATAAGGTCTTCAGGAGTTGATTGGTTCGTCGGGCAAGCACGAAAAAAATATTAACTTATAAATAAGGAGACATTTTGTGAAAATTGAATTATTTGACAAATGATAATTTTTAGAAAATATTATGTTTTAAGCATGAAATTGTTTTTAAGTACATAGTATTTGTACCTATCATAATAGTAGGTATATATGCCTTCATCGACAAAAAAAAATGTTTTGAAAAATGTTCTAACAGTGTTAAGTTTTTTATTAATTTATCTTAAATACGGTTTTTAATATGTAGCACCTTTTTTAGTTTTTGTTTCCTAAACATTTGAAATTATTTTTAAAATATTTTTCAAACATGGGCGTATTAAAGAGGACATATTTCTTCATGGTTTCCATGTGTTTAAAAGTTTTTATCTTAGTTCATTTTGCTATGAAAATTATAGGAAAACTTGATTTTATTTAGAAATTGTTAACAATTATAAGGTATCCCATATACATAACCAATGAATATTTTGACAAAAATTTTAGAGATCCTGTATGACAATGACCTCCTTATTGTATCCTAATCCAAAAAAGTTTAATTCATTGGGATTATTTCATTAAAAATCATCAAATACTGCAAAAAAATGGAATGTCGCATTTTTTTATGGATCATACTGTACACCGTAGTCGTTACATCATCAGTTTTTTTTTCGAGATTTATCCACAAATTTCACTAAGGATTCTTGATAAAACCTTCCATAGATTTCCTCAGAAATCTCTTCATGTACTCCATTAAAACATCTTCGAGTGATTTTTCCAGAAATAGTTCCTCTGTTTCTTCTGGGGAATTTTTCACGAACTTTTCCAGTGATTCATACCAATACCTTTTAAGACCCCTTTGGAAGTTCTTCGATTTTTTTTTCGGAGACTCATCCAAGGATTTATTTTATAAAACTCTTCAAAGATTTCTTCCAAAGTTACTTTAAAGGTTTCTCGGGAATTCATTCACAACATATTTTGGCGATTTCTTGACAAATTCAACCACGAGCTTCTACAGAAATATCTCCAAGAGCTTCTTTAGAAAGCATCCCAATCAGCACACAAGTTACAAAAGAGTGTCTACAGCGCAGGGTTTTGGTTGGACACGAGTCATTTTCAAGTTATTCTGCCTTTGAGTTAAAATTACATGAATGTAGCTCCTGTTCAACCAAAAACCTTCGCTGTCGACACTCCTTTGTCAGTTGTGTGCTGCTCGGGCTTCTTATGGATTGCTTACAGCATTGCTGCATTTATACTTGAAAAAAAAAAACCTCGAGAGATTGCTTTAAAAAAAAAACAAAACAGTTACCAAAAAAAAAATTCTTTCAGATTTTTTTACGAAAAGCCTGCAATGATTGGTTCAGAAAATCCTCCGTGATCTTCAGAAATTTCTCCAGAGTTCCCTTCTGATACTTGTTGATACCTGTATCATTTTTTTTTAACTATATTTTGTTTTTCCATTTTTTTTTTTTTGAGCTGGGTATGTTTTATTCCACTATCCAGAATATAATAAATTTGCCTATAAAAATATTTGAATCTTCAAGCACCCTAACATTTCTTGTTCACCTTCATACATGTATCGAAAACATCTTTTATGATATTGGGAACTTCTCCTCCGAAGTATAAGAAAATTGCCTGTGTGGTTTTATTAAAAATTTTTGCGCCTTCAAACATGTAATAAGTTCACGTGAATGGGATTTCTGTCAGAAATACCATCAGATATTTCATCAGGGATTTACAAACAAAATATAATTCCTTGAGCTGTCCTGGTTTTTTTTCCCAAGAGAATATTTAAAAAATAATAAATGCAATCTCCAATTTGGTGAAATATCTTGAATAAGAAATTATGGGTATATTTTGTCAAAATCTATGCTGAATGTTTGAAGATACTTTATTGTTTTTGAAAAATATATAAACATTATAAAATACGTACTATTCAAGAAATTTTACCAAAAGTTTTGAAACTAGCTTCGGCTTGTTCTCTGTGCAGGTGGTGGAGTAATAACTTCTCATTATTTCAGCCTTGGCGATACCGATTAATTCTTCTTTAGAACTCTTACTATTTGCTTAGGAATTCCTTCAGAGAATTCATTACGAAATTCTTTTGAAGATTTCTCTCGATACTCTTCCCGTTATTTTTCCTTGAATTCTTCCTCGCATTTTTCTAGGATTCCTGTAGTTTTTCCTACCTCAAAATTTTCCACAGATTCTCACAAAATTCTTCGCGCGATCTCTCTTTGAATTTATTAAAGGTTTTTTTCCTGGAGGTTTGCCGGAGTTTTTTTTTTGCTTGCTTTATCCAGTTCTCCGAAGTTTTCGTCCACAGGATTACAACTTATTTGCCCCCGAAGCCCATTGGTGGGCTTCGTGACCGAGCGGTTAGCGGCATCAGTCGTTTAGGTGTCTCGTACGCCTCAGAGTGTGGGTTCGATTCCCGGTCCAGTCGGGGAAAACTTTTCGTCAAATGGAAAATTCTCTAGTAATGTTCAGTCTGAGCGGCCTCTGTTGTCAGAGTTCCTGCTTAAATTTCCCTAATTTTTTTTCTCCTAGCTTTACTCCCCGACCTTTTTTTCAGTTGTTTTCAGGATTTCTTTCAATGTTTCTCTCGAGATTTCTTCAATAGTTCACGCGAAGTTTCTCGAATAAATTCGCCTGGATTGTTTCCGATATTTCTCCATGAATTTCTTAAAAATAATTTCGTCAGTCATCCCAGGATAAAAATAAAAAACAAAGAAAAAAAAATAACCTTCTGGAAAAAAAAACACTGCAAGAGTTCTAGGAGCAAGAAATTCCAGTGGGGGCACCAAGAGTCCTGAGACATTTTTTGTTAGTGGTTCCGGGAAGAGTTCTGGGGAAAACCCCAAGGAGTCCCTTAAAACTAATCTCAGGAGGATCACTGCAATAAATCCTATAACCAACTACGAGGAAATACCTGGAAAAAGCTTTGAAAGAAACCACAGGAAGAACTGCATGAGAAATATCAGTAATAGTTCCAGCAGAAATTTCAAAAGGTAATCCGAAAAAAATCTTAGGAGAAAGTCCAGAAAAACTCTGAGAGACCAACACCGGAAGCAATCTTCTGAGAGAACCGGGAGCAACTGCGAAATCTTAAGTGAACCTTCTGAAGAAATCCTGTGGGGGCCTTTAGGAATACCCCGGCGGTTGGAACTCCTCTAGAAGCTTCGTGAGAAACTCTAGTAAAAAATCCACGGGAAATTCTTGAAGGAATTACAAAAGAAATTTGGGAAGAAACTTCCACCGAAAAATCTTGAAAATATGAACAGGGAAAACTACTGTTATACCTCAGGGAGAAATCCCGCGAAGATCTCCTGAAGAAGTCTCGAAAGGAACACCGGAAGGCATCGTGGAAAGTTTTCGAGAGAAATATCGAGCAAAGCTCTAGGACAAACTCCGCTACAACATTTCAGAGATATTCTTAGAGAAACTGATGTGGACACTGGATTAATCTTGGCAAAAATTGCACGAAAATTTCTTCGGACAACACGCAGGACGAACTGTGCCAAAAATCCCACGAAACAGCAGTACCATAAACCCTACAGCATAAATTCTGGAAAATAATCCAAAAGATTCTCTTGAAAAATACCAGAAGAAATCGGTCGGAATCCAGAAATTCTGGCAGACTCTGAAAGAAAAATCCAAGAAATAATTGTTCAAAGCTTATTTTTCCAAGCTGGTAGGAATCCAGAAAATTCATTAGGAGATATTTAAAAAAGAATGCCAGGAAAAATTGTGTAAAGTGCAAGGCATTCCACGAGATATTTCCAAAGAAGTTCCAGAAGTAGACTCCAACGAAATTTCCGGAAAAAGTTTTATTAAGAAATGTGTAGATGGAATTTTAATTCCAGATTCATAAGTGTCTATATGGAATATATCTGCTAGATCTAGGAAACCTTCTCTAGCACAGTTATCCAGGTTCATTCTATATTTAACTTGTCTTTTGTATAATCTTCCGAAGGAATCTTCAGCGTTTTTTGGTAACTATATGCTTTCAGTAAAAGCTCGTGGCATTACGGGAAAATATTTGTTCTGCCAGTTTTAACCAATGATGCAAATTATCACCACACTAGTGCTCATCACAACTCATCAACTGTATATTTATCGCATGCGATTGAACTGTGCACTGATCAGTGATGACCAGCAGCAAAGAGGTGGCAAAACGAACATGATGTAAATCACAAACGATTTTGCACACATCTGACTGTGCCGCCACACGCTCGCCCGAACAGCCGAACCATACCGAATAGGTTGGTTTGAGAAGCTACGGCACGAACGCTCGACACGCACACAGAGCAACATTCGCATGTACCGATACCATACTAATAAAGCTTCCAGCCAACGATGCTTCGCGATAAGCTGTCGAAAAGCATCGAAAGCGATGAAAAGAGATGCTTGGCTAGAACGCAACGGCTCAACGGCGAAAAGGAAGAGTCAACTATGCTGATCAGTGTTGAGTCCGTTCGTGTGCTACTCGTATGGGAGATTGATTGAACAAAGCGAGGATGGGTGAAAACGTATTCGTTGTCGAAAGCAAATCGCATCATTTCGCGAATGTTTTCATCAAATAGCAAGCTTGGTTTTTACTATGTATTCGAAAACTTTTCCATTCATAACAAAAATGAGGTGAACTCTTAGAACTTTTGCACTGACTATACCAACAAAAAGTAAAGTTCACTACTTTTATATGTACGACACAATGTTTTGTTATTTATGAATGCAAAATTGCCCTGAGAATTTAAGATTTTCCATGAGTATTCAAGGTTGTTCCTGTTAAATAAAATTTCCTGAAGATTCTAAGTTTTTTTTCTGACATGTCTGGGATTATTTCAGAAATTCGTAGCGGGTTTCCTCCAGGAATTCAATTTGATATTTATTTAAATTTATTTTGAGATTCTTCTAGAAAATACTTCGGACCTTCCTTCAAAAGTTCTTTAGAATTTTAGGTGATTTTCGACCGGAATACTACAAGTATACAAATGTTGGCTTTCTCGGTCTAGGGTCAATCTAAACGACTAGTTTTGGTAATCCAAAACTAGCCGTTTAGATTGACCCTAGACCGAGAAAGCCAACATCTGTGTTCTTTAGAATATTTTTCAGAAATTCTTCCATGGAATTGTTTGGAAATTTGTTTAAGGATTTCTCCAGAAATTCCAGAATTGCTTCACGCATTTTTTTTTCGAAAGATCTTTCAAGGATTCATTTGGAAATTTTTATCAGGTATCGGTATAAAAATTTCTCCTGGGATTCCTTCAGAAATTTCTCAAAAGAACCTTTGAGATTATCTTGCATAAACTGATTTAAAAAATATACACGTAATTCTTTGGTAATTGCTCCAGGGCTTCTCCTTTTTTATGAAATTCGATCAAAAATTTTTCCTATGATTTTTCAGAAAACATTCCATGAGTTTCTCTACAAATCGTACTGATTTTCTTCAGAAATTTTTTCCATGATTTCTTTATAAATTAGAATCAAAATTCCACTAGAAATTTCCCCAAGTATTCCGTTTAAAATCTTCCATGGATTAATCCAGGGATCCCCTTAGTTGTTCAGTCACAGACATTTTTTTTAAGAGTATGTCATTATGTACAAGTTGCAACAAAGAATAAACTTTTCGTATTTTTTTTTATCTTTTGTTGGGCATCTTTTATCCGAAAATTCTCTGCCGCAAAAACAATGACCATTTTGAGTTGAGGAAAACCTGTGGATAATTGCGAAGGTAATTAACCCAGTACCGGCTGTAGTAGAAGACTATGCCACATTCGGCATATATCTGATGGAACGAGTTGACAGTTGAGGTCTCTCAAGTATAAAGTTTTAACTACCGTGGATACACAGTTATGGATCACACACGGTTACGGATCAATTCGATGTTTACGGTCGTATGTTGCAACTTACCATGGCATGGCGTGGCATAGTAAAGTGTTTATGCTATGAAAACTATGCTATGTTATGTCATGCTATGCAGTGAGGCGACATTTGACCGTATACATCGAATTGATCCGTAACCGTGTGTGATCCATAACTGTGTATCCACGGTATCCAGAAAGCACATTTCTTTCAGTTTTTATGATGCTCAGATTCAATTCAGCATAAAACAATCTGGCATCCCCGCCATTAGGTGAATGTGTCCATATAAAAGCTGCTCGCATGTGGGACAAGTTTACGATATCTGCAACAACGGGAGCGCGCTTATGCTTTAAGACCGAGCCGAAAGAATGCGAACTCTCGGGGATCATAAACGTGTGGCATGATATATGGAGGATGTGGAGTGGTGGGAGGCTGGCAAAACCGTCTTTGTGCAAGTGAATGTTGTTTTTGAACTGCCACCATTCTTGTTCCACTGAAAAGAAAATAAATGGAACATTGTATTTTCACCTGCAGATTGTACATACCTACTATACGGTTTGCAGCACTTTCTCTGACATCATCAGCGTGTCTGCGCTGAAAGCGTTCTACATCAACATGAGCTGTGGGTGCCCTTGATGCGGTGCCTTTTTGGGGAGTGGATATTTATGACCCCTTTTGGGTATGACATAATTTTCGGATCAGCAACCGGGTGCCCTGTCTGGTTCACTGTCAGACTGATTACGCAATGGGGTCATTCGTTGACTGTCTCTGGCGTTTGTCTATCTTTTTCCGGAATAGTTGTGTAGTTGTATAATGAAAGACTCTTACTCCACTCTATTCAATAGCCTTCATGGTCCTTGAACTTGAATAAACCGCAGCGACTAAACTAGACAGTACCAAAAGGATACAGAGAAAACTTTGATAAAGCAAAGTTTCTGCTGATAAATGTTGACATTCTCATGGCGAACTATACTTAGAAGAGGATTTTCTCCTAATTGAGTCGTCGCGACGAGATTAGGGCCTGTCCATAAATTACGTAGACTCTTAGGGGGGACGGGGGGGTCTGGCCAAAGTCTACGCTCCATACAAATTTCGAAAATTTTGTATGAACAAAAGCCTACGGAGGGGGAGGCGGGTCTGAGATGGCCCAAAATAAGTCTACGTAGTTTATGGACAGCGCCTTATGAAGTTATCAAGATAAGAGAAACATATTGGAAATACATACATACGGTTCGGATAGGGCAATAACATTTGCGGCTTCATAGTAAAGCTATGTTGATGGCAACTAGTTTCGGACCCCATTATACTTGACCATCATGTGGGCCGGAATTTTTTCTTGATTTTCAAGAGTAGGTATACAACTTTATTGTGCTTGTTCTATGCCATGCGAATGCAAATATTACAGCATTAATGAACATCTGAAGATGCTCTTTGAAACAGCAAGCTAAGAGGTTGGTTCTGTCCCAGTAGAACTATAATTCCAAGCAGAAGAAGCAACTGGAAAGGCAATATAGCTCCCAAGTGGATTACTCAAATAACCTTATTTTTTCTGCTAGGTAATGCTCTATGATGGATTAGATGGGCTTCTGAGCAGAGAGCACACATCAATCGTATCTCGTCGTTCTGTATTTGATGTTGGCCAATTCGGATCCGGAAAGCTGATGCTGCTGCTACTTTTGCTACTGCTAGGAGATGATAAAATGTATGCAAATGAAATGAAAATGAAGTTCTGATAAAAAAGGCATCGGCTTTGTGTCTATTTGCTTTTGACTTTATGGCTCAGGAATAGATAACAAGTTTCAATTCTGGACTTCTTCCGGCCCGAGGCAGTTTGAACTGAAATGAATTCTTATTTATTATTTTTCTTTTGAACTTGTTGGAGTTTAGTTAGATTGTACCGATTTAGAAATTAGCCTTTTCAAGCTAGGCACTTTCCAACAATTTGAATTTTATTTTATATTTTATAATCAGATAAAAGTTTTATAGTATTGATAAAAATTATCACTAGTATGGATGCTTTATGGACCCATATAGCATAGAAGGTAAACATCGCAGCTACTATTAGGATACGTCCAATAGATCATGCTTAAGTGATTTGATCTCGATATAGATTTTTTTCATAATGAAAGTTTAATTGATTTCCGTATGTTTAAATATTATTGTACCTACACAATAAACAATGGTTTTAAAATGCCACAAACGAAGAAACATCACGTTACTATTTAAAATAAGATGGATATCACATTAGGTGTGGTGATTATTGCTTTTTGAAATTATTCATTTGAGAAATCATTATTCAATATATATTTTTTGAATTACTCTATCAACTGACATCCATCATGTGCAGAGCATCAATCATAAATCCAATTTGTTGCTCCTCCTTCTTCACCACCAAAATCCATATTCAGAGCTCCGAGCCATGTTCTCAATCTTTGAACGCTTCCTGAAAATATTATTAATCATACCACCACCAGATGAAGCACAAATTCATGACTAAACATAATAGCTGTAAATCACATTCGACTGTCACATGACAAACACGGTTCACATTCCATCGGGTAATTCAATAAATATTTCCCTTCACCATAATGTTCGTTCGTTCGTTCTATCGCCTCAAGTCTGGAGCCATTTACAACCGTCATTGATCCCCGCGGGATGTCACTCCATCCGAAGCATCATTCCCTTATTCAGTCTGTCCCTATATGTCGAATAGGGTTTCCATACAAACTAGAGGGGTTTGCCCGGGATTTCCCGAAAATATCAATAATGACAATAGTGTGTTCTACTAAAACATAACTGTTGCCTCTGCAGCATCTTTAACAATGTTTCCATTGCATTCGGTTCTACACTCTCTGGCAGGTCCAGTAATCATATTTTTCTATGTAAGACCTATGGAACCGCTTTGTACGCCCCTGAGTTCCCTTGATACTCCCTGAAACGCCCTAAATCCCCTGGAATACCTTAAAATATTCCTAGAAACTTTTGAAATTCCCTGGAATATCCTCTCCTGGAACACTCCTAGAATGACCCTGCACTCGCTTCCTGTGAATGGTTATGTGCTTGACTCTATGCGAAATTGTTTCAGGTGCGTTTAAGAGGGGATCCAGGAGGGTCTAGGAGTTACCAGAGATCGAAAAATGGATTTCTGATTCATTTCAGTTTGTTTCCGAGGGTTACAAAGTGTTCCAGGAGCATTTTGGGGAGCGTTTGAGGGTCTTTTTCAGGCCCTTCAAGGGCATTGAGAGTGTTTAGGTTGAAGGTGTAAATATGGGTTTGTGGTGCGTTTCAGGGCGCTTCAAGATATTAGAGGAATTAGAGAAAAAAGAGCATCGCAGGGGAGGGGGTTTCTTGTAGGTTTCAGGGAATCTGAAACACGTTAGGGGGTTTCAAGCGGGTTTCAAGGGAGTTACGTGAGTGTTCTAAGGATTGTAATGTGCGTTTAACCATTTGAAGCCGGAGGGGTCATATATGATCCCAACGTAGAAACGGCTGTATAAATTCACCCATTCGATAAAATAAAATACTGTCTTCAGCAAAGTTGCTGCAAATTGAGTCCTCTATTAGGGAAAAATGGGCATATTTGTATTTGGAGCTTCATTGACAACCTAGAACATCCTGAACACCTTGAAATTTTGAAGAACAAAATAATTGACATACCAATTGATCTAAAAGCTGAACTTGGATGTGGATTACGTTTATATGTATTCATTTAACCTTTGCCAAGAATATCCAAAGGTGTTTTGTAGTCTGGGATGTTCTAGGTGCTCCAAACTGTCCTATAGTGAAGTCCATCAAATCTACCGGGATCCGTGAAGCTCTTTATATCTACAATGTAATTTTTATACACTGTTCCTTTTTGGACCACCCTAATGAAAAACCCGCGAATTCTCAAAGCAGGCAATTTTAAAGTAACAGCTTGAAACTATGTTTGCATATTTGCAGATATAATGAAGAGGAAACACATATTTAACTATTAGCAATATTTCTTTTGAGCTAAACCAATCATTTACTTACATTTTATAGTGTTTTTCTCAAATATTCTGCTTTTCCCACAGGTATGGCGGCTCGCAGTCGGGTGCTTTTTGGAATCCTGAACTACCTAAATAGAACACTTTTACAATTTTTTTGATTCACATAATAATTCATTTATAAATGCCCTTACCTCGAACAGTGCCTCAAATCGCAAATATCCCTTCTCGCTTACAAAAACTTTCAATTTTAGTTGCAAAAATTACCAAGTTAATTACGATAACTATAAGAGCTCAAATCAACTATACCTCTTCAATTACCATTTTATAATTTTTCTTCCTTCTGTTTCTGTTTGTTGTATTTACTTTATTTCAGTAACAAATTTTGAAAACGACGTATAATCAATGGTGTAGCATTGATTATACGTCGTTTTCAAATTTTGTTACTGATTTCTCCTTCTCACTTTCTCTCTCCCCAACATACCTTCTGACATCTATGCTCGGCGCATGGTCGATGGATGCTGGGTTGCCTCGTCCGGTGTCCGCATGTTGCGCAATGGTTGCGCTGTCGAAAGGTGGTACGGGGCTGTGCCAACATATTTATTATTTCGACACTGATTTTTTATTTGGGCCTAACTGACATTTTCGAGTTCTATTCATCGATCCTCTCTTTGTGTTATCACAGAATGTGTTTTGAGTTTTCCAAAGATTTTTTGGTTCAAATGCGAAGAAGACGACTACATGTTGCTATAGAAATAAAAAGAATAATGATTTTCTTTGTTTTGATCAAGTTATTAGCGAAATAGAGAGTCGACGAAGAGAAATCGATCAAGTCAGTTAGGCCCTTATGAAAAATCATTGTCGATTTATCTGTATTAACGAGATTTTTAGCCCTAGGCTAGTTCATCTCGGGACCCACGCTTTACTTCCCTTCTGAAGGAAGCACCCACATTTTGTGAGTTTGTCGGGAGTGGGATTCGATCCCAGGTCCTCGGCGTGATAGTCAAGTGTTATAACTATCACACCAGCTCACACCGCTCCACATGAGCCAACACACATTATAGGGATATTCCAGGTAAGCCAAACTACTTTGGAGTTCAGAACTTCAGGTCTACACTCGTAACCAGAGGCATATCTGTTATACTAAGTAACGTTTCATTATCAACCGCAGTTACTGGAGTAATCTGAAGTCTACCAGCTTATTAGAAATCTTTAAAACATTCAGAAGCGTCCAAACTGTTCTATAATTAAGTCCTTCAAATCTACAATAATAATTCTGTGTTTTCGCCATAAATAATAATATTGCATAATCTGCTAGGATCCGCGAACCTCTTGAAATCTCAAATGTCATTTAGAGACACTACAGGGATATTCCAGGTCAGCCAAACTACCTTGGAGTTCAACTCGCAGCAACAGCCGTATCTGTTATACTGAGTAACGTTGAATATTTATCCGTGGTTACTGGACCAATCTAAAGTCTAATGGTTTATTATAAACCTTTGGGACATTCAGGTTCGTCCAAACTGTTCTATAATGAAGTCCTTCAAGGGGAACTTACGTGTTTTCACCATAAATAATAGCATAGCATAACCAGCTGAGATCCGTGAACCTAGACAACCAATTTATACGTATAATAAAGTTTATGTTCATGTTATACGTACTTTTATGCGTTAAAGTTACATCGCATAAGATGCAGTAAAAGTGCTTTATGCGTACAAAAGTAGAGGCGCTATACGTACATTGACGGAACAATAATAACGCTATACGACTTGAAGCGATATCTTATGCGATGCACCGTGAGCACTATTGCGACGTAATTCAGCATCTTATGCGACTTAATAATATTCGAAAAAAATACAATTCTTGTCAGCTCGATATCGAACTAATGACCTTTGGATTGTTGAGCCACACTTCACACTTGACACCAAACGCTACTTATGAAATAAGCTGATTAATTATCATAATATTCTAACTCACCTTAGTGTTTGTTGGAATGCACTTGGTTCACCTGCGCTGTGCGTGTTTGGCAGACTATCTGGAGTTGAAAACGCCGAGGCACCATTTCCCGCACAGTTTCACTACACCTCTCTGGCAAGCACCTCTCTGGCAAGCACCTCCCATTGATTATCAAGCCAACAAAACGAATAATGATGGCTTTGTAATCACAATTACGGCTGTTCACCTTCTTGTAGCGTTTTGACACTGTATCCACAGTCCAACAGCAACTCTTTCATTGTTATCACATATCACATCGCATTATATCAACATAAACACTTCTAGCTTATGCGAGTTTGTATGCACACTTTAATGAGTTTATTTGTACTTTTATGCGATTTCATCCAAACACTAATACGAGTTAAACAGACACAATAAAAAGAGTACCAAGCGAAATCGTATAACCATCGCAGTAAGCAATTATGCGAATTCATTTGACGCTTTGCGGGATCACTTGCACGCTTTTGCGAATAATTACAGTTTGTCAGAATGTCATCTACTACGATGTCCTCATACCAAATATAAGTTAATTTGTATTCTTATATGACTTTACCTGATACGTCGTAATAAGTTCGAAAAATATCATCATATGCGATGAATATTGTCCATTCGCTGTACATATATGCGATACTGAATCAAAATAGTACTTTATACAATGTACAGCGTGCATTCTTATGCGACTCCTGGTTGTCTTGGAAGCTATTGAAAACTCAAATATCATTTAGAGACACTATGGGAATGTTCCAGGTCAACCAAACTATCTTGGGGCTTAAAACTTCAGGTCTACACTCGTAACATCAACTTTATCTGACATATTTAGTAACGTATCATAATTAATCGCGGTGACGGACCAACTTGACCAACTATATATTATTATGAACCTTTGAGACATTAAGAGTCGGAAAAAAGTTACTATCCTGAAGTTCAGTTCTTGATAGTAACAGTAGTTATTCTCATAATAAGCTTTAAACTGTAATCTGTAATCGCCCTGCATATCATGAGCTATTTCAAGATAGTTTTTAGATATTCCAGATCAACAACACTACTCCGGAGACCATGGCTTCAGGTTGTGATAAGAGCTTCTTCCACTACATTAAGTAGTGTTACATAATCCACTGTACTTACCAAGTGATAAGAGGAACAATAAGCGTTGTTGCATATTTTTGAGATATTATGGGCTTTCTTACTGTTATGAAGCTTAATTGATAAATACAACCACTGTGACGATTTCATTTCAGATAATAATGTTACACATTTTTTATTTATAATTTGGCTATGTCTGTGTGGTTGTATTCTGTGTGGTCCAGTAGGTATAATAGATTATGTAACCTAACTCTATATAGCCAAAACAGAAACTTCAATTGTCGTAGATGCTAGATATTTACCATCATTATAGTTTGGAAGACTCTGACTGATCTTATGATGCCCATTTAACATTCAGAAGATTTATTGGACATGATAGATAACAAATCGAAGCTTTGTACAATAAAAGAAGTTACCGTTACATCCATAGACTTTAGGATCTAAACCACCGGTTCCCATCCTTGGCTCTCGCGACACCGCAGTCTGATGTCATCCTGCTTTTCGCAGAACAACCGCAGCGTACTTGCAAGCAGTTGGGGGGTCGCAACATTAGGGTTGGGAAACTATGATCTAAACTCAAAAACAGTTTGGATGACCTAGAATACCCCAACTAATTTGATACTGTCTATTGAACTTTCAGATGACTTACTGGACATGATAGACTACAAATCGTAGCTTTGAATAATGGAAGAAGTAACCGTTACGCCCGTAGACTTTAAAATCTAAACTCAATAACAGTTTGGATTACCTAGGAATTCTGACTGATCTGATACTGTCAATTAACCTTTCAGAAGACTAACTGGACATGATAGATTACAAATCAAAGCTTTGTATAATGAGAGAAGTCACCGTTACATCTAAACTCAAGAACAGTTTGGATGACCTAGAATATCCCAACTCATCTGATACTGTCTATCGATTTTGTAGAAGACTTACTGGAAATGATAGATCACAAATCGTAGCTTTGTATAATGAAAGAAGTTACCGTTACACCCGCAGACTTTTGGATCTAATCTCAAGAATAGTTTGGATGACCTAGGTTATCCCGACTGATCTGATACTGTCTATTGAACTTTCAGAAAACTTACTGAAATAAATAGATTTCAAATCGTAGCTTTGTATAATGAATGAAGTTACCGTTATTATGTTTCCAGTTCAAAACCGAATTAGCGACATTTTTTCTTTGACTTCCGCTGCTTTTACCTTGCGTTAAACACAATGTCGGAAGTGGGGCGCTGTATAGCGCACCAGGTGTACAATACAGCGCCCCACTTCCGACATTGTGTTTAACGCAAGGCAAAAGCAGCGGAAGTCAAAGAAAAAATGTCGCTAATTCGGTTTTGAACTGGAAACATAATACACCCGTGGACTTTAGGATCTAAACTTAAAAACTGTTTGGATGACCTAGGTTATCCCGACTGATCTGATACTGTCTATTGAACTTTCAGAAGACTTACTAAATATAATAAATTACAAATCGTAGCTTGGTATAATGAAAGAAGTTGCCGTTACACCCATAGACTTAAGGATCTACACTCAAGATTAATTTGGAAAAAAATATTCTGCATAATATTCATATTTTTATGCCATTTACCACCAAAACTACAGAAAAACGTAGAAAAAGCTCCATAATAACGCTTGGAAAATCCGGCTTCAGTTGAGTTAATTTTTCACCTTCTAAGCAGTATATCCTCTTCGAATGAGGGTAGCCCTGATTACAGTTATTCGAAAAATTCCCCCTCCTGTTTTTTGTTTTAAAGTATTCTCAAGATATTCTTGCAGCAAATTGTCCAATGATTTCTACAGGTATCTGAAAATTTCTCTATCAATTCCTTCAGAAATTCAGAACTTTTTTGTGAGAAGGCTTTCAAGGAATTATTCTTCAGGAACCTCTCCGGAATGTCTCATGCATCTCTTCAGAAATTCATCTAAAAACTCTCACGAGATTTCTCCAAAAGTTCTCCACAGGAGTTTTCCAGAAGATTCTCAGATATTACTCCTGGGTTTCCCAATCATGGGATTTATTGGAACCTTTCTTCAGTGATTCTTTCAAAAATTGCTTTAGGATTTTTTCTTGGCCTTTTTGCAGGAATACCTCACAAAATTCTTCTTGGAATTACTGCAGAGCAAACTCCAGTTTTCTATGCAATCCTTAAAAAAAATATTTCAGAAATATCTGTTGATGATTTCTTCAAGAATTCCTCCAGTTTACGTTTTAAATTTCTGCTGCTAAATTTTCTTTGCACGATTCCGCTAGGCTCTACAGATTACTTCAAAAATTGCTTCAGGGATTTTTGTTCACTAATTAGAAATGTATTGAGAGATTTATTCAAGAATTTCTCCGCACCTTTGATTGCAATTTCTACACGAATTTCTGAAGGAACTTTATCATGGATCCCCTGAAAAAATCGGAAATAAAGTCTTAGAATCTCCAGTTGTCTATCCATGGATTTCTTTAGAAATTCCGTCAGGAAATTCTTGAAGAATTTCTCCAGTATGTTTAATTTAACTTCAAAAATTAGTTCTGAACAATCCCGTGCAGAAATATCTGAAAGAATTCCTGGTGGAATCTCCGAATGAATTGCAGGAGAAATTCCTAAAAGACACCTTCTACATATTACTTCAATTACCCTTGACAAAATTTCCAAGGAATTCTATTTTTTTTTTGTTAAACCCAGAGCAATTGCCGGAAAAGAAAATCATGGGAAAAAAATTGAGGAAACCCCTTGCTAACATTCATGATGAAAATCCCTAGAGAAATATCTGAAAGAATCCTAGAAAATTGGTTGAAGGAATTCTAGAAAGAATTACTTATAAATTTCTTGTAGAAATATTTATAAAACCACTTGGTGGAATTCCTATAAGAATATATTAAAAACATTGAAAAAAAATGAGAAATTTTCGCATTTGGATCTCTAAAGTGGAGTTCCATCGTCGATGTCTTCAAAAGCCGATAGCGATAAAAACTCTGGAGCGGAAGTGGATGTGATCAGGCCACACTCTACGCAGGGTCGGAAACGAAATCTGCAAACAAGCGTTGGATTGGAATCCAGCAGTACATCGCAGCAGAGGCTCTATTGTCGCGCCTTATTTGTCGTTTGTTTTGATTCTCTTTTATCTGACAAATCTCGTTACTCAGAGATTTATTAAATCTACCTTTTTCGATCACGACAAACATGGTAACCCTGTCCACCACTTCTGTAGCATTGCTCATTCCCACGCTATGAATATTCAACGAATCTATTAGAAAGCACAATAAATCATACCAACTATTTTTCCGTCTTTCTCATTCACTTTCAGAATACGGTCACTCGCTCATCGTTCCCACCGGGATCCACAGCCACCCTCCAAACAGTTCCAAACCAACCCTGTGTCTGTGTCGGAATGTACGGTGAAACCCCCGCGCGCGCGTTCCGGATGTTGTTGTTGCATGCCCAGTGAACCAGAAGCCGAAAACAACCTCCCGTTACGGGTCCGATTGCTCGCTTTCCTTGACTACAGGAAGCGCAATGACGACGGCGACGACGACTACGGGAGCAAACAGAATAGTGAATCGTGGCAGTGGTCGTTGCCCGGAGTGAAATGAAGAGCACTAATTTCGAACAGTAGTGGCGAGACCTCCCGTCGAGACACTCGGATTGGACCATACACAACCAGAGTTCAGTTTGCGAAGAAAAATACCACACCGCACGACTATTGCCGCCGCCGGTGCGGTGCACAATTCGCTCGTTCTCAGTTGGCGGGCAGCAGCTGCAGGAAACGGGTTTCCGCTCCAGTAGTAGTGGAAGAAGGAAAAATCCCGACCTGAGTTCTACCCGTCGTCGTGAAGAGAGCACCAGAATAGCATTAGAAGTGAAGAGCGACGAAATGCCAACAGGCGGGGGATTTAGTCGGGTTTGTTAGTTTTTGCCATTTAGGTGGCTCCCTCCGGGGAGGAAAATCGTCGTACTTGGCGCAGAGTCATCGTCGATGTGTTTTGTCGTTGAGAATTCGTTGAGCGCAGCAGCGGGTCTAGGGAGTGGGGGAATGGGGAGTCTTTGAAGTTGAAGACGATTTTCTTGTTGTTAGATTAGTTTGAAATTTTATTCATTGTGTCATGAAATAGACCATGAATACTGGAAAAACTTGTTATTAGAAGGCAGGAAATGTTGCTAATTGACAAATTGAGAGATTATATTTGTGAAAAAAACGCGTTCTGGTGGGATTCGAACCCATGACTCCGTATTCGATAGACCGGTGCTTTAACCAACTAATCCACAGAACGAGTAATGCTTCTGCTGAATAGAAAGCCAAACTGACTCCAAAGCCGCACCGTGAACACTCCTATTTCACAAACTCATCTCTCTTTCGGCGTAGATGCCAATCCACAACACACTCGCGTTTGATAAACAAGTAGCTAACTATGATAGACAAATAAAAGTGGGACGTGTACATAAAACCATCAAAGGTCGGACTCGATTTTCCGGAACTTGAAAAAAATCACCCCAGATAATTGAGCCATTTTTTTGTCATTTCATTAGCTAATTGTGTTAGGGCTGATTGATGTTTCTTCCAAGGATTCCTCCAGGATGTATCCCTTCAGGAACTTCCTTTTGGAGATTCTTGCACAATTTTCATACGGAATTTAATTTTTCGATTATTTCAAAAATGCACTATCTGATTGCTTCAGTAACTCCTGCTAGGGATTTCACCTTGTACGCCTTCTGTGGATTCCTCTAGATTCCTTAATGGAATTCTTCAGAAAATTTCGGGGTTTAGTCTATTAGGAATTAGTTCCTTTAAGGAACGGGAGCTTAGTCTCGGATTCAGGAGCTCGATCTAGAGATTTCTACAGGATCTCCTGGAGAATTCTTAGGATAAGCTAAGGATTGCAGAAAAAACTCCTTAAGGAATTCCTTCAGGGTCATTAATTGGCTCGGTAGCTTAGTTGGTAAAGCACTTGTCTAGCGAATAAGGGTCGTGAGTTCAAATCTCACCTGAGTTGTGGATTTTTTCCCAATTTAAGGTCCACCGGGGCAAGATGAAACGCGAAGTTTTGGAATAAATTTCATAACAATTTGGAAATTTATTCGTCGCTAAAAGATTGTTTGAATCAAAAACTATGTGTTATGGCAATCAAATTGTTTATCATCATTAGAAAATATCATATTCACCCGTTGTTTCATCTTGCCTCACCCGTTTCAACTTGCCTCGGTGTACCTTAACCAATAATTTACCCATCTGTACATATGTGCGTTGAGTTATTTGAAATTCCTAAATTTCATGGTTAGAAGCCCTTAACTGCTTAAAAAGGCAGCCATCTAGAATTGTTGGTCGCCATGTTGGATTCTGGGACGACAGTGTGAATTTTCCTGTCTCCATTCATGAGCTTCACATTAAATTTGTCAAAAATAGGAAGAATTTGATGTTTCGCATGATGGGATTTGGTTCCTTTTTAATTATAACCAGTTCCACCGGTGCTGATCGAGATCACTAAAATGGCCATAACTTCGGAACGCTTCGACCGATCCGAACCATTTTCAATAAGGGTTACGTACAAAAGGCTGAAACACGAAAGGCTTAAATAACAAAAGGCTTTATTACGAAAGGCTGAATCACAAAAAGCTGGAAATGTCAAAAGGCTGAAATAACATAAGGCTGAAATAATGATTCGACTCTAGATTCGACTAGCTTTCAAACGGCGAGCCTAAAGGCAGTCATGCGAGCCTAAAGGCATCACTAACATCACAGAAAAACAGACATAACACTCTAATTATTCATATCGTACATTGATATAATGATCTTTATGAAAATTTGCTAGTTGGCCGACCACACTGAAAAAGGGCTTGCGGCAATGACCACCATTTTTTTTCTGTTCGGGTGAGCCACTGCGACCAGTATTTAGATCTTTTGTGGCATTACCCGTATCCTTAGTATTTAGTGCATGTCGTACTACTCCATTGTCATTGAGAGGCAATGAAGCATCGATTTCTGAACAGTTCCTTTTTTGTTATCCCAGAGGTGTAAGAAATCTATTGCGATGAAAAGGTTCCGTTATCATAGAGATTTGAATCTCAGTGAAAGAGCGTCCCTAATCAAACACAATCCATTCGCATTCTGAGAAAAACAAAACGGTGGTACTGATATTTATCCATGCATCGGAACTCTAGCCCCATCCATGTCTTGCTTCTAGTTTAGTCCCAGGACAACAAAGAAAAACCCGGGACTTTAGGCTAGTTGCAAAACTCTGTCAAATTATAGAATGTGTTCTGCAATAAGAATGCACGTGAGTCCTTGAGTTACCAGAACTTAACAGTCCTTGATAGGTTATTACGCAATCAGATACGTAAAGCATGTTTGTTTTCCTAACATCAAGTGTAGTCTCGGGTGGGATAAGTCCGATTCTTTAACTATCAGCAAGGCAGAATAAATGCAATTTCAAAAACTGTCACCAGTACCGAGGACTTTGTACCATGAATCCTTATTACCAAAACACATTACCCCAACTTGACAAACCGGAGGTCACTAGGGTTCGGTTTAGTAGATCTTTAACCGTAACGCGACACAAAAATGCGATCTACCTACATTACGGGCTCCGTTAAAGATCGAGCATATTTTAAACCCCCTCAACCATTCATCCATCAGCACGGGTCGCCTGACACCTTGGATTGGGGTTCCCTGTTTAGTGGACTTTTACCCCCGGAACAGGTGGTCCGTAGTGTTATTCTTAGCCAATTGAGACAACCGCTACCGACACTACACAGCTATCTAGGCTGACCGGGAAAAGAAGTTAACTTTGATGGTTAATTTCATATGGACCCGAACAGCCGGTACCGTAAAACGGGGTATCTTTGATAATGCGGGTAACTTTGATAGTGCGGCAGGCATTGTGTTATTTATCTTATAACTATGATTCCTTCTACCAGTTAAGAAAAAGGTAAACGTAAATCAATTCTATACATATGAATGTTTATCTTAGACGTGTTTTCATTAAAACCTGGTTTATAATCAATTTTTTGGACAAAAAATAAAAATTGTTGATATTTTTGTCATTTATCAACCCCTTCAAACAACCTGCTATACGACTTCGTTGCAACTATTTTTTTCAATGAAAGGACTCTTATTCTCGATAGATTCATCATAGTAGATTCCAAATCTGGCCTTGAATCTCTTAACGAAGTGTGTTTTTACGAAATGGAAGCAATTTTGTAAATTGGGATATTAATCTCCATACATTGATAAACGCCTAAAAGTATGCAATGCCTTTGTAATGTCATGTAGATAAATATGTGTTGTTCAAAATTTGTTAATAAAACATTTAAAAACTACCCAAAAAAAAAGAAAACTAACCATGAATAACATGTAATCATATGTTGATGCACCGTTAAGGATTTATTATTACAAAGATAATGGTTTTTGATAGCTAAATGTATTGTGTTTTGCACTCAATACTCCACAAACTCATTTTTATATGTAGAATTTATTTAAAAAATAATGTTTTGATATAAAAATTCTATCTAATATATACCACAAGCCTTCTCTGATCATGTTCATACTCCTATGATTTCAATGTGTGATTATTTTTTGAGATTTGATGTATTTTTATGGCATTATCAAAGTTACCCCAAAATGAAAATCTGGTTTTCGGTTATATGAAAAAACTAAAAGTTATCCAAAATATTTCAGGTTATCGAATCTTTGAATTGCAATTGATAACTGATACCCCAGTCTCTCTCTCTCTCTCTCTCTCTCTCTCTCTTCTTGGCGTAACGTCCTCATGGGACAAAGCCTGCGTCTCAGTTCTATGAGCACTTCCACAGTTATTAACTGAGAGCTTCCTCTGCCAATGACCATTTTGCATGCGTATATCGTGTGGCAGGCACGAAGATACTCTATGCCCAAGGAAATCAAGGAAATTTCCTTTACGAAAAGATCCTGGACCGACCGGGAATCGAACCCGTCACCCTCAGCATGGTCGTGCTGAATACCCGTGCGTTTACCGCCTCGGCTATATGGGCCCAGTATTTGTTTTAAAAATATAAAACTCGGGGAAATACTGTTACATGTAAAAATATTGAGAAAATTCGCTGAAAAACTATCAAAGTTACCCCATTTTACGGTATACGTTTTGTTTTCTTCCACATCAACCGGTTCGATAGCCGAGTGGAAGCGTACGAGCCTGGTGATCTCATGGTTCTTGGTTCGAATCCGGTTGCTAACAGAAACTTTTTTAAATTGTAAATCGGGCCCATGGTAAAATTGAAAACATTAATCTGTTGAAATGAAACGAAAATCAGTCTGCACAAATTTAGTGGCGTTGTGTGTGTGTGTGTGTGTGTGTGTGTGTGATCCAACTAACACCCACTGTCCGGCAGTGATATTATGGAAGAAAGTTTTCTGCAATATCATTTTGATGTTACTGCAAAAAGCTTTAGTCCGGGAGTTAGAAGGTGATAGCTCTATTGCAGATTCAGAGACCCATTTCAGAATGGCTGGAGAGACACGTCCATTCAGAAGTCACTTTCACTTACAATAAGCCCCGCATGTGTACATTACCGTTATCATTTGGATAATAATAATGCAAACACACTTCCTGATTCAAAGAAAATCTTCGAAACTGGCACGTATTTAGTTCATTTTGTTGTAGTCATAGTAATTAGAACATTCTCACCGGAATCCATCCAAGGTAGCGCTGCCATCACCATGGAAACGCCTTCATTGCGCAGTCAGGCTTTCTCCTCGTCTCGCCTCCGATGCGCATGCAGCGTGGCATGCAGTCAGTCATCATTTGAACACACGTCACTTTAGATCCCAGCAATTATGAATGTTAAATCACACGGGATAATTCTGTAATCACTCGCGAATCACACGTAAAAAACACGAAAAAACAGCAGTCATAGAGCCTTAAAAAAATTATACAAATGAGAAGTACCTGAAGGTGTAGCGCCATTGACCGTTTTATGTTCTACGTGAAAACGCGAAATATACGGCACATTCCTACACTCCCGAAACAAATTTCAGCACCGTTTGCGAACCGAAAACACTTTAGCAGTGGCATTCAAATACACACAATCCTTGAAACCTCATTGCACGATTCGTATAGAAATCATTAAATTTTGCGAAAACAATCAATCCATTTCTACCTATTAAAATTTTCACAGAACAAGCACTTTTTCACCCGCGGAAGCTATCCGGATGGCGTAGCACCGGTCAAACCGTCAGCAGAATCACAAAAAAATGGTGAACGCGAAAGAAACGTGGCGAGCAAAACAAAACACGTCTGCACGCGGCTACGCCTACTGCGCTTTTTCTCTGCACAAATTTAGTGGCGTTGTGTATTTAAATCAACTCTCAGAATAGTAATTTCAACTGCAAGCCGTCTTTCAGTGCACTCAGCCCTTGCATTGGTTTTGCTTGAGTTTGACATTTGACGCACACTACCGCTCATTGGTTGGTGCATGCTTCCGTTACTATGTTCGAAATCGGAAAGCGTCCTAACTGTTTTTCCGCGCTAAAGTATGCATTATTGACCGCCTACATAACTATGACAGTATTTCTCCAAAGAATAGCATATATTTAAAAGAAGGAAAAATCTCTGATCACATTGTTGGCAGCTGTAATGGCAACCAATCTCCATAACAGCATGACTCGAAAGAATAGCTCATGCTCAAAGATCTCCAATTGAAATACTATCAGTCATTTTTTGTGTTAGTTGGTATGCATCATTAGCCTCTTCACTAAGCACATTCTATGACTAGGACTCATATATGTAACCGATCTGGTTAGCGAACGGGTAGTCATGCTGAGGGTGACGGGCTCGATTCTCTCTCGGGCCAGAAGCTTTTTGTAATGGAAAATTTCTTGACAACCGCGGGCATAAAGTATCTTCCTGCCTGTCACACGATATACAAATGCAAAGTGGTAATAGATCGACATTCCAAGCTAAAAATATCACAGATGGCACTTTTTTGTGTGGTAGTAAAATCAAATTTTCTCGGTAAAGAAACTGAACCGGAACATGAAGTAAACACAAAACGTTGCCTTTTCAAACCATTCTTGATTTCTATTCACTAACTTTTCACAAAACTATCCCGTTTTCTAACAATTAACGTTTTTCGCGATTTTTACATACGATTTGACAGTTCTTGACTACCATGCTTCCGTGAGCTTGAGGTGAAAATTTAAGAAAGTTGACAACCGAGAGTAGCACAGACGGTGCATTGAATACAAGCGATGGTGTCGCCACCGGGCTGTCAGCGCTGGAAACTAGATGCTATAAAAGTACTTGTATGCAATTTTCACTGCTGGCGTCAACTGAGAGCAATCAATAAAAATGTACACAGCAATCATTCTATTGGCAGATTGGCAGAGAAGGCTCTCAATTAATAACTGTTGAAATATGTAGGGTGAAAGCAGGCTTTGTCTCAGTTGGGACGTTTCGCCAGAAAAAAAAAGATGTATTGTAACTCATTTCCCGCATTTTTGCAATTTTAGCCTTTTGAAATTCAGCCTTATGTTACTTTCAGCCTTTCGTGTTCAGCCTTTTGTGCATTTAGCCTTTTGAAATTCAGCCTTATGTTAGCATCCCTTCAATAGCGAACAATTCAGTAAAATTTCGATTCGTTCCGTGCTGGAATCGTTAAAATCGACCAATGGAAAGTGCTCTTCCATACATATTCTTCATTGCAAGAAGATTTTTTTACAGTTCTCAGGTTACTTTGACAGATAACGCGTGAGCGAAAGAGAGCAAAAAGCCAAGGCCGTCTTTGTGTGACTCATGCTGAACTGTCAGAGTGACCAGAGAATTGTTAAATCGTGTATTGAAGAATACAGACATCACCTCAATTCGTCGAACTGAGTTGATTGATATCTATTGATATATGTGACTTAGCGGTTCCTCCAAAAAATCAAAAAAGAGGAATTTCTCCAAAACTTTCTCCAAATTATTTCTAAGTAAATCTGTCACAGACTCCGTTGGAAATTCTTTCAGATAGTCTTCCAAGGATTTTCCCGGAGATTTTTTTCAGAAATTCTTTATGAGATTTCTCCAAAAATTTGTTCAATGAATCCTTGAAAAAGCGGTTCCGTCAGAAACATCTCCTGGCATTCCAAATTAGATTTATGATGAAATTGTTTCAGATATTCCTTTACAGTTCTTTTTAGAAATTCTTCCAGAAATTGCACATTCTCTGAAACAATTTCTAGAGAAATTCCTGAAGGTTTGTCTGAAGGATCTTTTAAAAAATCCTGATGACACCATTGGAGATTACTAGAAAAAATATTCAAAATTTCAGAAATTGCGGACAAATATACTGGTGACAATTCACAAACAAATCTCTCAATGATATCTAGAGGATTGCTGGAGAATTTACTGAAAGAATAATTTAAAAAGGAAAAACTCTGGTTGCACCTCTGCAGGAATTGTGGGAAGAGTTTCTTATAAACTTTCCGAAGACATTAGTACACAGAAAACACCCCTAAAGTACTACCTGTAGAAATTTATGGAGTAAATTCTGCAGAAACAAAAAAAAACCTTGAGGGTTTTAAAGAAAACCAATGGAGACATTTCTGAAAAATGTGTTTTTGAGGAAAACTGAAAAACTGGAAAACTCCTTGTAGGTTTTCATAGCAGACTTTCTTGAACATTCTTTGAAAGATTCCAAGGAATACATTCTGGATTAATATTAAAAAGTAATTGTTCAAAGATACTATCCTGAAGCGTCACTGAACAAATTTCTGAAATAACTGAAATAATTCCTGAATATTTCGTGGGGTCTTAGGCAGAGATGGCATTTCACCGTAGCGATTCACTGCGGCGTCAGTTTATCGACCACACTGGGGATAGGAACATTTTTCACCACACCAAGAAGCCAGTTTCTCTTGTTTTGGGTGGTAGGTAGACCGAGCGCTAGTGCGTGCTCTTGCTCGTCCGCCTTGGATCGAGTGTGGCTCACTCTTTCGCGCGCATCGCTCTCCGGCGCTCTCCCGTGTTTTCACCCAGCAGTCACCGAATTCGCCTTGACGGAACTCTTTGAGAGAATTACTCTGTGCGTGAAAACATTTTTTTTTAACATGGGAAAGGATAGGAGCTGCATTTTCAAATGCTTCTAAAATATTTTAGGGACTTCAGATTGAAAAAAGAGTTAATGTTTTGCAATATACTTTCAATTAGCTACACTATAACTGGTTTTAGACAAAATGTTTTTAAATCACAATGTTATGTCTATAATATAGCGTATCAAAATCTCATTCGATAACATTAAGAACGTTTTGCTTAAAAAAATTTCTATAAAGAATTAGAAGCATTTAAAAATGCAGCTCCTATCCTTTCCCATGTTAAAAAAAATTGTTTTCACGCACAGCGCAATTCTCTCAGAGAGCCTCCGTCAAGGCGAATTATCACCATGGTGTCGCCGGGGCGAGAACTCTCCGGCGTTTCACTGCAGCGCGCACTCTGGCGCAAAAACCTCACTGGAGCGCGCACCCGGGTGATTTTTTACACTTTCACCGAAGAGAATTTTAAATCGCTCTCGCCGCACTGTTGTGTGGCCTAGTGCTCAGGGAGCTAAGAGATTTATTTCTACCCACCAAGCTTGCGCGCATCCGAATCGCAGTGGTGGATCCACATATAAGAGAAGGGCTCCTGTTCAGATGCACAGCGTGAGTGGTGTATTTTCTATTTCTCTTTCCCACACTGAGGATATGGACATCTCTGGTCTTAGGTATGACTAATTCTAAGGGTTTTCAAGAACTTTTGAAGGAATTTTTTGAAAATGTCAGTTGGAATCTCTCAAGGACATAGTTGCTGGGGTTACAAAATGGCAGCGAGTATGGCCGCCACTCTCTCTCTTATACCTCCTTCCCCTCATCCTAGTCATCGAGTACCACGGAAGTAAGCAAACAAATTCTCAAAATTATACGTGCTTACCTTCTCAAAATGCACTCAGGTTGCTACTGGTGGTAGACAACTATATTTTCCATCCGTCGGGAAGTTCTGCTTAGCATTTTTCACAATGTTTTCACGATTTCGTGCCAAAATGTAGAACACACTGCTCTTTTTTTTCTTCGACAAGTGCGTCCCACCTTTTTAAATCACTTTTTGGCAGTCTTCCAAACAACACAGCACTGTAATAAGTTAATCGATTATGTGAAATTGTGCTCACTTTCACCTGACCTACCGCTTATTACGAAAAACTTACGCGTTTACCACTTTTTTGCTCGAAAACCCGAATCAATTTACATCGCGGTTCGCTAAAACGGAAAAGCGTACCGTTAAACTGAGTGGTATTATACAACGTACGGTGAAATTGATTAAACCGCAGCTCATGTTTATCACCAAACAAGGCTGTTATTTTGTTAATATTTTGAACTATTTTAAATATCATACTGCCAATGTGATTTCAATAGATAACAGAACAATCGTTCGCTGTTTATGAGTTGAAATTACATCAATTAATGTCACCCCATAACACGGTAGTTTTCTACGGTCAGAGAGAAAAAGTACGAGAGAAGAGAGGAGAGAGTTGTCAACAAAAACGTAAATAGGGCACTGCATTATTTTGATTTAGCACGGGATCTTGACGTTTCTTGGCCTTGTTGTTTACAAAATTTCTGTAAGAGTGAAAGAGAAGGATAGAATTTCATGCAGTGCCCTATAAAGCGGTTCACAAAGGGATGATTGCTGAAAATATTGGGCAAAGTGGGAATTCAAATAAATTTCAAAATGCTTTACAAGAACAAATTGTGTTGGTGGGCATATGCAATAGATCAAATGTGTGCCAAAATTTAAAGGTACAACTGCTATTTTATTTCAGTTCATTTTGGAACATTTTTGTTAGTTTATTTGACCAAGTCACACTACACTGTGCGCCGTTTGACTTGTTTGTTTTGAGTGGGTGGTTGAGAGGGTTATTAGAGCGGGAGCCAAGCTCATTATTATGATCTCGAGCAACCTTCAATGGCGTGGAATTCTCGAAGAAATTCCTCAAAAAAATTCAGAGGGATCTCCGAAGAATTTTCAGAAGGAATAATTAAAAAAAAATAACTGGAGGTACCTCTGTAAAAATCTTTATAAGAATTTTTCGACCCTTTATCATTTATTCTACCAGGAAAAAAATCTACAGGAAAGTCTACAGAAACAAAAAAAAATCATGGAGGCATTCTTAAGAAAACCAATGAAAAAAATCAAAATAAAATGTATGTATTAAGTAATCTGGAATAACTGGAGATTCTTGTACAGGTATTCATAAAAGATCTTTTTAATCTGAGGAATAGTTGCTATAGAAATTTTGGCAGAAATTGATGAAAGAATTTAAAAAAAAAATCCGAGAAAAGCATCACCGAACAATTTTTTTTTTAAATAATTCCTGAAGATTCAAAGGATCTCAGGTCTAAATAAATCTTAAGCAATCCCTGGCGGCATATCTGGAGGAACTGAAAGTACATCTGATAAAACCCTTGGAAGAACTTCTAGAAGACTTTTTTGAGAATTTTCTAGATGAATTTCTAAATAATAGACTGTGGAAATCCCTTAATATATTGAGTAATACATGTGGGAAAATCCCAACAAATAGTTTGGAAAGGAATCCTGGAAAAGTTATATTTATATTTCTAGAACAATTTTAGAAATTATCTCTGAAAGAATCTCCGAATCTCATTGCATTTTTTGAAACAAAAATTGGAGCAATTACAAAAATCCTGGCGAAATTCCAAGAAAAATTTCTAAAAAAAAATCTAGAAAATATCCTTAATGAAATTCTAGTAATATTCTTGGAAGAGTTCCATCAGAAATATTTGAAGAAATATATGAAGAAATACATGCACGAAATTTTGTAGACATTTTCGAGGGAATGTACTAAACTAGGTACTAAAGCATTCTTGAAGGAACCCCTGAAGAAACCTCTGGACTAGTTTCAAGATACATAAATCTTTAAATAAATTTTCTTGAAAAACTACTCGAGAAGACCCAAGATTCTGAAAGAATCTCTGCAGAGGAATTCCTGAACAAATCCGTGGTGACTTTTTTTTTTGCGGATATACATGGAGAGGAATGCATTCACAACAGATACCTGAGGGAATCTTTGGAGAAAAAATAATGTTTCAATTCAATATTCTGGTAAAAATTTAATAAAACCTACAAGAATACAAAAACAAATTTCTGGCAGTGTCCCTGGGTCTCCAGTTAGCCTAGTGGTTATGGCTATGGATCGCCAATCCGGAGACGGCGGGTTCGATTCCCCTTCCGGTCGAGAAAATTTTCTCGACTCCCTGGGCTTAGTATATAATTGTACTTGCCTCACAATATACAAACTAATGCATTGGCAGGAAAAGAAAGCCCTTCAATTAATAATAATAGTAGAAGTGCTCAAACAACACTAAGTTGAAGCGAGGCAGGCCAAGTCCCAGTGGGGACGTAGAGCCATAAAGAAGAGGAAAACAGTGTCCATGAAGGTGTTCGTAGACAAAAATTCTGAAGAATTAGTTTCGAAGGAATACATTCTAAAACACATTCGGAGCAATCATTAGAAGCATTCTTGTAGAACTCATAAAAGGAGTTCCTGTGAGAATGCGCCCTCTGCGATAATTACGGATTTTTTTTGTGTTAACCCTAGGCTAGTTCATCTCAGGACCAACGCTTTACTTCCCTTCCGAAGGAAGAACTCAAACTTTCCGGGTTTGTTGGAAGTGGGATTCGATCCCAGGTCCTCGCCTCGGCGTGATGGTCAACTGTTCTAACCATCACACCAGGTCCGCTCCCATTGCTATAATTACGGATGAATTTCAGTATCGAAGTCATTCCCATGCGTACCTGATAGAGGGCACTGGAATTTTCTTTACTAATCAGCCCTGATTTTACCACGGCACTGTAAAGAAGGTAAATTTCGAAGGAGGCTCTCACTCTCGTACGAACTCAAAGCCAAACGATATACCTTTTTACCAAAGACTATTTTTTATTTATGGATTCTCGGATATAATAATAGCTTTTCTTGTCATGGAAAGATGAAATTATGATTAAGTTCGATTCTAATAATGACAGAAACATATCAAATCTTGATTGGTACAAATATGTTGATCAATTCCATGCAGAAATTTCATTGTTTTTCTTTATTCAGCTTAATCCTATACACGTCCATGATTTTCTCGCTCAAAGCAACAGTCGCAAAAACTCATAAAACATCCTCACAGGGGGAACTCGGAATAAAATAATAGTCAAGAAATAGTTCTAACAAATAACCATTCCCTTTGGGAAAACATGAACTCCTCTGAAAGGGAAAAAAACATCTCCTAGAACGATTCCAACGAAGATGAGAACGATAATAGCACAGGTTAGCGGAAGTGGTAATGTCGCATACCTGTGCAATCAACATGCACAGGTTCAAAGCGACGACGACTGAACATACCGACAGCAGGGATAGGAGTTCAAAGTTTTGATTGTGAATCAAACCATAACGATGTAGCGAATGTAGATGTGTGTCAGAGGAAGAAATAGCGGTGAAAATGGTCAAATCTGAGACACAGAGAAAAGACCTACAAGCTGTCATTATTATTCTCTTAAAATTGCGGATTTTTTTTTTTTCAAAATATTGAGAAGATTGAAACGCGACCATCACATAACTTCATATTGCATTCGTAAGTGATGTATACAAGTATCAAGATAAATTCTATATTATTCACTACTCACATCATCACAGTGGAACTGCTGCGTTCCAAATGACCGACAACATTTTCCGAAATTAGATTCATCTGTTCTCTGTGGTTAAATTCTCCCAAGCGTATGAATTTTCCCCTGGGATGTACCTTTTTTCGACGGTTAGATTCAATTGAGAAAGGTAGGTACGTGAAAAGGAAACGCTAGCGATTGAGCACGGACAGTGGCCAAACGCTGAATATAAGACAGGATCTCGTTTTTTTGGCCAACGGATTTACTCCCGCACTAGCTCCCACATCATGGCGAGGAGCGAGGATGGGAAGGGCACAGCATTGGATTTTCCGGTTTGTTGAATCCGGTAAAATATGAGCAGATAGGAAAATTTCCCATTCTCGGGGTCGTTGTCGGCTGGCCGGGTCGACGACGACGAGAACGTCGACGATGGCAATAAGCAAGTAAATAAGGGGCACTGACGACGAACGCCAGAGAGTGAAATCGTTCGTTTATTGAATAAATCTTCTACGATTGTTTCCGAGTAGGTATTTCTACTTTTTTTTTGCTAGTGATAGTGTGGTAGGCGGTATCATCGATTTGCCTCGAGAGGTTTATTAGGAGAAAAAGAAATCAATTTTATGGTCATTAGAGACAGTTGGTCGAAAAGTACACAACAGATATGCGCGAAATGCGAAACGGATAAAGAGGATCGCTGACGCAACGGAATTGTGATAATCTGCTGGGTATTTGAAGAACGGAGATGATTTTATTTCTGTACAGGCTTAGATGACATCAAAAACTTAGAGAATGTCACTCTTTAAAGTAATCAATCTAGTTTTGAAACAATGATATTTTATATCCAAATCGTTGAATGGAAGAGAAAAGTTTTCATTATCTACATTCGAATTGTTTTAGGATTTTTTGGCTTTTTAGTCCGTTTGTGAGATCAAAAACAACCTTATGTCTCTTACTCGGACATTTCAATGCATATCGGTTCTGTTTCAAAGATTCGAGTTATCGATTATTTTCTCGTTATATTTCTCCGAACTTCTCAAAAGATTATTTTAGAAAATGATGCGTAAATTCCTTCAGATACACAGTTTATCACAGTTTATCAAAGGATGCATTTGGAAAATAATTCATCGAAATATTCGTAATGTCTGAATATTCATGAATTCCTGAAAAAATCCTTCAGAAATTCTCAAAACGATTCCTTCAGAACATTTTCCAGAAAACTTAATAAAAATTCTGCCGGGGATGCCCTAGGAAATTTCTTCATGGAGTTACTACTTGAGGATTTTCTAATTTTTCTCAAAGAACTCCTTTAGAAAACCTTTCATAAATTTCCTCAGAAATTCCTCCATCAAATCTTTCAAAATTCCGTCCGAGAATTCTATCAGGAAATCATCCTCAAATTTCTTCAGAAATGCTTTCAGATTTCTTCAGAAAATCAAAAATCTTCCAGAAAAAAAATCATTCAGAAATTTCTCCACGGATTACTCTAGATATTCTTTCATAGATTCCTTCAGGAATTTGTCTAAAGTCTTATTCAGAAATTCTTTCAGTGGTTCCTTAAGAAATTTCCCTGGAGATTTCTACAGAAATTCTTTATGAGATACCTTCATAGATTTGTTCAAGGATTCCATCAAGAAAACATCTATAGATTGCTTTCAAAATTGCTCCATGGATGTTTTCAGAAGGTTTCCTTCAGAAATTCCCTTGAAAATTTCTCCAGAAATACTTTTATGTCAATTTCATGAAACTCCGCCAGGGATTACTTCAGATTTTTTCAGGATTTTCTCTAGACGTTTCTCCATGTGTTTCCCCAAAAAAATCCTTCGTCATTTACTTAAAGGATAACTCTAAGACTCCCTCTTAGACTTTCTAAGAATATCTCGAGTTTTTCCGAAAATTTCTCCATAGATTTCTTCAGAAAATCTTCCACAGACTCGTATTTTTTTTATTATTAAATTTTATTCAATTTATTTAGTTGAAGGACTCTTTCATTGATTGATTGATTTGTCTTTATTAGAGAGACTTTCAGCCCTTGAGGACTCTTTCAGAAATTGTCTTAAATATATCTCAATAAACTTTTCTATGAACTCCGACCAAGGATTTTCATGAGAATTCCTTCAGGTATTCGAAACTCCGAATTCGAAAGCTTTTATTGAGATTTTTACAGAAATTTTACTGAAGTTTTATTCAACAATTCCTTCAGATATTTTTTCAAAAAATCTCCGCTCGGATTTCTTCCGATATTCCGTTAGGAATTCATTCAAACATATCTTCAGATGCTTCTTGCGAGTTTTATGAATTTCTTCAGGAATTTCAATGCGGGATTTCTCCAACAGTTCTTTCGTGGATTTTTACAGATATTTATTGAAAAAAATTCTTAAAAAAGAACACTCCAGAGATTTTTCTACCAAGAGTTCTTCTATTTAAACCTAGAAATGCATCGCGCTCGCACCGTATACGATTGGTGGTGTTGTACTTTTCATAACGGCGCGCGGGGTTAAACATGTTTGCCAAAAATCCTGCAGAAATTGTAAACAAAGGTACTGGTGGAAGTCACCAATCAATTTCTGAGGGATCCCTGGAGAAATTGTAAGGGAATCCTAAGAAAAACTCCTGGAAATATCTCAGCAGGAATTCATAAAAGAATTTATTATATAATTTCTTCTGGGGTAATCGCAAAAAACCGCTGAAGGAAAATTCCTGCAGGAAATCCTGAAGAAACGCATCCTAAAAAAATAACATTGAAAAACATCATGTTTTTTTTTTTGAAAAAAAAAAAAACATTTTTCGAAAGAATCAGGTATTCTGCAAAAACAGGAGAACCCTCTGCAGGTATACAAAGAAGGATTTCTTGATAAATAGTTTAAACAATTTCAGTGGGAATTGCTGAGAGAATTTCTGGAGAAATTTCTCAAGCATCTCTGGAAAAATATAAAAAATACCAAAAATAAGTAAGGTTTCAATACTCCCTATCAATCCCTGAAGGAATACTTGGAGGAACTTCTGGAGAAACTTCCGCAGAATCTCTGAGTATATGAAATAGGACTTAAGAAAATTCTGAAGAAAATTCAACAATAATTCTTGAAAGATTTTAAGGAAGAAATCTGCATTTTCGAAAGAAACCTCTAGAGGAATTTTTGAATGAATAATTGCCATATTTCTGTATTGTTTTTCTGTATTTCTTTTCCGGAACTGCCCAACCTAGGAATTTGGGTAGCTTGCTTAATACTAATACTAATGCTTATTTCTTTTCTATAACTGCATCTTTTGAAGAAATTGTAGGGGGAACTCTGTGATAATCATTGGAGACATTTCTCGATTTTTTTTAGAGATATTTAAAAGAATTCTTATGGGAAATTCTTACAGAAATGTTTGAAGAAACACATGAAAGATATATGTAACAACTTCCATAGCCATCCTTGAAAAAATTATAAATCCTGAAAGAATCTCTATAGGAAATTCTGGCGGTATCCCTGGAGGAAATCATCGAGCAGTACGGGGGAAAGAATAAATTCATAATTCTAAAATAATTTAGAAGGAATCTTTATTGGAGTTATTGCTGATATCATATTTCAGTCATTTAAAGTAGTTCCTATGGGGGTTTATCAGTATAGGGGGTGCTGAGATTTATAAATCTTGAGTAACCAGTTCTGATTTTACCATGACAGCACTACTGAGATTTTCTTAATGTTAGCAAAATTTTCAAACAAATGTAGATCTGATACCTCGAATTTTCAAGAACTAAAATCATAACAACAAAACACCAAACATACTGAAAAGTTTGTCGATAAGCACCCACTGTTGTTTGATTGATCAACTTATCAGAGAAGTTCAGATTTATTTGATTTGTGTTTTTGGAAATTAAAGGTTTATACAGTATGGCCCATAAAAAATGCGAAAGTCTTCAAAGTCATCGTTCCCCTACTTCGAACTGATTAACCTTGCATGTATCTATTGGATGGTATAGTAGAGCCACTTATCTGATAATGACAAAGGAACATAGACTGATTTCATGCACATGCCTTTGGAAATACAACGTTGAACATATGGATGTCGAAATCGTCCACGCGCCAGCGGCCGTTTTTTTAAGGATGTAATTTTCTTTCAATTGCTTTTAATTACATTCAATCAAATTTTATTTTCAAAATAGTACTTTTATGACTGGATAAGGTCTTCAGGAGTTCGTTGGTTCATCGGACATAAAATATTAACTTATACATTAAGAGACATTTTCTGAAAATTGAATTATTTGACAAATGATAATTTTTATAAAATATTATGTTTTAAGCATGAAATTGTTTTTAAGTACTTAGTATTTGTACCTATCATAAAGGTTGGTTTATATGCCTTCATCGGCAAAAAATTGTTTTGAAAAATGTTCAAACAGTGTTAGGATTTTTATTAATTTATCTTAAATACGGTTTTTAATATGTAGCACCTTTTTTAGTTTTTGTTTCCTAAACATTTGAAATTATTTTTAAAATACTGTTCAAACATGGGCGTATTAAAGAGTACATATTTCATCATGGTTTTCATGTGTTTAAAAGTTTCAATCTTAGTTCATTTTGCTCTGAAAATTAGAGGAAAACTTTTTTTTTTATCTTTATTATCGAGACTTTCAGCCCGAGGCTGGTTCGTCTCCGGAAAGAGGAAAACTTGATTTTATTTAGAAATTGTTAACAATTATAAGGTATCCCATATACGTAACCAATGAATATTTTGACAAAAAATTTAGAGATCCTGTATGACAATGACCTCCTTATTGTATCCTAATCCAAAAAAGTTTGATTCATTAGGTTATTTCATCAAAATCATCAAATACCGCAAAAAAATAGAATTTCTCATTTTTTTATGGGTCATACTGTACATACATATAGGGTGACGAAGGGTATAATCGGCAGGTTTGTTCTCTTCGTCATGGGGGGTTTTAGTGGGCTGAATTGTTTGAAATTTGGGCATATAACTCAGCTTGGTTGGAAAGGATTTAAGGACTCTGAGACCATTAGGTTTCAAACAAAAAACTCATGACGAAAAGAGCGAAACTGCCGAAAATACGTAAGTTCCCCTATTTACGTTATATATTTACCTTAAAATAACTACTTCATCTAAATTTCAGAACATCTGATGTAATGTATAATCAATACGAATTTTGAGTACAAGTTTTGATCTTATTGAATGTAGTGTTATCAAAGAAGACCAGAAGTAGTATTTTTAATGTATTTCTGTGAAAGATTGTATTAGTTATGCAGGAATTCGAACTAAAGAATTATCAAAAAACAAATGCACAATAGTTTTCACGAGTAATTAATCTATTAAATCTAAGACAACTGACAAATCGAGCCCGACCTGTGTAAGCAAACTGAGAGCGTGCATAAACTGGCAGCGATTCTCGTTCAGCAATAGTTTGAATAAAAAAAAACTCAACAAATTCCAATCAACGTTTCTCCACTCCAGACCAGGTGTACCCATCCAGTCAGTGACAGAAGATAAGAGTGGTGCCGGCAGAGTGGCACGTGGAAGAAAATTGTGATCATAATCGAGAAACGAGTGATTCCCGTGTGTAGATGTGTGTATTGTATGACCCGCACACAAGGGCATTAGCATACCGAGGAAAAAGTGCGCCAAAATGACCGACATCAACCGCAACGGTCCGAGTTTTCTAAAGCACAACGGAAAAATCGAACCGTCGGGTGGTCCTAGTGCTTCCAGTACGCTCAAGCGTAACAATAGCTATCATCAACGGTTGAAAAAATCCTACAGCGAATGTGAGTATGCTGCTGCCGCCACCGGACCGGCAAACAACAATGGACAGCAATCAACGGTCAGTCGAAGTGGGACCACCGGCGGATCTGGCAAGTGGCGATCCCAGCAGCCAACGGCAGCGCAGGTCACCACCGCTGCCAAACTGGACACCAATGCCACCACCACCATGGTCACCGCCAACACTTCGGCTGATGAGTTTAAACGCTTTCACACGCTTCGTAACAGCTACGGGGGGAAATCCAATTTAAATGTAAATAGCACCAACGAGTCCTCAATAAAAACGCAAGTTCTGCTCCATCAGCAGAAGCTGAAAGAGTACAGCAAATACGCTTCGGTTGCAGTAGCTTCGGCGGCGGCGACGACGGCCGCTGCGGATCTGAACAACGATAGCTACTCGACCTGTTCCTCGTCACAATCGGACTATCAACATCCGCAGCATCATTCGCACAAACATCATCATCGATACCATCACCACCACCAGCATCATCAGCACCTTCCTTCGTCGACTCAGCATCAGTCGCAGCAGCAGCACCAACAGTATCCGGTGTCAACGACGGTGGCAGCCAATGCCACTCTAACGCGACCCGGCACCGGCCTCAACGCTAGTTCTTCCATCTTGAAAAACAACAAGGACTCTTCGTCGGGGGCTGCTACTGCGGGAGGTGGCAGTGCCAAGAACTCACTCAGGCGTGGTACCGGCGGATTAAGCACTTTGTCACTGTGCAGCTGCGATGCCGAGACGGAGGTGAGTACTATTATCCTATCATAGGTATGGGCGTGGTTGAGTAGGTGAGGTATGGTGTCGTTGTTGGTCCGTTGAAGTACCGTTAATCGGGGGTTAATTAATATGTTGATGGAATAGATCACTGCTATATGAACATATTTTAATTTGGACACATGTTTTGTACGGTATTCAGGTTATTGATATCTGTAGAACTGGTGTAAGAGTGCTTTCGGCGGTTTTTAGGACCCACTTGCTACGGGGTAGCTTACTCCGGGTGTTATCTACAATTTCCTTAGTCGCGTAGCTTGCCCAGATTATTCTTGCCGATCGCAGTGAAGACATTCTTGATGGCGGTCAGTTGATCTTCTACGCTGATGCCTCCCGGAATGTCTGCATGTCGTCACGATTTGAGCAGACGCAAGATTTTCCCCAGCATCGATTCACATAACATAAGTGGAACTCTGGCTCAAAAAGTTGATGCCTTTCCGAGTTCGTACGCTGGTATACAGGGCATCGAAATGTCAAATGCGTTATAACATTATTGCCATACCATTTTTCAGCATGTATACCATTTTTCATTGCTGTGAAGGTAAACAAAGACCTCATACCCTCATAGATCTAGACTGGCAGCACGTGGGGATCTAAAATAGGACATAAATTGTGATGAAACTTTGTAAATTCCAGTCAAACATACGTTTTCTAGCTTTAAATATAAAGGGAGATCGATATGTAAAACGTGGATGTGTTATTTCGAAGATTTAAATGAATTTATGATAAAATGAATAAGTGAATTTCCAGCGGCTAGTTTTGCGCATATCTCAAATGTCAATCTTCGTTCCTGTATTCTTTGCCAAAACTGGAATACTGGTGTCGTATCCATCGGTTCCGTTGGGTCTGCGCGCTCCGGATGGTCCGCCGTCACCGACAACGCCGCTTTTGCACGCTTTCCGCAACATTTTCTTGTGCCGTCCGACGAATTCACAACCAGACAATCGTTCCGTCTGCTGTCGCCAACGTATCTCCAATCACTGACTCTAACCTATATCCAGCATTCTCACTTCCCATCCGAAAGTATATAACACTCATACACTTAAATCACGAAGTTTACCCGACGTCGCCTTTCCCTCACCCGCAATGAATCTACACACGCATGCAAACAAGCGAGTAGGTACAACACCACCCCTGACTCTCGTGCAGTCATCTATCACACACACACGGGCACACACGATGTTGTCTCGATCGGTTATTTCATCCGCAACTCAGAAAACCACGGCCTGCTTCGGTTGCGCCGCTATGCTGTTGTATACCTACTTACCGTTATGCGTGGTTGGCTGCCGTCGGCCTCTGCGAACAGTAACTAGGGATGTCTAATTTTTTCAGTGTTCGCGTTCTTGTGTTGAGAAAATGAAATGATTTTTGGGGTAATGTAATTCAAACGTGGTTTTTTATTTTTCACATATATTCACTCGTCGCTCTTTGGGGTTTCGCTTTTTCTCGTCAGATTCCTGAAATATTTAAACATTTGCTTTTTAAATTTATTTACTCCGGTCCTATATACTACAACTGGTTGGATAAGATGTTTTTTGTTTATCAAAATAAATGACAGTTCGACGCCTTTCATAAAAGATATAACAGTTTCGCGTGCTGGAAAAGGATACAACTTTTTCCTTCGCTATGACTTTGGAGTTCCACTTATGTTATGTGATCGATTGCCAATTGCTTTGCTGAAATCAAAGTCACGCGTAACCACGGTAGTATCCTTTCGCGTTTTCTTCCACTGCTCGCTGAAACGATGGGCATTGAATCTAGCAGAGTGCAGCTTTCTTCGTTGGATCCGATTTGTGCGCTCATAATTATCGGATAAATGGCAGTAATTAACCTTTTGCGGAACCGTTGGATCGTGGATCCAAGCTATTCCCGCCGGAGCGATGGGATCGTTTGTGTATAAAGATGATTAAATTATAATTATGTTTGTCCTTAGGGATCTGTTTCTTAGAAAATTGTTCAGTTAGCAAGTAAGCACCATTTCCATGCAAAAAGAAGGTTTGTAAATGTTGCTTGCGATAAACCTGGCATAATGCCTGTATCCGCAATAATCGGGACACAGAAATACAGCTGTAACTCTGCAATAGATACATTAAAATTGCCCAAATTTGGCATCTTAATATATGTTCATTTCACCTACAAAATTACATGTGAATCGGTGCAGTACTTTTTGTTGTAGCAATGAAAGAGTAGAATATGCGCCATTGAATTTTGTACAGCCCCTAGTTTTGCTTGTCAGCGCTGTAACTTTTGAATTTGGCAAAGGAAATGGCTGAAATTTTGTCCGTAAATCTCTCAATCTACATTTGGTGCAAAGGCAAAATTTCAAAAAAATCGAAACGAGCCCCTCAGACAGCAATTAGTCAGCACCCTTTATTGTTTCGATTGTACTATTGAAGGTAAACCAATAATCATCAAAATTTGCAGGCACAATATACACATAATCAACTACCTTCTGTGAAAATTTCATGAAGATTGGCAGAGAAATTCAAAAGTGATTAATAGGCAAACATCACACATGAAAAACACGAAAAAATTTCACTAATACTTAACCCTATCAACACCAGTAGCTTTCAAACCATTTGATCAAAGTTGATGAAATTTTGCAAAAAAGTATCTCTACAAGTATTATAACTGCTTACGAAATTTCATGATTATCATCACAGAACTTTGAACTGAAGCTTAAAAGAACCCAAGTAACAATTTCAATTCCTTTTAGATTTGATTATTTTTATGGAAGCTTTATCACAGCTTGACCAATTCATGGAACATTTATAGTTGTTTTTATCAAGAGAAAACAATCTTCGTTCGTTTGCGGTTTTTATGTTGTCTTCAAGTTAATTTTGAATTCGCGCATAAAACAACTCAATTTACAAGAGCATTAAATCTTATAATAAGTTTTAAGGAGTATTTGAAGTTATTTGCAACACATAACATCAACATATTTTATCAAAAGTTTATGCTTCGTTTATTCAAGTGCATTTTATCTGGCTAATCCTCCTTTAAAAACTTCTTGAAGCCTTCTATTCTTGAGCTAGAGCCATTACTCTGGATCAAGAACTATGCGAAATAATGATAAAGACAACGAACTATTTTTCAATCCAAATAATGAATGAAACAAATTGGTTGAAAAACCGTGTTCTCATGCAAATATAAACACATAAACATGTTTGCTCACTGATAATTTAGCCATTCTTGGGCTAAAAAGTAATCATGTCAACGAAATAATTATTTTACGGCCAATCAAAAATGCGAGTAGCTGGCTGCTGTCGTCCCGCCTTCAACCAGTTTCTCACACAGGCCATAGCTATGCGAATCGAAAATGAAATGGGTACTTACTGTGACTCTGCTGAAGCTCATGCCAAATAGTGTAATTGTAGTAAGTTGCACTTCATTATTAATAGCAAAAATAGAGGAAAACAAAATAGAATTGGCACATCTTAACGCGAAACACCGCGAAATGTACAGAGACAACTTTCTAGCATCAAAAACGTAAACAAACAATTGTTAAAGGCTGTTACTCTTGTATAAAACGAACAAGTTTCATTTAAGACGAACAAATCTGCCTTAAGATCATAACTAGTAAAAACAATCTTCAATAAAGGCTGTAGCGTTCATACAAGGTGACTTGGTTCCATCATTGTTTTGAGGGGGTTTGGATTAAAGGTTATAACAATTGATGGCGGCTGCATGAGTTTTGTTCGCTTGGAACGGCAGCCATGTTTAGAAAGAATTGAAAAAGTGGCGTAGCCTTTTGTTTTTAAAGGAAATTTATGTCTTTGTATATTAATGATTGATATTATTTTTGAGGCGCTTTGTAATTTTCGTATGTTTTGGGTGGCATATCAACGAAAAAGTGGGTATGGCACGGAAAATTTCGATTCCCTGTCATCAATGATCTGTCAGGCAATTTAAATGTTTTAGCCATTTCAATGTGATGACAATTAATTCGCAGTTTAATTATTATTTCATCCATGAAACAAAACTTGTTTGCATCTGCATAATGCTTAGGTAAAAGATTTCATTTATTATGCACTGTTGACACTTTTGAGAAAGACAGCTAAAAGATCAACATGCCTCAAGATATTCTTGTTATAGTTTCATGAAGTTCTTATAATCAATCATCAGCGCATGTACATTAATACAACTAGTTTCAAAGCAGTCTTCAAAAGCAGCTTTGAAGATCTCCTGAAGAGTGGGCCAGATTCGTCTTATGGATGTTTTATACCTATTTTATCTCAGATTTGCAGAACAAAGAGCTTTATTGCTAAGTTTTATTATTCTATCTTAGAAATTACTTCAGGATTGCCACAAAAGTATAATTGTTACTTGGGAACCATCTATTATGCGATTGGAAATTGGTCATGATTGTACAAAATGTTTAAAACAACGTCAGTTTGTTTTTCATCCACAATTAAAAGTAATGTATCGATTTTTATGAAATTTGGAACAAATAATAAACATGCACCAAAGAGTTCTCAGCCAATTATTTGGCCAATTTTACCGATTCATTACAGAGCTGCAGTCGTACTTCTGTGTCCCGATTATTGCGGATACAGGCTTTAGTTGTGAATCTCCACAGTATTTCTCACAACTTCACCGTTATATCGCTTAAAAGATAGAAACCAATATATTTTTCAAGATTCTTTAAAGAAGAACGTTACATTAATTCCAATGATGTTTCCCATGAAAATATTCTGTAGAAAAGTGCTCCATCAAGCACTTATCCTAAATCCAGAAAATAAGTGTACATCGGCAAAGCCTGACCGTTCTCGTTACCCAATGCGATCCATCATTGCCCCTACGGCAGCCACTCCAGGTGACACACTTGTATGTCTTCATCACGATAACATAATAAGACAGACCTCTTCATTGTATTAACGCCAGCCAGGCAGCCATCCAACCAGCAGTGTGCATATCAAACATCACCCTAATCACTTGCTCTAGTTTCCATCATCGCGCCTCCTTCATCATCGTCATCCTCACCTATAGAGTAAGGTGGGGCAAAAGTTCGACCCTAGTTGAAAATTCAACCTATTTCAAAAAATCGAAACAGATAAAAATAAATAAATACCGTGTGGTGATTCTACCATTTATGAGCTAAAATTTTGCAGAACAAAGTTACGCCAAATGTCTTTTTAATTTTGAGTTACAACACTTTTTGTTTGTTTGTGCTTTATTCGAACTCTTGCCCCACCACTGGGGCAAAAGTTCGAATCTAGTGTTTGTGGAATTTCGCTAACCGTAGCACACTATTTTGACACTTTGGTAATAGGAATACCTGAAACCACTTAATATTTGATGTTAGAACTGGAATACACTTTAAAATTAGATCTGGATTTTACCCAAATCAGGGTTAATTTTATTACACCAAAAATTAGTAGTTTTCCGCCAAATTCAGATAAAACAACATTTTTTTCAACTTTAATCGAATTTTCTCACTAATTCCATCACTCTTAGAGATAATATGTACATTTTGCAGAATTTTAGGTTTATACCTAAAGTTGTCACATGACTCGAACTTTTGCCCGACAATTCGAACTTTTGCCCCACTATGTGTAAAATATGATTTCCAAATCTCTTTTGCAAAAAGTTATACATGCTAAAGCATCTTCATAATATACCTAGTTACGCCCCAAAATAAAATATCGAATTCGATTTCATTACAATTCCATGCGTTGGAAGGACCATCGCATGTTACAATATTTTGATCAAAAATCAACATTTTGTCATAGCTTTTCGAAATATTGATCAATTTTCATAATTTTTGGAGTGAAAGACTCTTTTCCAAAAAGGGTTCGAACAACCTTGACACCCGAAAGAAAATATTGGAATGTAGCTCAAAAACTTCAAAAGAAACTCTTGCCCCACTCGAACTTTTGCCCCACTATACTCTATGTGAATGTGATCCATTCTTACTAGCTACCTACATAAAGCTACCATTTGAGATGACCGAACCAGGCGCAGCCAGCGAGCGTGAAGACGACATTGATTTAGGGTAATCTATCTTCGGGTTTCTCCCGAAACCGTGTGGACGTGTGGGCCACTTTTCTGGGTTACAGAACAATTGTCAGGGATAATGGCCTGAATGGGACAGAAAGGGCTGATAAAATATGGAGAATAAAAATCGTCTATAATGCGATAAATTGTTCTAACATGTCTTCCCTTCTTCGATGATCATAAGCACATTGAAATTATTGACGGTATTATTATTATGCTCTTGAATTATGCACATTGAAAAAGCCCTAGCTATTCTCAAACCCATCCTTCAATCTCAAAATTCCCTTGAGTATGGAAGTTAACGTATACAAGCGCAACCGAAGTCCTGAAAGTAGTTTTAGTTTCAGGTACATAATTTACGAGATTCGTATTTTTATGTTGATAAGTTTTTTGGTTCCGAAGAAATCAAATACATTCAACGTGTCACGCTAAACCGCAGGAGTTGAAACCTCCGGATCTACAAAGGTTACTTAACCTACGTTTACAAAGGTTCACAAAACCAGATATTACCTAAGCCTAGGAACATAACGTCCATAACGTACACTAGTCCCCCAATTCACGCTCAACTTATTTGCGCCAAACTCGTTGCCAAAGTGGCTCCCAAGCTGAGGTCTGTTTGGCATATAATAATCAAGTATGGGTCTGTTCATAAACCGCGTAGACCAAATGTTGGCCACTCAGATGCCCCTCGTCCCTCTGAAGCTCTCATGAGGCCCCATTGAGATCTCCTTTTAACCCCCTGAGATCCCCTGAAACTTCCTGAAATAACTCTGGGACCCCTTGGAACCCTTTTTGGAACCTTATGAGAACAACTGCAACATCCACGTGCACTCCTGGGAACTTTCAGGGACCTCCCGGAACTCCTCCTGGGCCCCTTCTGTAATCCCTCTGGAATCCCCCGAGAACCCCAGAAACTCTCGAGAAACCCCCGAAACGCCCCCGAGACACCTAGAGTCCCTATTTAAAACCCCTGAGAACCCCTGAAACGCCCCATAGACCGCCTGAAACGACCCTGCCACCCAACGGAACCCTCTGAGAACCCATATTGGAAACCATTGAGTTTGGCAACACAACTATATTGTACAGTCGACTCTCCATATGTCGATGTTCTACATCTCGATATCTCTCCCTATCTCGATAGTTTGGTCGGTCCATTCAATCTGCATACATTTTACCTTTCTACATGTCGATACCTTCTTATCTCGGTATCTCTCTATCTTGATGCGATCTCGTTGGATTTTGTTCTGGATTTTCTCTCCATATGTCGATATGCCCGTTTTCACAGGTTGCTAGATCTCGTTTCTTAGGTGCAAAACATTCTGGGAAGGCGGAGTGACATTTGTTTATTGACGGTTTTTCCTAATTACGGACGGTTTTTCAATCTAGTATGCATTGTAAATTGGTTCTTGAATTCGATCTCTCCATATCTCGATGGTCTCTTCAATATCGAGATATGGAGAGTCAACCACTTGCGTGTGCAGCCTTCTCTTTTTTCTCGCTCGTTCATTTTGTCGAACGCAAGAAAGAGCGAGATAAAACAGGGGGCAAAGTGCCCCCTCTATTATCTGTTTCTTTCGCGTGTTTGTTTACCAGAGTGAGTGAGAAAAAAGAAAAAGTTGCGCACGCTAGAGAAGTCAACTGTAATCAGTGCTCAGTGAGCCGTGAATCAAAAAAAAAAAAAAAACAAAATATTTTCATTCAAGTTTATGGATTTTTAGAATTTCACGTGGCTTGTGAGCATGAATTGGAAACCACCGATCTTTGAAAGGCATCTGTATAACAAATATCGCTCCTTGAGATGAAGAATCCGAAAAACATTTGCACTACTTAGGTACTAGCACTTCCAGTTCTTCAGAAATTCCTGTGGACCGTGACGTCATATTGGGAATTACTGGGATATTTTCAAGTAAGTTGACCCAAAGGCGTAGAATCCGAAAAACAATTTAATTTCGTCGTCACACTAACTATTCTTTCAATATTCAAGTGGTCCGTGGCCATAGATTGGAAACCACTGATGTTTTCAACAAATTTATATTAGAGATATTGATGCTTGACATGATCAATCCGAAACACATTTTTTTTTTAATTTACTGAATAATTCAACGGACATTATAATTGTCTTTGCATTTACAATTCTTCCTAGCACTTTAGAATTTGGAAAAAAAAACTCCTGACCCGTGACCCCAAATTGAGAACCGCTAATCTTTGCAATACAATAACATTCTATACAATTACATTCTGATAAGGATAAGTGCAGAATTCGAAAAACCTTTTCACTTCATCCTCACACCTTCGGTTCTTGAGAAATTCGCTTGGTCAATGACCGTAGGTTGGGAACCACTGAACTTAGCAAAACTGGTAAAATGTACATTCTTACTAAATTACTTAGGGTCTGTGTCAATTGGCGAATTAAAATTAATTTTTACTTAAAATTGACGGTTCAACACTTAAACTTGACAGTTCTCCTAAGGAAATAATTATCGAACTGTCAAGTTTAAGTGAAAATTAATTTTAATTCGCCAATTGACACAGACCCTTATAACTTTTTCACAGGTTGAGAACTTTGTATTTATTTTTCGTCCAGCGGTTGATTTAGGCCCCACGTTGTGTTTATATTTCTCCCGGAGAAGATATGACAAAGGACTACTTTGACTCACGTTTACGTTTTATTGGCGCACCACAGAGAGGCAGTGCTCCTGCAAAATTAACTCAGAGGAATTCAATTGTGTTCAGAGCAGTTGAAGCACGTAAGATTACATCTGCTTTTATAAGGTGTTACGATAAAGGGTTTGGAGAGGAAGTTAAAGGATGTTTAAGACTAAATAGTTATTTAAAGTTGGAAAAGGGATGTTGACCTTATCAAACAAACTAAGGATATGCAAGAACTACCTTGAGTGAAGGGCATTAGATCTGTAAACAAACATAAATAGGGATCATATGAAGCACCACAAACAAAATTCATGCTCACCTAGTATCATGAGATTATATTCGGATGATTTACTGTTTAGGTTTATGGATTAGGACCTCCAAGAACTCTCTTGTATATGGGTTATTGAATGTACAGACAAAACTAGGAACCTTTTACTATTTACATAAGCACATACAATATACATATATGTTTGATAAATAACCCCCTGAAACCCCAATGGCTTCTTTCACACCCCCAAGAAGATCCCCTGGAGCTCCCTGAAGCCCACTGAAACCTTGATATCCCTCTGAAATCTCTTCAAAATCCTCTAAACTCCTTATAAACTTCTCATAAACTCTCCTGAATCCCCTCATTGATCTCAGGAAACACCTCCCAAACCCCCGAGATGCCCTCCTGAAATCTTTATAGCCCCTTGAATCCCAACATTGCCTTACTACGTCTGGAAACCTCCTAAAACCTCCCGAAGACTCCAAGTAACTACTTCTAAACTTTCCTGAAGTCCTCTGAAGTACCTTTAAGCCATATGTAACCTAAAGAAACGCCTTGGAATACCTTGAAACTTCTTTAAACCCCATGCAAGCCCAGAAACTTCTCTGTTACCCTCAAGAGCTTCCTTAACTCTCCTAAATCCTTCCAAAACTCATAAAACGTCTTCAATCGCGAATCCCCCTAGAACCCCCTTGAGACTCTCAGTAGCTTCTCCTTAACCTCTGGAAATTCCCTTGAAAACCCCCTTGAAACCCCCTGAAGCTACATGAAACTTCCTGAATCCTACTGAAACGACTTAAAACCTCTGAAAGCCCCTACTCTCCTGTTGCTTGTTTACTCCACTGGAAACCATCCCCCCCTGAAGCACCGTGAAAGTACAGTCAAGATTCGTTATACATGGTGTGTGGTACTTTACGCCCACCGCTATTTTTCGGCTGCCTTACATCCGAATGAGCTCATTTTTTGTGTGTAGTTGCAGCATATCCTAAGCTAAACACCTTCCGAAAATGAACTGAAGTGAGTGGCATCGTGTATAACGATTCCTGACTGTATCTGCAACACCTTGAAATATTTCAGAATCCATATGCTTCCTTCTTAGACTTTAGTAAGCCCCGAGAAACTCTATGAAAAATTCTGAAACCCATTGAAGGGCCTTGAATCCCATTTCCTCCCCTAGCAATATCCTGAGACTATCAGAAACTTACTGTAAACCCCCGAAAACTTCTCAGAAACTTTTTGAACTACCCTCAAAAGTCTGGAACCCACTGAGGCGCCTTGAAACATCCTAAAAACATTCTGAAGCTCACTCGTCCTGAAACCCCGGAAACGTCTATGGAACGCCACAAAATGACTCTGGAACCCCTCTTGAATCTTCCCTATGCTCTACTGAAAGCTACTGAGGTCCCCTGAAAATCTCAGGAACTTAGGCATTACAAGGGAATTTTGTGCATATCTAGTTCGCAAGTACATCTTCTGAGCCAAGTGGGCTTCCATGAAGCTTCCAGCCAGCGAGCCAAAAAGGAGATTTTAAGGGCTGCAGGGGCGTTCGATGAAGTTTCAGAGGATTTCAGGAGCCGTTTAAGAACGTTTCGAGGTTTCGTTGACGTTTCAATGGAATCACGGAGATTTCAAGAGTGTTCTAATAGTATTAAAGGAGTTTTAGGGACGTTTCAAGGGGCTTATCAAAGGGGGTTCATAACCCTTTGAAGGGTCTTACAAGAGATTTCAGGGGCATTTCAAGGCATTTCACAGGCATTTCAGAGAGTTTCAGGAAGTTTCAGGAACGTTAAAAAGGCTTTTCTGATAGATTGAGAAAGCGTTAGATGGCGTTTCAGGGGCGTTTCAAGGAGGTTTCTGGAGCCGTTGAAGCCGTACCAAGGGGTTCCAGGGGCATTTCGAATTGACTATGATTATTTCAAGATTGTTTCAATGGATTACGGGGATTTTAGGAGCGCTTCGAGACATTCCAGGGACGGTGCAAGAAATTGCATAGATTTTGTGCAAGAGTTACTAAAAATCCTCTGAAACTTCCTGAATTGCTTCTGGAATCCTCCTAAAGCCCGCGCGGACTCCAACCAACGCACTAGACCACCATCCGAAACCCTCGACATCTGAAGCTTCCCCTGAGGCCTAGGTAGCGTTTGTGAGTGTGTTGAAATTTCTGTTTCTAAAAATTCAGACTTCATAGAAAAATATCGTCCTCGGAAAATTAGGACAGAAGAGCTATCCGATGATGAACTAGTTGATTCTGAATTTAACCTCAAGGTGGCACTCGTGAGTCTAAGAAAATTCAAACTTTTTTTCTCAAGTATTAAAGTACAAGAGGAATATTGTCTTTGGAAAAGATGATCAAGACACCAAGGGACACCTGATCATGCACTAGTTCCTTCTAGGATTATCCACTAGGAGCCAAGGAGTCTAAAGGGTCAGCAGACCATATAAAAGTCCCAAGTAACAATTATACTTTTGTGGCAATCCTGAAGTAATTTCTAAGATAGAATAATAAAACTTAGCAATAAAGCTCTTTGTTCTGCAAATCTGAGATAAAATAGGTATAAAACATCCATAAGACGAATCTGGCCCACTCTTCAGGAGATCTTCAAAGCTGCTTTTGAAGACTGCTTTGAAACTAGTTGTATTAATGTACATGCGCTGATGATTGATTATAAGAACTTCATGAAACTATAACAAGAATATCTTGAGGCATGTTGATCTTTTAGCTGTCTTTCTCAAAAGTGTCAACAGTGCATAATAAATGAAATCTTTTACCTAAGCATTATGCAGATGCAAACAAGTTTTGTTTCATGGATGAAATAATAATTAAACTGCGAATTAATTGTCATCACATTGAAATGGCTAAAACATTTAAATTGCCTGACAGATCATTGATGACAGGGAATCGAAATTTTCCGTGCCATACCCACTTTTTCGTTGATATGCCACCCAAAACATACGAAAATTACAAAGCGCCTCAAAAATAATATCAATCATTAATATACAAAGACATAAATTTCCTTTAAAAACAAAAGGCTACGCCACTTTTTCAATTCTTTCTAAACATGGCTGCCGTTCCAAGCGAACAAAACTCATGCAGCCGCCATCAATTGTTATAACCTTTAATCCAAACCCCCTCAAAACAATGATGGAACCAAGTCACCTTGTATGAACGCTACAGCCTTTATTGAAGATTGTTTTTACTAGTTATGATCTTAAGGCAGATTTGTTCGTCTTAAATGAAACTTGTTCGTTTTATACAAGAGTAACAGCCTTTAACAATTGTTTGTTTACGTTTTTGATGCTAGAAAGTTGTCTCTGTACATTTCGCGGTGTTTCGCGTTAAGATGTGCCAATTCTATTTTGTTTTCCTCTATTTTTGCTATTAATAATGAAGTGCAACTTACTACAATTACACTATTTGGCATGAGCTTCAGCAGAGTCACAGTAAGTACCCATTTCATTTTCGATTCGCATAGCTATGGCCTGTGTGAGAAACTGGTTGAAGGCGGGACGACAGCAGCCAGCTACTCGCATTTTTGATTGGCCGTAAAATAATTATTTCGTTGACATGATTACTTTTTAGCCCAAGAATGGCTAAATTATCAGTGAGCAAACATGTTTATGTGTTTATATTTGCATGAGAACACGGTTTTTCAACCAATTTGTTTCATTCATTATTTGGATTGAAAAATAGTTCGTTGTCTTTATCATTATTTCGCATAGTTCTTGATCCAGAGTAATGGCTCTAGCTCAAGAATAGAAGGCTTCAAGAAGTTTTTAAAGGAGGATTAGCCAGATAAAATGCACTTGAATAAACGAAGCATAAACTTTTGATAAAATATGTTGATGTTATGTGTTGCAAATAACTTCAAATACTCCTTAAAACTTATTATAAGATTTAATGCTCTTGTAAATTGAGTTGTTTTATGCGCGAATTCAAAATTAACTTGAAGACAACATAAAAACCGCAAACGAACGAAGATTGTTTTCTCTTGATAAAAACAACTATAAATGTTCCATGAATTGGTCAAGCTGTGATAAAGCTTCCATAAAAATAATCAAATCTAAAAGGAATTGAAATTGTTACTTGGGGTATTTCATCTTAGGCAAAGATGTTCAGGACATCAGTATCTATCGTACGAGGTATCTAGTTATATCTAGATTTACTCGTTAGGTGAAGATTGTCAGTCTCAGAAATTTTTAAATTCTGTATATCGAGAATCAGCTTACATTGATTAATTTCGTCTTCAGTAAAGTTGATCAGGCCATCAAGACCAAGAGCCATCCGATCATAGTTGATCCTAGGTTTATTCGCTAGGTGGTAGAACGTAAATCTTAGAAATTTTTAAATTTCTGTTTCTCAAGATATAAAAAACAACAATAGAAGAATTCCATCTTCGGTAATGTTGATCGTAATTCCAGAAAATATGAAAAAATGCTTAGTTTAAGTAGTTGCTAGATAGATCAATAGCAGTTCGATGAAAAATTAGTTAAATTTAGATTTATCTGCCAGGTGACGCTAGTGAATCTTTAAACATCTAAACTTCTGACTGACGAGAATCGGACTAAATAGAATAGTGAAAGCATGAAGTGCTGACTAAAGTTAAAAATAATGAATGAAGCCACAAGTCCTTAATTACATCGAGATATTGTAGATGTCATTTTATTGTATTATTGCGACACATTGTTGTTCACCACAAAAATAATTTCTTCACAAACCCATGCTGTAATATGTACTATAATCGAGATGCCGAAAATAAATAAAGACAGACGCAAGGAAAACTGACCACGACAATATCACCTTCTCCGTCCACCCATCGTCACCTTCCGTTACCATCCGAAGCGACAGCGGAGCTACCAAAGTTTACCTACCACGAAAATCCATTAAATATTTACGCAACCACTTTTGCCTCACCTAGTCAGCAGCTCCATAAGCGAACCGGCCAACGACCACCTACCACCTCCTTCGCACCACCAACGCACTTTTCTTCGGTGCCAGTGTACCTAATTTTTTCTCTAACTCCTGCTTTCTCCCCCGTTCCCAAATATTTACAGATAATACCGAATCCATTAAGGCCTCTCTACCAGTACAGCCTGGACCGGAAGAACACACGGCAGCACACGTACACGTGCGAACAGAACGCCCAGATCTTGCTCCGGCTGGAGAAGGACCGTGCAAGAAAGTACGGCTCGTCTGGAAAATTGGTAAGTTAATATTGTGGCGTGGCTAGAGCTAGTGTGACTGGTTGCATAATTTGCATAGCCGACCTTACGTAAATACCTACCAGGGGGTGCAGAACCGGGAGCTGTATGCGTGTGGTGGTTGGTGGGGATGTGGATTGGGAATTGATGAAATTGCCCCACGGGATGCAAATTCTACATTTTATCGGTCTGGAAAATTGTTGTTTGGTTGGGGTGCGTGTCTGTGTGTGAGCGAACTGGCTAGCCAGCAGCCAGCGCAGTAAATTGAGCTAACCATTCGGGGCCTTCCGTTCCATTTGGTCAGATATCCCGGGGCTATCAATTCTATAAATCAACAGTTGTGTTGAGTCAATCCAAAGGATTACAGCGATTAAATTGGCTGCTTTCGTGTTTGCGAGTTAAACATTGGGATTGTATAGGAATTAGGAGAAATTTCCCATATTTGGAACAGAATATAGATGATGTGTGAAACAAGTATTACTCACATACATACATTATTGTAACCAGTTGTGTTTCTTGAGAATGCGTCTGTATGAGAATTCCTCAGACAATTTCTCATGAAATCTTCATTATTCCTTTTAGATATTCCTGCTTCAATTTCGTTGTAATTTTCTTCAAAAACTTATTTAGGAAAATTAACCCGTCATTATGGGATTTCTTTTGTTATGTTTTGGAAATTCTTTCCGCAGCTTCTTTAGGAGTGCATTCAAAAAAGTTCTGTGGAAAATTCTTTGGAAGTTTCTCTGGAAATTGACTCGGTAATAACTTTCAAAGTTACGCAATTCTTTTGTAAACTTTTTCTATCAGTAATCTGGGAACTTCTTTAGTTATTGAATTCTTCTGTGATTTCTTTGTAAATGATTTTTTGTATAAATAAACTATTCTTTTGGGAATTCATTCTGATATTCCTTCAACATATCATTAGAAAACTCTTTCGGAAAAGTGTTTTTAATTCCAGTGGGATTTTTTTTTTCGTTCTGCAAATTTGTTCAGCAGCTTCTTTGGAATTTATTGAACAATACGCTTTGTAGTTGATTTGATTATTATCTTTAAAAAATCTTCATTAACACAAATTATTTAGAAATTGCTTCGGTAATTGCTTTACGTTTTTCAAGGCTCAAGGCTTTTCACAGGATTCTCAAGGAAAACTTTGAGAAATTTCTAAAATATTCCCAGAAGAAAATTCTGAAGGAATTCCAAAGGAATTTCTGTAGAAGTTCCTGAAGAAATTTCTGAAGGGTTTCCTGGAGGAATTCCAGCAGGAATTTCTGGAAGAATATCTGGAAATATTTCAGGAAAAATTTCATGGGAAAATCCTGGAGGAGTTCCAGGAGAAATTCCTGGAGAAATTCCAGGAGTAATTCCAGGGGAAATTCGTGGACAAATTCCAGAAGGAATTCCTGGAGAAATTCCAGGAGGAATGCCAGGAGGAATGCTAGGAGGTATTCCAGGATGAATTTCAGGAGGTATTCTCGAGGCATTCCGGAAGGACTACTGGAGAAGTTCCAGGAACAATTACTGGAGAAAAAGCAGATTGAATTCCAGGAGAAATTGCAGGAGGAATTTCAGGCTAGTAGAATTCCTAGAGAAATTGCACGAGGTATTCCGGGAGAAGTTTGTGAAGGAGTTCCTGGAGGAATTCTAGGAGGAATTCCTGGATGAGTTTTAGCTGGAATTTCTGAAGGATTTCCTGGAGAAATTCCAGGAAGAATTTGTGAAGGAATTCCATGAAGAGGGATTCCTGGAGGAAATCTAGGAGGAATACTGGGAGAAATTCTTGAAGGAATTCCTGGAGAAATTCCTCGAGGAACTCCTGAAGAAATTCCTGGAGGAATTCCTGGAGAAATTCCTGGAGGAATTCCTGGAGAAATTCCTAGAAGAATTCCTGGAGAAATTCCTGGAGGAATTCCTGGAGAAATTCCTGGAGGAATTCCTGGAGAAATTCCTGGAGGAATTCCTGGAGAAACTCCTGGAGGAATTCCTGGAGAAATTCCTGGAGAAATTCCTGGAGGAATTCCTGGAGAGATTCCTGGAGGAATTCTTGGAGAAATTCCTGGAGGAATTCCTGGAGGAATCCTTGTAAGAATTCCTGGAGGAATTCTTGAATGAATTAATCGAGGAATTCCTGGAGGAATTTCTGGAGGAATTCATGGAGGAATTCCTGGAGGAATTCCAGGAGAAATTCCAGGAGGAATTCTTGGAGGAACTCCTGGATGAATTCTTGGAAAAGTTCTTGGAGGAATTCCTGGAGGAATTCCAGGTTGCATTCCAGCAGAAATTCTAGGAGGAATTCCAGCAGGAAACAAATAGTGAAATTCCCGGAGGAATTCCAAGAGGAATTCCAGGAGGAATTCCAAGAGGAATTCCAAGAGGAATTCCAAGAGGAATTCCAGGAGGAATTCCAAAAGGAACTCCAGGAGGAATTCCAAGAGGAATTCCAGGACGAATTCAAGGAGGAATTCCAGGACGAATTCCAAGAGGAATTTCAGGAGGAATTGCAGGAGGAATTCCAAGAGGAATTCCAGGAGAAATTCCAAGAATTCCAGGAGGAATTCCAAGAGGAATTCCAGGATGAATCCCAAGAGGAATTCCAGGAGGAATTCCAAGAGGAATTCCAGGAGGAATTCCAAGAGGAATTCCAGGAGGAATTCCAAGAGGAATTCCAGGAGGAATTCCAAGAGGAATTCCTGGAGGAATTCCAAGAGGAATTCCAGGAGGAATTCCAAGAGGAATTCCAGGAGGAATTCCAAGAGGAATTCCAGGAGGAATTCCAAGAGGAATTCCAGGAGGAATTCCAAGAGGAATTCCAGGAGGAATTCCAAGAGGAATTCCAGGAGGAATTCCAAGAGGAATTCCAGGAGGAATTCCAAGAGGAATTCCAGGAGGAATTCCAAGAGGAATTCCAGGAGGAATTCCAAGAGGAATTCCAGGAGGAATTCCAAGAGGAATTCCAGGAGGAATTCCAAGAGGAATTCCAGGAGGAATTCCAAGAGGAATTCCAGGAGGAATTCCAAGAGGAATTCCAGGAGGAATTCCAAGAGGAATTCCAGGAGGAATTCCAAGAGGAATTCCAGGAGGAATTCCAAGAGGAATTCCAGGAGGAATTCCAAGAGGAAGTCTAGGAGGAATTCCAAGAGGAATTCCAGGAGGAATTCCAAGAGGAATTCCAGGAGGAATTCCAGGAGGAATTCCAAGAGGAATTCCAGGAGGAATTCCAAGAGGAATTCCAGGAGGAATTCCAAGAGGAATTCCAGGAGGAATTCCAAGAGGAATTCCAGGAGGAATTCCAAGAGGAATTCCAGGAGGAATTCCAAGAGGAATTCCAGGAGGAATTCCAAGAGGAATTCCAGGAGGAATTCCAAGAGGAATTCCAGGAGGAATTCCAAGAGGAATTCCAGGAGGAATTCCAAGAGGAATTCCAGGAGGAATTCCAAGAGTAATTCCAGGAGGAATTTCAAGAGGAATTCCAGGAGGAATTCCAAGAGGAATTCCAAGAGGAAATCCATGAGGAATTCCAGGAAGAATTCCAAGAGGAATTCCAGGAGGAATTCCAAGAGGAATTCCAGGAGGAATTCCAAGAGGAAGTCTAGGAGGATTTCCAAGAGGAATTCCAGGAAGAATTCCAAGAGGAATTCCAGGAGGAATTCCAAGAGGAATTCCAGGAGGAATTCCAAGAGGAATTCCAGGAGGAATTCCAAGAGGAATTTCAGGAGGAATTCCTAGAGGAATTCCAGGAGGAATTCCAAGAGGAATTCCAGGAAGAATTCCAAGAAGAATTCCAGGAGGAATTCCTGCACGAATTCCAGGAGGAATTCCAAGAGGAATTCCAGAAGGAATTCCAAGAGGAATTCCAAGAGGAATTCCAAGAGGAATTCCAGGAAGAATTCCAAGAGGAATTCCAGGAGGAATTCCAAGAGGAATTCCAGGAGGAATTCCAAGAGGAATTCCAGGAGGAATTCCAAGAGGAATTCCAGGAGGAATTCCAAGAGGAATTCCAGGAGGAATTCCAAGAGGAATTCCAGGAGGAATTCCAAGAGGAATTCCAGGAGGAATTCCAGGAGTAATTCCAGGAGGAATTCCAGGAGGAATTCCAGGAGGAATTCCAAGAGGAATTCCAGGAGGAATTCCAAGAGGAATTCCAGGAGGAATTCCAAGAGGAATTCCAGGAGGAATTCCAAGAGGAATTCCAAGAGGAATTCCAAGAGGAATTCCAGGAGGAATTCCAAGAGGAATTCCAGGAGGAATTCCAAGATGAATTCCAGATGGAATCCCAAGATGAATTCCAGGAGGAATCCCAAGATGAATTCCAGGAGGAATTCCTGCACGAATTCCAGGAGGAATTCCAGCACGAATACCAGGAGGAATTCCAGCACGAATACCAGAAGGAATTCCAGCACAAATTCAAAGAGGAATTCCAGCACGAATTCCAGGAGGAATTCCAGCACGAATTCTGGAGGAATTTTAGGAGGAGTTCCTGAAAAAATTCCTGGAGAAATTCTTGGAGGAATTCCTGGAGGAGTTCCTGAAGGAATTTCTGAAGGAATTCCTGGAGGAATTTCTGGAGGAATTCTTGGAGGAATTCCAGGAGGAATTCCTGGAAGAATTCCTGGAAGAATTCCTGGAGGAATTCCTGGAGGAATTTCCGGAGGAATTCCTGGAGGAATTCCTGGAGGAATTTCTGGAGGAATTCCTGGAGGAATTTCTGGAGGAATTCCTGGAGGAATTCTTGGAGGAATTCCTGGAGAAATTCCTGGAGGAATTCCTGGAGGAACTCCTGGAGGAACTCCTGGAGGAACTCCTGGAGGAACTCTTTGAGGAATTCCTGGAGGAATTCCTGCAAAAAACACTTAAATTTCAGGAGGAATTCCTGAAGAAATTGCAACTGGAATTTGCGGAGGAATTCCTGGAGGAATTTTCGAAGGAATTGCAGGATGAATTCTAGAAGAAATTTCTAAAAGAATTCCGAGACGAATTTCTGGAGGAATTCCGTGAGGAATTCCTGGAGGAATTCCTGGAGGAATTCCAGGAGAAATTCCAGGAGGAATTCTTGGAGGAACTCCTGGATGAATTCTTGGAAAAGTTCTTGGAGGAATTCCTGGAGGAATTCCAGGTTGCATTCCAGCAGAAATTCTAGGAGGAATTCCAGCAGGAAACAAATAGTGAAATTCCCGGAGGAATTCCAAGAGGAATTCCAGGATGAATCCCAAGAGGAATTCCAGGAGGAATTCCAAGAGGAATTCCAGGAGGAATTCCAAGAGGAATTCCAGGAGGAATTCCAAGAGGAATTCCAGGACGAATTCAAAGAGGAATTCCAGGACGAATTCCAAGAGGAATTTCAGGAGGAATTGCAGGAGGAATTCCAAGAGGAATTCCAAGAGGAATTCCAGGAGAAATTCCAAGAATTCCAGGAGGAATTCCAAGAGGAATTCCAGGATGAATCCCAAGAGGAATTCCAGGAGGAATTCCAAGAGGAATTCCAGGAGGAATTCCAAGAGGAATTCCAGGAGGAATTCCAAGAGGAATTCCAGGAGGAATTCCAAGAGGAATTCCAGGAGGAATTCCAAGAGGAATTCCAGGAGGAATTCCAAGAGGAATTCCAGGAGGAATTCCAAGAGGAATTCCAGGAGGAATTCCAAGAGGAATTCCAGGAGGAATTCCAAGAGGAATTCCAGGAGGAATTCCAAGAGGAATTCCAGGAGGAATTCCAAGAGGAATTCCAGGAGGAATTCCAAGAGGAATTCCAGGAGGAATTCCAAGAGGAATTCCAGGAGGAATTCCAAGAGGAATTCCAGGAGGAATTCCAAGAGGAAGTCTAGGAGGAATTCCAAGAGGAATTCCAGGAGGAATTCCAAGAGGAATTCCAGGAGGAATTCCAGGAGGAATTCCAAGAGGAATTCCAGGAGGAATTCCAAGAGGAATTCCAGGAGGAATTCCAAGAGGAATTCCAAGAGGAATTCCAGGAGGAATTCCAGGAGGAATTCCAAGAGGAATTCCAGGAGGAATTCCAAGAGGAATTCCAGGAGGAATTCCAAGAGGAATTCCAGGAGGAATTCCAAGAGGAATTCCAGGAGGAATTCCAAGAGGAATTCCAGGAGGAATTCCAAGAGGAATTCCAGGAGGAATTCCAAGAGGAATTCCAGGAGGAATTCCAAGAGGAATTCCAGGAGGAATTCCAAGAGTAATTCCAGGAGGAATTTCAAGAGGAATTCCAGGAGGAATTCCAAGAGGAATTCCAAGAGGAAATCCATGAGGAATTCCAGGAGGAATTCCAAGAGGAATTCCAGGAGGAATTCCAAGAGGAATTCCAGGAGGAATTCCAAGAGGAAGTCTAGGAGGAATTCCAAGAGGAATTCCAGGAGGAATTCCAAGAGGAATTTCAGGAGGAATTCCAAGAGGAATTCCAGGAGGAATTCCAAGAGGAATTTCAGGAGGAATTCCTAGAGGAGTTCCAGGAGGAATTCCAAGAGGAATTCCAGGAAGAATTCCAAGAAGAATTCCAGGAGGAATTCCTGCACGAATTCCAGGAGGAATTCCAAGAGGAATTCCAGAAGGAATTCCAAGAGGAATTCCAGAAGGAATTCCAAGAGGAATTCCAGGAAGAATTCCAAGAGGAATTCCAGGAGGAATTCCAAGAGGAATTCCAGGAGGAATTCCAAGAGGAATTCCAGGAGGAATTCCAAGAGGAATTCCAGGAGGAATTCCAGGAGTAATTCCAGGAGGAATTCCAGGAGTAATTCCAGGAGGAATTCCAGGAGGAATTCCAGGAGGAATTCCAAGAGGAATTCCAGGAGGAATTCCAAGAGGAATTCCAGGAGGAATTCCAAGAGGAATTCCAAGAGGAATTCCAAGAGGAATTCCAGGAGGAATTCCAAGAGGAATTCCAGGAGGAATTCCAAGAGGAATTCCAGGAGGAATTCCAAGATGAATTCCAGGAGGAATCCCAAGATGAATTCCAGGAGGAATCCCAAGATGAATTCCAGGAGGAATTCCTGCACGAATTCCAGGAGGAATTCCAGCACGAATACCAGGAGGAATTCCAGCACGAATACCAGAAGGAATTCCAGCACAAATTCAAAGAGGAATTCCAGCACGAATTCCAGGAGGAATTCCAGCACGAATTCTGGAGGAATTTTAGGAGGAGTTCCTGAAAAAATTCCTGGAGAAATTCTTGGAGGAATTCCTGGAGGAGTTCCTGAAGGAATTTCTGGAGGAATTCCTGGAGGAATTTCTGGAGGAATTCTTGGAGGAATTCCAGGAGGAATTCCTGGAAGAATTCCTGGAAGAATTCCTGGAGGAATTCCTGGAGGAATTTCCGGAGGAATTCCTGGAGGAATTCCTGGAGGAATTTCTGGAGGAATTCCTGGAGGAATTTCTGGAGGAATTCCTGGAGGAATTCTTGGAGGAATTCCTGGAGAAATTCCTGGAGGAATTCCTGGAGGAACTCCTGGAGGAACTCCTGGAGGAACTCCTGGAGGAACTCTTTGAGGAATTCCTGGAGGAATTCCTGCAAAAAACACTTAAATTTCAGGAGGAATTCCTGAAGAAATTGCAACTGGAATTTGCGGAGGAATTCCTGGAGGAATTTTCGAAGGAATTGCAGGATGAATTCTAGAAGAAATTTCTAAAAGAATTTTCGGAGGAGTTCCAGGAGGGATTCCAGGAGGAAATTCGGGAGTAGTTCTAGGAGGAATTCCTGGAGAAGTTCCATGAGGAATTTGAAGTGCAATTTCCGAAAGAAGAATTTTTGGAGGAATCGCTGGATGAATTCCTGTAGGAATACTAGGAAGAGTTTCTGGACGAATTCCAAGAAGTTTTCGAGGAGGAATTCCAGGAGGAATTTTCGGATGTTGTAAATAGTTAAATTATGAGTTATGCCACACTTGTATTCGCCCCTTAGAAAAGTGGGAGGATCATTCAAGGATCGCTCTAAGATTATTTTTTGGGTGCTCTAGTTTCTGAAATAAAGCTAGGATTTTTTTTATTGAACCAATCAAATTTCGTTCCGGTAACAGTATTATCGTCATTTGCAAAACGTAGTTCAAAATGGTGTAAACTTATAGTATTACCACCAACTGACACAATTAACAAATGGAATCGAACGGTAGCAGTAAGTATGGTTGCAATTTGGCTTGATAGTTTGATACCTTTGTAACATACACTTTTCCCTAGTGTTTTCATTCCAAGAGTAGATAGACATAGATAGTTTGCAAATGCTAGACCCATAACTCAACCCTGTACATAGTTTCCACCCCAATACCCATTACCAACTAAACGGCATTTAGCGCCTGAAGGCGTCCGAGCCTTCAACGACTTCCTCGAAAACCAGCAGTGGCACGTTTGAACAGAGCCAACTCAAACAGAAACGACTCACTTGCCAAACTTGGTTTGAGAATCAAGCTCACCTGGACAAAGCATCCGACAATCGTACAGAAGCTCATTTCCTAATGACAGTCATCTCCGGTTACTAACCAAACACATCGTCAAGAGGCACTAGGCTAGGCTACATAGCACATACCTACCTAGAGACAAGACGACCCACCTGCCCCTATCCACCCACACCCACCCACACACGCATTCCACCGTACATTCTGCCTCGTCAATTACAGTAATTGATTTTGCACTATAGCTCTGTTGCCGTTTTCTTGCTTCCTCCCCCTCACCACCATGCCGAATTTTCCCGTAGAACTTTACCGCCTCCACTAGCGACCTCACGACACTGCCATCGAGCTTCGGCATTGGAACTGGGCTGCAAAAATCGGCCACCACAGCGACCATCAACCCAACAACGGCTTCAACAACGACGGTAACACCGGTCACTGCACCGACACCGTTGTCGACAGCGATGCCGACGACGATGCCAACGACGACGACGGCGACGGAACTCAGAACCGGAAGCTGCAATAACGAGACTGCTGCTATGGGGACATTCGGTTACCGCCGTAGTAGCGTCGTCTATCCGGAAAACAGCTACATCGAGGTAAGTGGCCAATGTTTGACACAGTTTGAGCGTACATATGTGCCTAGATCGGAAGGGGACTGGGATTGCGGGTTAATTGTACGAGTGTCTCGATTGTTTGTTTGTCCTCAGTTGCCAGGGGACTTCCAACTCAATCGTACTGCCATTCCGGGCGAATGGTTGACTGCTTCCATTTGGGAGGAACTTTGTCTTCCACTTGCTAATTAGGAGAGTCACAATTCGGTTTGCTTGTTTGCGGGTATAAATATGGAGTACAAGAACATGGTAACTATATCAACTGTCTAGTACCATACTAAAGAGGACAAGCTCAAAAAATTAGCCTTGCCTTTTTCAGTTCTGCAGAAAATTGAGCATTGCGCTGCTATCCTTGGTAAAGCCCATGATCGCCACATCACATTCCATCCATCTTGCTCACAACCCTCAACACCATCTTGCACTGGCCAGATAACATCATCTTTGCAGGATAGTTATCTGGTATTTTAACAATATGTCCTGCCTACCGTATCCTTCCGGCTTTGGCAACCTTCTGGGTGCTAGGTTTGGCGTAGAAGGCAGCGAATTTGTGGTTCATCCTTAGCCGCCAAACACCATTCTTCTACACACCACCAAATGTTCTTGCACATAGTTAGCGGACCTCTAGTTTTGTATGCGTTTTGGACATCATAGATTTTGTGTGGAGATGAATCCTTCTTTGAATTTGAGGACTCACATTCTTATCAAATGTTAGTTTGGATCCGCGGTAGACGAATTCCTCCATTACCTCGAAGGTATCGCAATCTATCGTGACACTACTTACTTCCAAGTGGAATGTCAGCAAGTTTTATTTTTGTTTTTGACGCATTCGCCACCAGTCCAGTATTTGCTTCTTCGCGTAACAGGCGGGTGTACAACTCTACCACCGTTCCAAATGTTCTGGTGATAATATGGCCAGTAGTACACAGGGTCAAATATTTGACAAGGAAAGACCTCAAGAAACAACATCAGTTTGACACTAATGAAAATTCGATCGAGTCAAACAAGATGTTTTAGCATCGGTTTCTTTTTGGACAAATATTTGACCCTGTGTACTAGCAGCTTATGCGTTTCGTGAAAATCATGCACCGGTTGTTGAGCCTGGCTCGTCACATTACACCTTTCAGGGCGATAGTTAAAATATGCAGTCCCTGGTAAGATTCTAATGAACTTCATCCAAAAACCGTAGGCAGTTGTGATCTGGTCCGTTTTCGACCGGTCGTCGATGAAGCAGGCCTGATAGCTCCCTATGAACTCATTCGATTAAGAATACAGTCGACGGAACATGATCTAGGATAGCACTTTGTAGGCGGTATTTAAAATTGTGATTGCTTCGAACCTCTCAAATTCCAAATGATCTCCTTTCTTGAAAGTATGGCAAATTACCCCTTCCTTCCACTCCTCCGGAGGCTAATAGCTCACTGGAAACATTAAACGTGTTCGTGTCTTTCGGCAATCCCTTAGGGTACTTTTTCAACATTTCTAATGAATTTATGGAAATTCCTCTGGAAAATTCATCGGTACACTTTCGGAATTTCTTGAAAAATTTCTTTGATTATTTGCCCGGCTATATTTTACAAAATTCTCCGATCGCTTTTTTTGTCTGTTTTTACGAGATTTTTAACCCTGGGCTAGTTCATCTGGGTACCCACGCTTTACTTCCATTCCGAAGGAAGAACTCATATTTTGTGAGTATGTCAGGAGTGGGATTCGATCCCAGGTCCTCGGCGTGATAGTCTTGTGTTCTAACCATCACACCAGGTCCGCTCCACCTCCACCTCTGATAGCTTTTTAGGGAATTCCATTTTTTCATTTTTATTTTATATTGATGAAGAATTTGAAAAAAATATTTGAAGGTTTTTCTGGTAAATCTTTTGAAAGACTCTCCATCAAATCCATTGAGTATTTCTCCAGAAATTTCTTTGACAATGCATTTGACTATATTTAAGAAATTCTCTAGCAGTTTCTTAGGAATTCTTTTCAGGTAATGCTTTGGCTTTTGATCTGGGAACTACCTAGAAAATGCATTTTCATTTTTTTGACGATTATTTTAGAATATCTTCGGCATTTTTTTGAGAATTGGTACGGCAATTGCTTTGGCTTTTTTATGTACTTCGGATTTTTTTCTGAGAATTTTTTAACCAATGTCTTTTGAAGTTCCTTTAAGAAAAATCAGCTGTACTTTATTTTTACAATTCTTTTGGAAAATCTTTGAAAAATTTCCGATGGAATTCTTTCGATTTTTTTTTATTTTGATCCCGTTGTATCTGTAGCAATTCCCTCAGAAACTCATTTTTAAATCAAACGGTAAATTCTTTGGGAATTTCTATTGCATTCGTTTTGGTACTTTTTTGGAAATTTCTCATGACAACTACGGATGGAACTTCCGAAGAAATTGCCACAGAAGCCCAAAGCATTGCACATTGGGCAAAATTAAGCCCAAACGTGGAAAAAAAATAATGACTTTCTTAAGACACTATGTGACCATCAATGACTTATTTGAAAGCAATTTTTTCAAGAATTGGATGCTGGATGATTCATGTACGGGCAACTATTCTGAAGCGAGTTGAAGAGCCTGTTTTACCCCAGATCCCCCTAAAATGTGTGATTTGTTTTATTTTTCGGCATTTGTTAAAATTATAATTATAATCTCTGAGATACCATCGCCCCAATCCTGTTGAGTAACGTTACGTACAAAAAGTCATTAAAACGCTGAAATTTTAGGGTGTTGTGGGTAAACTAAGCTCTAAAACTATATGCTGCCGTCACCTCCCGTCTATGAGGATATGCGCAAACAACATTTATGGTATTTTTGGAGTACCGTCGTTGGAGGTGGGAATGGGTCAAAAAAGGATACTCAAAGATTGTTTTGCAATTGAAGTCGGAATAACTTTTTATTTGGTATGTATACTCTCCTATGTGGTAATGATAGTTTAGCAAGAAAGTATCACGTTATATGAATTGCCTACTAAACTACAAATGATTGAAAATTGACCCAATCTCACCCCTTAGACGGGGTGAGAATGGGTCAAAGTATGCGAAATCACCTATCTAAGAATATAAGTTAATTCGACTCCAACATTTCAAAAGGGCGTAACTGCTTTTGGAATCATCACCTTCTTTTAAAGCTGTGGATCATGTGTTATGATTTCCATGTTTTTCACAACAAGTACCAGATGGGAAAAACTCTCCTCTTTCCGACAACCACGGTGGTTTGAGTGTAAGGGAGGCAGTACGACCTACCGCTTTGAAAGAAGGTATTACTTCCAAATGCAGTTACGCCCTTTTGAAATGTAGGTGCCGAATTGTATTAATCATATCTAGTAAACTTACTTAAAACATAATGTAATCATGACGAATAAAAACCTAGGTAATTTTAAAAGATGATTAATCCACCTAAAAGGGCTAAAACAACCGAAAAAATGGTTGAAATTTGACAAAATAACGTTTGCATACTGTATCACCATTTTTTGCCATCATCATCCTCATTAAGAGTTTCAACCTCCATGCGAGGAGGGGAGATTACAATGAGGGAGGGGCACATTAAAAAAAAAAAGACGCGGACACCGTCTTCAGCCAGAGGCTGTACAGACTGAATTTTAACTTAACACTAGACAAGGGACAAACACAGAGCATGCACCAGTGGATACGGAGACGAAACTATTCTCACGAAAAGTTTCATCGCCTGGAGCGGGAATCGAACCCTCACCCCACAGCATGGTGCGATTAGAAGCTTGGTGACCCTAACCGTACGGCTACGAGGCTCCAGGCATTGAAAGATTGACTGTAAAAAAACATGATAGTTTTAGTATTTATACTGCATAAGAAATGTTTAACCAAACCCTCCGTTATAAACTCTTATGTACATGATCATTGGCCTCTATATTGCTTAAACAAATCACTCCATCTCAAGATAGAGGGTCGCTCAAATATTGTGTTAAGTCTATTTTGTGAGCTTACGATATTGCAGTTCACTAAAGATTAGCTGATGATTAGAGGAGCTGTCCAAACGCATGGGTGTATTGTTATAAATGATTTTAGGCACTAAACGTTTTAACACACTCGTTTGACACTTCTCGACATATTTTTGGAAGAAAGCGTGCTTTTATGAAGATACGGTGAACATGGCACCACTCTAACGTCAAATGGGGACTGGATAACAAGTTGAGTTTTTAGTTAAGGTTATGTGCACTCGATAACTTACTTGACCCAATCTCACCCCCATTCTTAATATTTAGACATAGGGTCGAAAATATTGAGTTTTTGAATAAAAAGAGCAATGACTCAAATATTACCAATACTTTGAAACCAAACTCACCGAAAATGTTTTTTTAGGAATAAACCATGCATATTCCATTATTTCTTTAGTTATTGTCACGTAAAAAACCATAAATAAAAATTTAAAAAATGAACTTCTACCTTGAAAACATACCATTGCCTAATTGACCCCACAACACCCTAAAGTTCCAACATTTTATTGACTTTTTATATGTAACGTTACTCAATGGGATTGAGGCGATGGCATCCCAGTGAAATAATCATTAAAATCATAAAAAATGCTGTAAAATAACAGAAATTCACAAATTTCAGGGGGAACTGGGGTAAAACGGGCTTTATAACTCGCGTCAACGTAGTTGCCCGTATATGAATCATCAACCAACAAATTGTTGAAAAAAACGTTTCGAATAAGCCAATTCTTGAAAAAAAATGCTTTCGAATAAACCATTGATGATTACATAGGGTCTTGTAGTAAAAAAAGTTATTTCTTTCCACCTTTTCAGTCAAAAATCTCCAGGCTTCGCTTTGGAAACAACCTTTAAAATATCTTTGAAAATTTTCAGCACCAATTCTTTGGGCAAATAGTTCTGACAATTCAATTAAGAATTGCTTAAGCCGTTTTTTATCCATCGTGTAATCTTCTCTGAAAAATCTTTCAACAATATCTTTGAGAATTTCATTGGGTTTTTCTGTGACTCTTCTAGAGACTTCTTCGACTTTTTTTTTAATTGATTGAGCAATGGATCACTAAAATAACTAAAACATGATGATTTTTTTTTATCTGTATTAACGAGATTTTTAGCCCTAGGCTAGTTCATCTCGGGACCCATGCTTTACTTCCCTTCCGAAGGATGAACTCACATTCTGCAAGTTTGTTGGGAGTGGGATTCGATCCCAGGTCCTTGGCGTGATAGTCAAGTGTTCTAACCATCACACCAGGTCCGCTCCACAAAACATGATGATGAACCTGGGCGTGTTAGTGAAATATTTGTAAGTAAATCAATCGGGTTAATTACTGTTCCTTTTAATTCCGCTAATATCCTTTGACAGATACGTATTTCGACCTCAACTGTAAGGTCGTTTTCATTGTCTTGTACTAGACTCGACAGCCACTATGAAATGAACACATAGCGCCACCATAGCCTTGTGTGTTTGACGTAACTCGACTGCTGTCACTGTGCCACAGCCCATATACGATGGTCCTTCAGTTTTGATGCGGTGAGTGACGAAAATGTTTGCTTCAATGAAAGATTCCTATGGAAATCCAACCGTCATTTCCTTTGAAAATATTTTCGGTAAGCTTATTTGCGATTCCTGCAATGATTCTATCAACAATCCGTTTGGCATTTCGTTCGGCTATATCTTTGGGATGGCGTGATCCAGCAATTTCTATAGGACTGCAATGCCCTTACAAACGGCAAAATATTTGAGATTTATTTAGCAGTTCTGTAGCAAATTATTGGGAATTTATCTGACAATGTGTTTGGAGTTTCCTTAGGTAATTCCTGTGATATATTCTTCGGAAATTCCTCTGAGAATTATTTAAATAATTCGTTCATGGCAAATTCTTTGGGAAATTTCTATGGGAATTCCTTCATGAATGTATCTGCAGATATCTGCAATGGTTTCTTCTGAATTTCATTAAATTATGTATTTGCGGTTTTTTTTTTATTTTTTATTACTCCATTGTCGTACGATGAAATAAATGTTTAAGAAATTTCCCAAAAAATGCCATAAAAGTATTCGATCAAAGTTAATGCTCACAAAAATTTCCAAAGAAATTTTCAAAAAAGTTGCAGAAGAAACATAAAAAAATAATAACTTTCCAAAAAAGCGAAATAAATCCCATAGAAATTACTACCTAGATAATTTCCCACAGAAACTGTTGAAATAATTCGTGAAGGAAATGCTAAGTGACTATGGGGGAAGTTTCGAAGACATTGCTAGAAAAAATCATAGCAAATATGACAATGAAATTGCCGAAAGAATTTCCATAACAAATTATTTTTTAAGAAATTTCCTAAGGAGTTGCTGAAAATCTCCAAAAGAAATTTTTAAATCAATACAGTACTTATCTGGTAGAATTTCTAAAGGTTTTTTCCAAAAGAACCACCAAAAGAATTCAAAAAATGAAGGATTGCTGAAAGAATTTAGAAAAAGTGCTTAAGAATAAACAAAACGTCATCGTGTAGTAAAAACCTAAAACCCAGTTTTCTCGCTAAATCCAAAGTCTATGTTAATAAAAAATATTACTGCATTCTATTCTTCATCAGGATAAAGCTATGTTCACTTAGAATCCGGAATCATGTCACATGTTCTAGTGGCGCTCTCAATGAACATAATCATCATTCTTTTGCAGCACTCTGATCCTCTTTAAATGGTGAAAATTTCATCGATTTTCTTGCAACGAGTGAAAAGTTATTTCAGATTGAAGACAAGAGGAAGAAAAAAATCTTGCACAAACACGTTGAAAATTTAGCGTGGTCAGGTACGACAGTTGCGAAAAATGTTAATATCGTCAAAACCATTATGTGTTATGTGCACAGATGTTGTTAACCATGGCATAAGGAAGTGTCCTCGGAAGAAAAAAGCTTGGGTTCATTGATAAATCTGCTTTGAATTTGAAGATTTGGCAAGAAGTTCGAACTCTGGGCATGTTATTTTCGCAACAAGATGATGAGAACCAATTCATACAAGGATGACAGCCTCAAGAATCGCGTGCTGTTTTTCAAAAACGCACACAAGGGATATGTAGAGGTTTTACCTATTTTGATGAGCTGCCATGACAGCCGGAGACGTTCAGTGGTATCGTCACAGATGGGTAGTGTTTATCAACGAAAAAAAAACACTCAAATTTCGCGTTTTCTCAATTCACTGAATTGCCCCTCATTTCGCAATAAAAAAAAGTTTGGCAATTTTTCTTCGGAATCCTAGTCAGACTAGTCAAGGCACTCAGGACACTGCATAGATGACCTGATTGTTGAACAAACGTGCGGAAGGGGTTGTTGCTAAAATTTACCACCGTTGTGCAGATTTGTAGAGAGATCAACACTGAAAAAGTGAGAAAATGTGTGAAAAATAAAAATAAATAATTTCAATGATATTTTCCATGAATGTACTATAAATCTTTGTTTGAGGGCTTCACCTTTGTTTTGAGGGCTTCACCTTTTATGTTTGTTATTCCATCTCTAAGATATACGTGATTTTGTCATTCCGGATTCTAAATGAACATAGCTTTAACAGTGAAACAATTTGCAGTAACGGTTTTGTCATTTAGTGCAAGAAAGTTGATGATACCCCGTAACGTGGGTAGATCACCTTAGAATGGTGCGTTGCGGTGTAAGATCTACCAAATCAAATTTTGATCTTGATATTTACCGTATTTTTAAATATTCCAAGATCAAAGGGTGATGCTCTTTTCCTTGTGTTTTGTAGTATTTGTGTTTCAATGTACTGCTAATTAACATTTTATTTCAGCAGGATTCAGGTAAATGTATCGTACGATATAAATAATATTTTGAAAATATGTAACTGTGGCGAGCGTATCACTAATATGTAGCTTATTTGACGTACGATGTTAATATTATTTTATATTTCAGATTATCAACCGAAGAATCTAGTAATCCAACCAAATGCCAACACGATGACGAGGAAACCAAGATGAATTTTGCAGACAACTGATTCGAAGCAGTCTAACAATGGTGTGCCTGAACGTTAACCAAGAGTATCCTTTGGAGTTTACCCTTCCACTAACAACACCCAAATTCCCGTGACACCTAGGCCTGAGAGATCGTAGAGTTGTCTACATTTTTCATAGGTGTCCAAAACTAACCATCCTTTCCCATTCCTCAGCAGTCGCAAGGACGTGGCCAGGACAGTGCTCGACCATTGGAGGATTGCGTCAGTCTTGTCTAAGAGTCAGAGATTAGTCCCAAATCTTTGTGCTTTGGTTCGGACGGGAAGGAGGCAACCCTCATAACAGCGGTCTAGGACTGTACCACCTACGAATTTGTGCGACTCGCTTAATGCTAATGCTAATGCTAATGCTTAGTGCAAGAAAGTTGATGATTGCTGATTAAACAGCGTAACAAAAATGGTCTGTCTCAAGAGCAAACTTATGTGTCTCTGACAGATTTTGGGCCGCTGAATCCGAATCCTGGCTTAGATTTGCTCCAGCACGTCACAATTTTGAGCTATACCTCAATTCATAGGGCAAGATATGCGATTCTGAGCGTTTTTGACTGCAAGCCATTAGGCATGCAAATATTTTTTTTTCATGCAATCAAAAGGTAAATTGATCAATTAACACAACTCACAAAAATATTAAATTTTAAAATGGGCGTCTAAAAAAACTATTTTCTTCTTCGTAAAATTGTAACTCGAAATCGGTTAGTGAGATTGAAATGATGCTCTCCCAAATGTTTCAGGACATTTGAAGGACTTGAGAATAAAAAATACAACGTCCGTAATATTCACCGCAGATTTATGTTAGATATCATATAATACTTTTCTGCAGAAAGCTGGCTTCTAGGCTCATAGGTTACCAAGTAGCCTTGGATGGTCAAATGCTTCTAGCTATATTCTCAAATTTTTATTTTTCGTATAGTTTCAAAACAAGCAAAAAGAAATATTTTTTATCTTAGATTCTACGTACAGTTAAAAATAAAAATAAAAAAAAACAAACTTACTTTTTCCCTACATCCAACCGTTCTAAAGTATCAGGGAATCCGAGAAAAAAAATAAAAAATGTTTTGAACCTCTTAAAATCTCTTTTGTTTAATTTTGTTTAATTGTTTGTTTAATTGGGCATTTCGAAAAATGCCAATGATATTCACGGTGAATATCATTTGGCATTTTTCAAAGGTAGTCCTTGACATTTACCTTAAATATTCAAAAAATAGAGGTTTTTACGTGACTTTCTTGCAGAACTGGTCTAGCCGCACAAGTTTTTCATACACCATATTCTCAGGTTCAGCTTCTAAAATGAGCTGTAGGTGGTTGAATTTTGATATGACGAAATGAATTTTTTCAGTACTGGCTATAACTCAGTCAATTTTGAACCGATTGACTTGAATTTTTGCACATGGCTAGATACTCTACGTGTATCTGATCGTGTCTCAAAAATCAAGTCAATCGGTTCAAAATTGACTGAGTTATAGCACCAAGTGCCCAAAATAGGTGCTCCTGCTCAAATGGTCCCAGACCCTATGTGCTCTAATTTTACTTCAAACAAAAGCAATACTGTAAACTAACAATGGGGAAAATGAGATCCATACGATCAATATAGGAGGTTTTTTTCTCGTGTAGGGAAAATTCTTCATTATCTGCATCAAATAAAAAAAAAAAATCGGCTTTCTCCACTTATATTCCGATACTGTGAGGTTTCAAATGATTGCAAATCAACTGAAAATATTCGTGTTCATTAAGATAAAACAAAAAAAAAATACCGTTTGATGCGTAACCAGAGAGTTCTGCAAGCGTTGATTGCTTTATCCGAATGGTGTTCGACCCTTGGGGAATCAATTTCATTAATGACTATTGAATACAATCCGCTATCCGGCTTTCAATGCATAATTGCACTTGCCCGTTGCCCCTCATAACCCCAACGAGCATTGCTTGTTATATTGCTCGCTCAATAAATACACCACTCGTGTTCGCTCGCCAGTCAAAGAGCTTGTCCTGATGGAGGATACTAGAACTCAAACAATGTTGCATTTGCGACAATCTCTACGGTTCAAGCACCGCCCGGCTGCTTCACATTCCAGTGCTCCATAGCCTTGTCTCAAATCACTAATTAGCATTCTACTGTTCACTCTTCCATAGGATGAGCCATTCGTGGAGGACATGATTCCGCCGCCGCCGCCTCCCCTGAACCGGCGACCCTCCTACGGCTACAGCTGCATCACGCAACCGCTGGCTAACGAGTCCGGTGGACTTGGTCAACAACAACAGCCGCCGGGCGGTCTCGCTAATGATCTGACCTCGACGGTCAATGGCAACAATGGCGTCATTAATAATTATCCCTCAAATCAGCCGGACTTGTTCAATTTTGCATCGTCGACGACAACGTCGGCCGGAAACGGTCCCGGGTCACAGCTACTGCAGTCAAGCGGTCCTAACTCAACGCTCAAATCGACGTTGAAAAATAAATCAAGCGCCAGAACGGGGACCAACGCTGACACAGCGTCCATCACCGGCGTCGACGTCCACAAAGCCAAACTAAAGAACAGCGGATCGAACTTTGACATAATGAATAATGGCACATTCATCGACACTGGTGGCGATGGCGGCGAGGACGGAACAATCCCCGTCAAACAGTTTCCGCCCTACTACTTCGACGATAACTATCTCAATCACAGCTTACACCAACATTTCTACTATCAGAACCCGGACGGGAGCTTTCCTGTCACCGGGATAAAGAATGACACCGAGGGCCAGCTGTACCTGTACCATCACGAACCAGCGTCCTACATTCCGAACTACGATACGCTCAATATGCCCTCGAAGTACAACACCATCGGCCCGGGTGGAAGTGTCCTTGGGGGCGGCGGAAACGTAACCGGAGCAGGCCACATGGACTATGTCGGGAACACCAAATATCATCACGCCAGTTCATGCAACCTTAATCAGTTTAGTTCATCGGCCAAGAGTAATCTTATTAGCAGCCATCAGCACCACTTTTCCAACTCGATCAGTAATTTCAATTTTAATCCATCGCAATATTTCGGCACCGGACTGGAACCACCGGGGGCGACGATCATCGGCGGTCCGGGCGGTCTGGGGGTGATGGGTGGCGATGTGTTCACGTCCAGCATCAGCCTCAACGGTGGGACGCCAAACAAGCACCAGCAGCACCCGTGGAAACACCGGCAGTGCCCGAGTCGGGGCTCCAGCAGCACCGGTTCGGGTTCGTCAAGTAAGTGGATTAATTGTGGTTTCAGTTTGGTGGGTTTGGAATGCCGCGACGCCATGCCGTGAGTGTCGGGAGATTCCAGGAATTCGAGAACGACAAACGGTTCGTTACCGTGCGATAATAATTAATTCAGCCGGGATTTATTGCGAAGGGCTAAGGTCCCATCGGGATTGATTGATACAGATTTCGTGTAGTTTGCCGAGAGCGAAATTTTGCATCAGATGTAAAAAAGCTAACGAAATGAAATCGTGCAGATTAATAACGACTTCTTTCACTGCATTGAATTTGTAGACTTACTACGTAAAATAATCACTGCAAAGATTCTCAGTTTATATAGAAGACTCAGGGCGACCGGACCGTATTATTTGCATGATAGATGATAAATGCATGAAAACTTAGAGCCAGGGCGTTCTTGAGCAGTAAAAAACTCTGACTCGCAAGTTCAATATATAAGAGAAATTGTGTATTTTAGGCAGTTTTGTTCTTTTCGTCAAGGGGGGGGGGGTGGTGAAAAGGTGTTGAACTCTGAGTTGGCATCAAATCCTTCCCTACTAAGCTGAATTATACGTCCAAGTTTGAGGAAATTTGGCTGACAAAAACCTCTCATGACGAAGAAAACAAGCCTGCCGGTAATACCCATCGTCACCCTATTGCACTGCGTTCTAGCTCAAATACAACACAGTCTCAGGGGCGATCCAGGAAGTTTCAGGAGTACCAGGAGAAATCAGGAGTATTCCAAGGGGGTCCCAAAGTATCTCAGAGGATTTCGGTAGGTCTCAGAGGCATTTAAGAGAGACTCAGGGGCGTCTTAGGGGGTTCCAGGGGCAGAGTTTAAAATTTTCATTTTCTATGAATGAAATTCAACGTGAATTTTGAAAATTCCCAACTGAGGAACCAAAATAAAATTCATTTTGATGAATGAATTTTCTCACTTATTCATTCATTTTCCTGTCACTGACAATTTTCACTGAGGAATATAACTTGACTGTAACTCCTGATTATATTTCCAATCACCTCAAAGCTTAGTAGTTCATTAGAATTCTAATTATCTGCTCTATTTGTCCATTAAGTCGGATTATGCGTCTGTTAACATAAATTGGACATTTTACGACGTGCGAAAAAATATTCGTGACAGAGAATTGAATGAAAAAAAGAAGGGCATTCAGCTGACAATGAATGCGGCAAAACACGAATGAAAAAATGAGAATGTCAATCTTAACCTTCAATCTTCGATTTTTTTACACTCTGTCCAGGGGTCTCAGAGATGATCAAGCCCAAGGCTTAAAGCAAAGAATAAGAATATCAAGAATGTCCACTCCGCTGATGCTTGGGGGGACACTACAGCAGCGCTACCTGCGGATGAAAGTTCAACCTTCTTGCGGTAGTGTGCGTTACTTATTGTATGCGGATACCAAAACATACGCACACCACCTTCTCTTATGACAAATCACGAACAACTGCCCAGGAATAGGAGAAATTTTAGGGCGCGAAATCGATGATCTGAAAATGATAGAAGGAATGACCGAATATGCAGCTGCAGCAATGTCCCAAAATTACACAAGGTCAAAGAGCTTGGGGGCTCACCCTGCAAATGATAGCTAAGGGTGTAAGAAACAATCTTTTGTATGCCGGCAACTTTTAAAAATGACGTTTAGAGGTCGCAAAAGCGAGTTTTTTTTTTGGAAAAATGACTATTTTTCGTAATTAACATCAAACAAATATTTTTTACCGTACAAAAATTGGCAATACCTGCAATTTTTATATTTCTCACAGCTTGATACAGATCCAAACTACTTGGGAAAAATAATTTACGACATGTTTTGCAGGTTTTTAGACAAGACAAAAACTTGTTGAGCATACGTGATTTTTCACTTTGTATGTGTTTTTGGGCAGTTCCTAGACATTTTAAGAAATATACCTAAAAATGAATAACTTCAAAACGGAAAGAAAAAACAACAGCTTTTCATAAAAGTATTTCCTCAGAAAATTCCCTATCTTTTTATGGAAATGGTTTTTAATTAGCATTAGATTGAGATATTTTTTATTGAATGAGTGTAATAAGTTTCGTACCTTTAATTTCCGCCCAAATTTCTTATCCTTTGACAGATGCGCGTATTTCAACTACCACTTTCAATCTATCTGTCAAAGGATAAGCAACATAGGTCGGAATTAAAAGGTACGAAACTAATTACACTCATTCGAAGAGGGTATTCTGGTAAGAAGGTTCGAAAAGTCGGTTCAAGATACTTTTTATGATCGGTAAAATTCATAGTACCGTAATCCGGGGTAACATTGATTAAAATTTTCGATCTTTCTTGAATAATTCTTTTGTTTAAGCAAACGTTACATGTTTTATATTTTTAAAACAAGAACTGGCCCTCTGAGTATGTGTTAAGATACTTGAAAAAGTTTTGTAAAACTTTAAAACATGTTTAAATAGGCTTTTTAATTTTATTTTTGATTTTGTCGATTTGGGGTAACATTGACCATATCAGTAATCAATGTTCGTTTGTGTTGAAAATACCCTTACTCACTAAATTCGGGGTCGCTGATTTCGAATATGTTGTCCAAATACTTACAAGTTATGTACTTTTTGATTTATTTTAGGATTAAAATCCTTTAAACCGCGAATAACGTCTAAAGGTAGGCAATGGTTTATGGAATTGATAGCTAATTTTTCATAAATCGTATATATTATTGAAAAACATCATTTTCATAAAAGTTTCGTTTATTACACCCAACTCTAGGATATCATATTGAAGTAATACAGTGATTTCTAACCTCATATTGTATCTAGTATACATGCCATGCATGAATGTTTCATTATGTATCTTATTGCGTTACGAAACACAATTATGGAAAAATTGATTTATTTCAATGTCTATGAAATTCAATTTTCATGAATTACGTGTCATTTATTAGCTAAATAATAGCAGATAACGATATACCATTCGATAGCATAAACTGGTTCAATGTAAAATGCTTGTTTGAACATTTCATGAGGTCGGTCATGCCGATCAATGTTACCCCGTTTTACGGTACATCAAATAATTATAAATTTTAGTAATTTCAAAAAATCAGTTTCAAAAGTTACCTGCAAAATATGTCGTTGATTATTTTTCCCTAGTAGTTTCGTTCTATATCAAGCTGTAAAAAATTATAAAAAATGGTGCGTATTACCATTTTTTTACGGTAAAAATAATTGTATGAAATTTATTACAAATTTATTACGAAAAATGGTCAATTTTCAAAAATCTCGTCGAGGCGACTCCTAAAATCATTTTTGAAAGTTGCCGTCATACAAAAGTCTCTAACACTCTAAGCTATTATTTTTTTGACCGTGTATTATAGAGGATTTAAACCAGAAGGGTTCATTCGCCTCTTAGCTATCATTTGCAGGGTGAGCCCCTAAGCTTTTTAACCATGTGCAATTTTGGGACACCCTACTAAGCATCCATTTTCTCCTGCGAGAGCAAACGATTTGTGAGTGAGCGCTAGTTGGAGAGAGCATACTTTTATCACACAAAGGAACCGGAATGAGACCCTTTTTAATCGTTGATGGGTGCAAGGAGAATATCACAGGATGCTTTGTCCGGATAATATCGCTGAGAACCTTTGCTGCGCCCCTGAAATGCAATCAAACACCTCTAAAATCTCCCGAAATGCACTTAAAACCTTCCTGAAGTCTACTGAAATTCTCTGAAATGTCTTGAAACGCCACTTGTACCCTTTACGCCCTGTAAAGTCACTTAAAACGTGAAACCCCCGTAATCCCATTGAAATGCCAGCGAAGTCCGTCGGAACGCTCTTAAATAGCTTCTTAAATGCTCTGAAGCAACTCTCTCAAACGCTCCTGAAACCCATTGGAACCCCTTTTTTTTGAACTAACTGGGAACTTCCTGGAAACCTCCTTGGCCCCATTTTAAATGCCCAGAAGCAAGTGTGACCGTATCTGTGTGTAATGTAATCGTGCTTAGTTTCCTCATTTAAGTCCTGACTGAGTTTATGCACAAAACTCCCTCCTTTTATGCCTTTTTTAAATTTATTCACATTTTTATTTTATTTAAACAAGGTTCCAGCACATTCCAGTATATTCCTTTCCATGTATTTCTGAAAGAATTTCCCAGGGAAAAAGGACTTTTTCGAAAATTTGCGTAGGATAGATACAGGGTAGTACACGTAATTTTGCCCAGGGCATGTATTTTGGCCCACCCTGGGATTTTTTATTACATTCATCCTATAATATATACAAAATCTTGGCAAGCTTGGAACTTCCTTTAATTATTTGCCAAGATTTTGTAGAGATTATATAATAAAAAATCCCATGGTGGGCCAAAATACATTCCCCGGGCTAAAATACATTCCCAGGGCTAAAATAAGTCCACTACCCGAGGAATTCATAGAAATTTTTCAAAAGACTCTTGAAACTTCTCCAGGAGTTTCTCCATGTGTTTCTCCAAATATTCCTCCATGTATTCCTTCTGAAATTTTCTCTAGGTCTTTCCTGTAGTGACTCCATAAGAACTTTTCATTGAAATGTTTCCAAGGATTCGTCTAGTAACTCCCTAAAATATTATTGAGGAATTTCTTATCCGTCTGATATTTCACTCGAAGTTTCTCCAGAGTTTCTTCTGATTTTTTTTTAATATCATTCTTCCTAGAATTCCTCGTTATAATTCCTAAGAAATTGTTATAGCATACTCTTAGAAAAAATCAAGTAAATTTAAGTTTACTTGGATGCACATAAAAGGAGCGGCTCGTTTGATACAAATTTACGTCTTCTATCACAAATAAAGTCGAGCTAGCAGAGCCGAAGCGAGAGATAAAACATATGTAAGTAAAATAATGAACTGGATTCGAACTCTGGCCCGCTGATTAAGAGGCACGTACCCTGAATCTCGGCTGTATCACCGGGTTGTGAGACAAATGATAAATGTAAAACTGTTTCTACCTATATGGTCAGATAAGTTTGTTGACATCGTGTACAACCAACTCCAACTTACATGATGGATGTAAAATTGAGTCAAATTTGCCATTCAGTCATGAAATGTTTACGTACGTTGATGGTTTACGTCGCGTGTAAATTTCTAATTTTTAAGAATTGCACAGCCTTAAGCGACTATTGGTTATCTGAGAGGTTCCCTCCGGGAATTCCTTTATATATTCCTCCAAGTGTACACGCATTCCTTCAGGGAATCTCCCTGTATTTCCTTCTGAAATGTATACAGGAATAATTTATTAGCATTTCTCAGGGGATCTCTTCTGTAATTTCTCTTTCTAGGAATTCAACAGGAGAAAAGGGTTTTTTTTTTCAGATATTCCCCACGTACTCCTTTAGGAATTCCTCCAAGAACTCTTTTAAGGATTACAGTATCCCAGTGATTTTTCATGGAATTCCTCAAACATGCCAGCAGGAGTGCTTCAATAGACTCTTGCAGGAATCCACTAGAGATTCCTCCAGGAATTATTCCAAAAATTCTTCCGAAAAATTTTGAGGATTTCCTCCCGAAATTTCCACTAAAATCCCTCCTCACCTGCATCTAGGAATTCCTTCTGGGATTCTCCCAGAGGGATTTCCTAGGGAACTCCAACAGAAATAAAGCCTGTATCTGCATAAATCGGGACACAGAAGTACGGCTGTAGTTCTGTAAAGAATCGGTAAAATAGGCCAAATAGTTAACTGAGAACTCTTTGGTGTATGTTTATTATTTGTGCCAAATTTCATAAAAATCTATGCATTACTTTTTACTGTGGATGAAAAACATACACACGTGGTTTTAAGCATTTTGTACAATCATGACCAATTTTCATTCGCATAATAGATGATTCTTTTACGCTACAGTTCAAAGTTCTGTTGATTTGATTGATTGATTGATTTGTCTTTATTAAAGAGACTTTCAGCCCTTGACTGGTTCGTCTCTTCAAAGTTCTGTCATGATATCTATAATATTTCGTTAGCAGTTACGATACTTAGGTATAGACACTTTCTTGCACAATTTCATCAACTTTGATCAATTGCTTTGAAAGCTACTGGTGTTGATAGGGGTGAAAGTTCGTGAAAATTTTTCGTGTTTTTCATGTGCGATGTTTGCCTATTTAAAACTTTTGATTTTCTCTGCCCATTTTCATGAAATTTCACAGTAGGTAGTTGATTATGTGTATATTATGCCTGCATAATTTGATGATAATTGGTATAGTACTTTCAATCGAAACAATAAAGGGTCTGACTAATTGCTGTCTGAGGGGCTAAAATCACGTTCAGTCCCAATACTTGTTTCGACTATAAAATTGTTCCAAAAGCTAGACTTTTTGGAATAAAGTAAAACTTCCATTCGGCTGGTTAAGCCGCAAAAATCGATAATTAATTAATTTAATTATATAAAATTGTTGATAGTGCACCGATTTTTTTGAAATTTTGCCTATGCAATGAATGTGAGTTGAGAAGTTTGTGTTCATAATTTCAGCCATTTCTTTTGCCAAATTCAAAAGTAACAGAGCTGACAGACAAAACTAGGGGCTGTACAAAATTCAACGGCACACATTTTACTCTTTCATTGCTACAACAAAAAGTACTACAGCGATTCACATGAAATTTTGTAGGTGATATGAACACATCTTAAGATGTTATTAGGCAACATTTGAGCAATTTGAATGGTGTATTTCTGTGTCCCGATTATTGCGGATACCGGCTGTACCTCCCAAAACTTTTACAGGAATTTATCCGAAGCATATTTAATTCCTCCAAACTCCAAACATTCGTCTACAGACTGTACCATCAGATAGCCATGTAAATCTTTGCTGGCAGTAAATTTATGCGGATCCAGAGAAACATGACATAGGAATTTGTGAGGACCAGAGTTATGTTGCACATTAACTCCAGGTTGCCGACTCATCATCTTGCAGCTCTATTATGCCCAACATAGAATTGCCCAGAAGTGTTAAAACACTGCAATTTGTCATCCCAAAACTAGTTTAAATGTTTATACTTTCTAATTTTCACACAATACTGTGAGCACTCCATCGGCAGTTCTTTCCAATGTCAATGCGGACAAAAGTTTTTCGAACCGTAACCTACATTCGTTCCAACAGGGCCGATGTCATAGATAAACGAGAACACGCTTGACAACCTACAAGTTTAAAATTGCCCATTCTTCTGTTACCACAAACCCTCTAAATAAACCATGAATGGGAAATATACTGTGTGTAGTGAATTCAAAACATCGTGGTCCCCAACAAACATTCCGCTGCATTCCAGATTAGTTGCCACCGAGTTTAGTGAATCCAACCGACCGTTCGTTGTAAACAGCAGCAGTAGCAGTGGTATCGTCCATTCTCGTGTGCACCTAGCGCAGCGCGCTTTGCAGCACCAGCAGCAGGACGACGGACGGAGTTGATACGGATCGACCCAATAAACATTGTGTCGATATACAGTTTCGCACAACCAGATGAGCCCTATTTATCGTGCAGCACAGATAATGTGTTCCATTCCGAATTTATTCGGGTGAAAAATTAGGAATTTTGTTAAATTTTCTAGTCCCCTCCTGGGCTAGAAAGCGGACCAACACCCGATAGTCGGTGTTTTAGCGTAAATACTGGCGTGGGACACAGAATGGGGCGGAATGTTATTCGGAGCTTTATGGGGTTTCGGTTTTCCATGAACTGGAATGTTAATGATTTTCCCCTTTTTTGTTTGCCTTCAAATCCGTCCGTTTCTCCAATTTAATGCCATTGATATGCAGAGCGATTTGTTTATGTTGATATCATTCTCGTTGCAATAATTTTGAAATTGAATGCATAAATTGTTTTCGGTTAGGCTATCTTCAGGTTCACCCCTTTCGATGCCAAACGGTGTGACAAATTAAACTCGCTCACATCTAGGGTTCGTTTGGTGACGTTAAATGTATCCGATCATATCATGGGTGTAAAGGTAATTTCTAGAAAAGTCAACTTATAGTTCACTTCAGCAGAAAATATATATGATCAATAGGCATGGCAAATTTTTTATAAGCCTGTACAATCTTCAATGTTTTTTTTTTGTATAAACTTGAAATTGTAAGTAAAAAAGTCCCATTAAATATCAATGTTTTGCTTTACTCGAAGAGAAGCGTTTGACGGGAAGGAGCTTTTATATGCACTTATCAACCTTTTGTCAGTTGCCAATTTGTTTTACACGCCGTACCCTTTTGTGTGGATTATCCGATTCAACAAGTGCACCGGTAATTCAAATAATTTATTTATCAGGCTGCCGGCACACAATTTATAAAAGCATGCCAACTCTACGTGCCGTGCTCGTGTGCAATGAATAACTTGCACCAAACGCATTTAAGTGTTTTCAATGCGTTCGGCGCACTCTCCTCTGTTCAACGAAACGCAACGAGTCGGAAATCCCGAAAAAAAAAAGAAAATGGATTATAACCAACTCATCCGCTGATTGGCACGAAGTATTTTTTTTTTTTATAATTTGCGATATTCGCAGCAGACAACAAAACGTGCCACATGCATTGAATTGATCAACATATTTTATGGGTCGTAAAAATCTCTGAAAAGCCGAGCGTCCCACTGACTGCTGCATTTACCTGCATGCGTTGCATACGTACGCAGCATTCATGCAACACGCTAAAACTGCTCAGCACTAAAATGTGTAAGACCTACTCATAAGTGCATAATTTCCAGACCACACAAAAATGTGTAGCAGTTACACATTCTCAAAAAACAGCTCGTACACTCTTCTAGATACGAAATGTTGATTTTTTTTGTTTTCCAAGGTCACTAGTAATCCTACCTAGATTGGCGTACAAATTTTTTGCGATTTTAACAATTTTGCGGACACTGGAGCTGATTTTGTAAATGTGCAAGGGTTACACATTTTTGGTGTAGTCTGGAAATTATGCACTTTAGTGCTGAGCGGCGTTAGCGTGAACTGACGTTGTGCACTCAATGGATGCTGCAGTTTTCGATGGCATCGAAAAAGTATGTCAAAGAACAGTCATCATTATTTTCTCGATATTGGTTGGAGCACCTAATTGATTTTTCAACATTTTTCTTTTTTCTCTGACATAACGTCCCTATTGAAGCAAATCTTGTTTCACAGCTAAGCATTCAAAAAGCGCTTCGAAAGTTTTCACAGCACCTTCCGCATGACAAATTCTTAATTTTGCATTGACTGACCAAGCGAAATTACACTGTTGAAAATGCTGATATCCACATTTCTCACGAACAGTTATAAAGGTTTTACAGTGTCAAATTTTGGTAGGAACCTTGTCAGTCATGACAGATGTATACAGTCAAAATAGTACACACGGAATTAAAAATTGTTGAAAAGTACCTGAAATTTACCTTGAAGTGGTTTGATCTTTGAATACTAGAAAAAAATAGTATCAAACCGATTTTGACAAAAAAATAACACTTAACCCGTTAACGCCCAAGACGTATCACAATTGTATTCTTCATAAAAACTTGTCATAAACAGTAAAATTCCAATAAAATGAACATGATTTCTCGAAAATACTGGAAATCTCTGATGTAGTTCTAAAAAAAAGGTCAATGTGGATGCTCAACATCTGGTTTACCAGATATCTACAGGGGATAGCCAAATTATCGGTACGGGCAAAATGTTCATTTTTCAAATAATGATAAACTATCTGTCACTTTTTGAAAAGTGCATACATTTTTTACTGTAAGTTGTATAGCAATGGTTCAAATTGGGAAAATATCGAATTATTTTACATAAAGTAAAAAAGATTCTATTGAAAGGCATACAGGGGATACTCAAAATAACTGGGACATGCAAAATTTTCACTTTTCAAAAAAAAAAAGTTCAACTAGCTGTAACTTTTCGAAACGGGGATCAAATATTCTCAATTTTATACTGTAAGTTCATCAACTAGTTGAGTATCAGTGGTCTGAATTTGGAAAAGATCGGACTATTCTACACAAAGTTAGAATGATTGTAGAAAAGGGTATAATTATCCGATAGCCAACTTTGAGCTGTTATATCTCCGGTTTCAATGAATCAAATGCAATCAAATTTTGATCATCTGTGACTCATACAATGAACTTTGAAAAACATTTGACTTAATTTGAAATTATTAATAAGAAAAACCAAAGTTATTGCGATTTCATTTATTCTATGTTGTTTTTAGTAAATTTATCTATTTTGCATTTGCATCCAATTATTTTTTCAATTTAATGCCAATCAATTGGTTGCTTTTCTTCAAAACATAACTTTATTCAAGTCTTTTAGAGGGAATTTGAATGAATTATAATTACTATCTCGAATATGAAACGACGATGAAGCTTTGGATAAATTGGCGTTATAATAGAAAAAAAATCCCGAACTTTTTATCTTTCCCCTGTAGGTGCATCAAAAAGCCTATTTCTCTCTGTGTCTCCATTTTTCTCTTACTCTCCCACTTTCATTAGCTGTAACTCACGCTGAAGGAAGTTCCCTGTTGGAATCCCGGGAGGAAACTTTGAAAGTCACAAAAGTAATCCCAGAAGAAATCCCGCACAGAATGACCATTGGGATCCTTGAAGAAATCACGAAAGGAATCCCGACAGTAAGCTCGACAGGCCTGTCTAAAGTAATACACAGCGCAATATTTTTTTGTCTCAAGAACAAACTTATGTGTCTCTGACAGATTTTGGGCCGCAGAATCCGAATCCGGGCTCAGATTTGCTCCAGCACATCACAATTTTGAGCTATACCCCATCCAAGTAACACAGCTTGTTACATAACAGTTTAATAGACACTTATACAACTTATTCGGAAGTATTTTTCTTGTTTAATTGACTTAAAATTGAACACCTATATCATCAAAACAGCGTAAAAAATGGCGGCTTATAAAACATCTTACAAGCTACGTAAGATGTATTCAAATACTCTTATAGTACTTTAAATGATATCCTCAGTACGTTGAATTGGACGCTTGAGTAGTTATTAGTTATAATTGAATAATTTGTCAATTATTCTCATCTCATGCTCATGCTCATAATTGAATAATTTGTCAGTATTAAAACTTGCAAAATACGTTCATAATACAATCATATTAAATAGTTGAAACTAAGCTGATTTCAAGTAATATAACTTAGGGAATACACTTATATTGCATATCATATGCAGATGTTGAAATTAAGCTCATTTTAAGTGATATGACTAACTTTCATAACCAATTAAGAAGAAAAACAAATGTAAAGCTAAAAACTGACGGAAAAATTAAGCAGATTGTTTTTATTGATACACTTTATTTTTCAACCCGAAACATAGTTTCTTATCGGTGGCTTTTCAAAACTATCCAGATAACTAATTCATAAATGGGCGTTACTCAGTTATGATACTGATGCTTTGCATGCGGTTCAAAATTTATCGTAAAACCACCGATTTTACTCGCCCATAAATTCAGCGCCAGTGATTTGAATTGATATCGCCATATATATCAACCAAATAATACCTCTTGATGAGGATTGATTGTAAACCAACCCAAAGAAACAACATGGCAGCTGATGTGAAATAGTTACAGTACCGTTCAAAGTGTTATAAACTGTTCTTATTGCAATTTTAATTGAATCTACGACCCAAGTCGAAAATATTGTTTCATACTAATTAATATAGCCTCCAATAAAATTCAATTATTCCAAAATATTAACATTCAGTTTGCAATAAATACACCAAATCCTGTTTTTACGCAATGAATGCGTCCGCCTAAAATCAGAATCGTGATATAAAAAATCGGGTAACTTCCAGCAAATTACGTTAACCTTGCTATTGCATCACCTTGGGAACAGCTCGCTGTATGGTTTTGGTCAAAAACAGCTCTAATGCGAAAAAAGGGTTAAACAAACAAATGAAAATGACCTTTTTACATTACATATGTATTTACCTTCCGCAATGTGGCTAAAGTAGCTTCGAGAAGCTTCATATAAACAATTGGAAAACGTATTAATGTTTGTGAACGGGACTGTAACGAGAAGAGTTTTACTGATTGATTTTTCTATGTCATCAAACATTGATTAGAAATTAAGTTGAAATAACGTTCAAAATACGTTATGACAGCAATCCATCAATAATTTGTGTTGTGCGTTACATGAACATTTATAATGTGCCTAAATAGCATTTCTACAACATACGCACATAAAAATACAAAATTTTGGTTAGGGACCATCATTACAACATTTAAATAACTATATTTTAACTTATTCTTTGGCGTGGCTAGATCTGTCAAATGTCAAAGAACTGCGTTGTTTACATTTTTTATTGTCAAAAATCTCATCGGTTTTACAGTTTCCGTTCAGTGCATATTGCATGATGATTTTCCTAAACAACGTTATCGAAATACTCGGAGACTGCTTCTACAAATGAATGCAACGTAAGTTAAGGTAAGGAAATTGGCTAGCAGCATGAGGACGCCCAGAAAGGAGATAGAGAATCTGAAGCTATCGAATCTACGGTGGGTGTAAACATGCACTACATGTCAGCGTCACGGTGTATTTTTCATTTGGTTTCATTTCAAGAGAGAACAACATCAATATAGATGTCAGTCGAAACCAAAGCGTTTGCTGTAGTGCGTAGATCTCATGTTAATGTGGATGGATAGCACTGCCTTTCTAGTGTTTTGAAAAGAAAGGATGAGCGTACCAAAAGTTGTGTTTATTGAACGTTGGAAGAAAAACTGGTTGCTAATCATTATTGTTTCGTGTTTTGATGTTCTAATAATGTTATATTATAGTATAATTTTTATTTTTTATACATGATGATACCGATTAGCGAAGAACATGTATTTTGTGTGTTTGTAATTCAAAAACATAATTAGAGCTTTAAAATATCAGAAGATGTTTCCTGAAACTCATATGCAACATTTAAAAAACATTTTTAAAAACGTTGATTTGAGAAGATGTTTTCTGTGTTACTTGGGCAATTTATAGGGCAAAATTGGGCGATTTTGGGCTTTTATAACTGCCAGCCATTAAGCATGGAAATGTGTTTTAGGCAATCTAAAGGTAAATTGGTCAATTAACATCTAAATTAACGACTCATGCAAAATATTTCGTTTAACCAAATCGAATTTGATAGTTTTAAACGATTTAGGTGCGATATTTCCCATACAAGTCACCCTCCAAAAGTTGCATGCAAGTTTACTTACTAACATAAAATGCTTAAATCTATCAAATTTGATTTGGTAAAACAAAATATTTTGCATGAATCGTTAATTTGGAGGTTAATTGACCATTTTACATTTTGTTTGCTTAAAAAAAATATTTCCATGCTTAATGGCTGGCAGTCAAAAAAGCCCAAAATCGCATATTTTGCCCTATGAATTGGGGTATAGCTCAAAATTGTGACGTGCTGGAGCAAATCTGAGCCCAGATTCGGATTCAGCGGCCCAAAATCTGTCAGAGACACATAAGTTTGTTTTTGAGACAGACCAAAAGTTAATTTTTGTTACGCTGTGAAATTGATGTAATTCCGGGAAGTGTTATCCATCCCTGGCATTCTGGCACGAATACCTAAAAAAATCCACTAGATTCCCTTAAGTAATTATTGAAAATACAAGGAGCAATCCTAGAGGCAATCCTAGCAGGAACTCCTAAAGGAATCCTTTTCGTAATCCTGGAAAGAATCTTTGCAGGAATCGCAGCAGTAATCCCTGAAGAGATGCCAACTAGAGCACTTGAAAGAATGCTTTCATGATTTTCAAAAGCAATCCCGGTAGAAACCCCTGAAGGAATCCCTGTAGCACAGACAAACAGACGTATCACTTGAAACATATTGCGATTAAAATCATCGTCACGAATATATTACCACCAATGCTAAATACACTGTATTTCACAAACCGTTAAGAAGGTGGCGGTAGTGAGCAAACGTCAAGCAGGAGCAAAACCGATACGAGCGCTGTGAATTGGTGAATTGCGAACTTCAGATTATTTTAAAGTGAGACGTCTGTTTGTCTGTGCCTAGAGGATATCCTAAATAAAATTCTGTTAGGCATATCTGGTAAAATCTGGAGGGTTATCTGAGATGGAAGCTCGGAAGGAATTCCTGAAAAAATCACAGAAGAAATCCCGGGAGAAATTACTGGAGAAATCCCAGAAGAAATTCCACGAGAAATCCCGAAAGGAATGACTAAAAAAATCCCGACAAGAATCTTTCAAGGAAAACTATCAAGAATCCCGACACGTATACCAGAAAGAATTCCGCTAGGATTCTGTGAATATATCTCGGTAGAAATCTTTGAACGTATGCCAGGAGAAATCCCAGAAGTTATTCCTGAAGGAATCCCGCAGAAAATTATGTTATGTGAGTGATCAGATATAAAAGTGGATGGGAAGAGATTAGTTTTTTTTTTTGTTTAGAGAGACTTCACCGTACTCGGCATTCGTCTCTTTAGCTTTATTTAGTAAGTGTTCGTTTACATCCGTTTGCATAATTCAATCTTGTAGAGATTAGTTTAGAGATAACATTCCATAACATTTATTACATGTCTGAAACTATGCAGTTATATATACTGCATTTTACTAGAGTTTACCAAATTTGCTGGCATGTCTGAAATATACAGGAAAAACTAGTAATTAGAAGGCACATAATGTTTCTGATTGACGAATTAAGAGATGGAATATGTTGAACAATCGCGTTCTGGTGGGAATCGTGGGTTCGGATTCCGTATTCGTTAGACCGACGTTTTAACCAACTAAGCCACTGAACCACTAACGATTCTGTGGAATAGAAAGCCTAACCGACTCCGAGGCCACACCATGAGCATTCCATGAGCTTAGATGCCAATCCACAACACAATCTCGTTTGTGCCCACTAACTACAAGTGAGAGCGAATCGTTTTTATGAAGCCGAGACTTAAAGTCCCAGTACACAGGGTCAAATATTTGTCCGAAAAGGAACCAATGCTCAAACATCTTGTTTGACTCGATCGATTTTTTGTAAGATTCAAACAGATGTTGTTTCTTAAGTTATTTCATAGTCAAATATTTGACCCTGTGTATTCACAGCCCTGGATCTCAAGTGCACAGGGTCAAATATATGACAAGGAAAACAATTACAGTTGACTCTCTACATCTCGATATTGAAGGGACCATCGAGATAGGGAGAGATCGAACTCAAGAACCAATTTGTAATGCACACTAGATTGAAAAATCGTCCGTAACTAGGAAAACCCGTCAACAAACAGATGTCACTTCACCTTCCCAGAATGTTTTGCACCTAAGAAACGAGATCTAGCAACCTGTAAAAACGGGCATATCGACATATGGAGAGAAAATCTCGAACAAAAACGAACGAGATCGCATCGAGATAGAGAGATATCGAGATAAGGAGATATCGACATGTAGAAAGGTAAAATGTATGTAGATTAAAGGGACCGACCAAACCATCGAGATAGGAAGAGATATCGAGATGTAGAACATCGACATGTGGAGAGTCGACTGTAAGAAACAACATCAGTTCAACACTACTAAAATCCGATCGAGTAAAACAAAATGTTTAAGCATTGGTTTGACCCTATGTACTAACAGCTTTACTTTCGCACTTCGCATACTTAGCCACCAAGCAGTCTGTTTGCTGGTGTCTAATTTAGCATGCGTCGAGAACTCGGCATGGTGGCACACTTGACGACCACTTGCGTCTATGCGACGCAAGCTAGGGTACAAAATTATATAGTGCCATCTACTGGCATTTATCAGATTTTCTGGTATGTTTAAAACTTACTGAAAAAACTTGTATTTAATTAATTAGAGGGCAATTAATAAAAAAAAGTGTTCGACAGGGATTCGAACCCACGATTCCGTATTCGCTAGACCGGCACTTTAACCAATGAAGCCACAGAACAGGCCTTGTCAGATTTCTTACACAAAATCATCTCTCAATTTGTCAATTAGCAACATTCTGTACCTTCTAATTAATTACAAGTTTTTCCTGTATGTTTAACAACAATCCGCCATGAAGACCGGCAAATTTTTGCTAGTTGTGTTGCTTTGTGTAAATAAGTTGCTTTGGGCTCAGTATTGCCGTGCAAAGTCATTAATTGCGAATGTTGATAAGTCCTATTTGAATGTTTCTCCGGAATGTACGCTGTTGTACAACTTTAATTCATCTAAATGTAAAATAAACAAGTATTCCAGAACTGAATTCAAGCTTCCAAGTGCTAACACAATCGAAAAGATAAACAAGCATAATCAATGAACTTGACCCACCGCAATCATGTAAAGCCACCGGAGCCCCCAGTCACCAATAAAATAACGGAAAATAACGATGGAGCGTGCTGTTCCGCAACCAGTAGTAATCCAATCCCCACATTCGGCAGCTCGGAATCAACCCAATAAAAAGTTCGAATCGAGTGACAAAGCCACAACCTCGAGCGGGTGGGCTGGTCAGCAGCCAGCAGGGATTTACACAGATTGTATTGCTGGGTACCTGGAGCGTACATACCTATAGATACCAACCGACATTGAAATCAAACTCTGCTGCTGCTGCTGCAGTGATATCCTTGCTGCTGAAATGGAACAGTTGCCGGTGAATATCATCGGCACATTACTACTGCTGGCTTCAGTAAAATTGAGCGAAAATGAAATCGGACAAAATTGCTTCCCAGAACTGGGGACCCATTCCCGGTGATGTCCAAGGTAAAATGGCAAATATTTGCATAACTTTCATAATTTACTAGATTATTTAAAAAAAATAAGCATCTAACGATAGCGTTTATGTTCTCAAAAAATCGGAAAGAGCACAAGGCGTCTTCTTCGATCTCCTGAATAAATTTCAGTTTACAAAAATTGCCTTCTCATTAAAACCTTTTCTTACATATAGGAAGACAGTTTGCAGGAAATGCAATTTAAAAAATTCGTTATAAATTAATAATAAGTCGCACAAAACCTGTTCTCAAATGTCCTGGAATTTCAGCACTCCTGCTGCCGCCCTCCTACGCTGATGGTATGATGTAATCCATGGTTTCCCAAACTGTGGGTCGCGACCCCCCAGGGGGGTCGCCGGTCTTAATCCAGGGGTCGCTAGGGACACTAAAATATTTAACTGTAACAGAGATCAAATGAGGGAATTTCTATGGGGGGTCGCGAAAACTACGTCTGCTGGCAAAAGGGGGTCGCGCGACCTGAAAGTTTGGGAACCTATGATGTAATCCAATAATCCACTCCCTGTTTGTTTCATTATTTCTACTATGTCCCAACCCGGTTCGGCTCGGTGTCCGCTCTGACCCAAACAGAATGGGACCTACCCTCGCGCCAGTGGCTAGCGGTGACGTCGATCCTGCTGATAGCGGGTGCCGCCGGGGTGGCCGTCCCGTTTGCCTTGAAGGTTTCAGCCGGGGCCCCGCTCGAGGAACGCATCCAGGCCGCAACCCAGCTGCTCGATACAGTGCCTTTAATCGACGGACACAACGATCTGCCGTGGAACATTAGGAAATTTTTACATAATCAACTCAACGAGTTCCGGTAAGGGTGATTTTTAAAGTGACATTGTTGTTGACTTTTTAACGCTTTTAAATTTCTCCAATATTTATCCTTGCATTTAATTTTCTTTCATTCTCCACCAGGTTCGAAGACGATTTGAAGCAGATATCACCATGGTCTAAAAGTGCTTGGAGTCATACCGATTTGCAGAGACTGAAACGAGGTCGATTAGCTGCTCAGGTGAGTATTCTATGATATCACTATCCAAACTATGTCGGTGCTTGGGTGAGGTATCAGGTATCTGAAGCACGTTATCCTCCTTTTGGAACATTTGTGCTATCGCCATAATAAAAGCCTACACACCTAGAAAATATCATGTAATTTTAAGTGTCCTGAACCTGACATATACGAGCATCTTCAAAAACACAAATTTAGAGGTTGAAACATGTAAATTTTCGTCTTTCGAGACACCCCAAAATACAACTTATTTTTCTTAGCCTCTAGCAATCGCTAGAACCGATTTGACAGATAAAACATTGAAAAGTAAAATAATCCCATGGCTGGATTTGAACACCGGATCTGCTGATCGTGAGTCACATCTCTTACCTCTCGGCTATTTCACCGAGTTAGAAGGTGGGTGATGAAAGTGATACTGATTCTACGTTTCTGGTGAAACGAATTTGTTGACATCTAACGCAACCAACCAGCACTTACATGATGCGCGTAAAATTGAGTTCAATTTGTGATTCCGTCTTGAAAACGTTTACATTCTTTAATGATTCCGTTTCGTGCAAAATTCAGAATTTCTAAGTGTGTAATTCATCATCTACCTGAAGGAAACGGAAGAAAATTAGGCACGAAATTAGTATTGGGATGAGGATAGGAAAAGATACCCTGGGAGAGCGTACTAAACTAATACATAAGCGTACCACAATGGGTTTAAACAGCGGCCTAATAAGGATACTATAATAACGCATAAAGCATGATAACTTAAAGCTTCTTACCACATAGGGTTAAGAACAACAGAACATCCTGAAGGTTCAGGTTTCTGAAAACAGTTTTACTTAATAAGTGTTAACCGAGTACTCGAAAACGCAGTTGCGCAAAAACTTGACAGTTACATATCAAATGACACGAAGTTCCATAATCGGATTTACAGCTAAAACATACAAATAAATCAGCTTGCTGAATATTCGCCATATGATAGCTGAGTCGGCAGTGACCAGTCAGTGCTTTTACCAGCATACTGCAATTCTGCTTTGACAGACTTGTAAGATACTTTGCCATCCTTGAAGAGGGCTCAGGCAGCCCAGATGTCAATCTGAAGCTTTACCCAAAACTTTCATATCGGAATAGCTGGCTCAGGGCCAATGAAGTCATGTGATGCTTCAGTGCGAGCTAACTCATCAGCCATTTCATTTCCAGCGATGAAAGAATGGCCAGGTACCCCTACAAGGTGAACAGCATTTGCTGAATTCAGCTCCTCGATTTTAGTTTGTCAAGCGATAACTAACTTTGATCTAGAGTTGGCCGAAGCAAGTGCTTTGATACCAGCCTGGCTATCAACAGAACAGAAGTATGAGACTTTGCCCATTACGTGCTGATGAAGTGCTGATTACACTCCGCACATATAAACAAAAATGTCAGCTTAAAAAACGGGGCAGTGTCTACAAAGTGAGTAAGACTGATGTGGCCTTAGCTCACGAGAGTGGACACCGGCACCTGCACTACCTTCAAGAAGGGAGCCATCAGTGTAACATAAGATGCCGTCTGAAATACTTCTCTCCAGATAACCAGATGTCTATTTATCCCGAGAAGGAAATTTCGTGCAAAAGATCAAATATGGGAAATTACAAGCAATAATTGTAGGATCACTTGAAGCAAGGACAACTTTGTCCCAATTTACCATAAGTGAAAACAACGAGGAGTTTTCTCTAGTAGACCGAGTACCCAACCCATAGGCGGTAAGTGCAAAAAAGTGCTTCTTGTTTGAGATGAATGTGTAGTGGCGAAACGTCCAAGAGAACTTCGTGAACTGCCGTACGAGTTGAAGAGAACGCTCCAGCCATCGCCATTAAGCACATCCTTTGGAGATGACCTTATTTTGATTCGATCTTTCTCTCTTCGTCCTTTTCCCACCACATAAAACATCCTTGAGCCAAAATTGGTCGAACAACAGTTGTGTAAATCCGTTTGATATACTTGGGTTCTAGACCTCAAGTTGTACCAAAAGTACGCTGGCATTGCCCGAAGGCCATACAAGCTTCCTTGATTCTGAACTCAATATGAGGTGTCAAGGAAAGCTTGGAATCAAGAATAACTCTAACGTACTTTGCCTAATCAGTCACATCGATTTCAGAATCAAAGAGACGCAAAGGTCGAACGCCATTACGGTTTCGCTTTTCCGTGAAAAGAACAATAGATGTTTTACTCGGATTTACCGAAAGGCCATATTGACGACACCAACCCTCAACTACTTGAAGAGCGTTTTGCATCAGGTCGAAAAGGGTGCTGATGCACATACCGACTAACAATGTTAGGTAGTCGTCGACAAAACCATAAGTAGGAAAACCGCTATTATTGAGTTGCCTCAATAGCGTATCTGCTGAGATTCCACAAAAGTGGTGATAAGACTCCCCTTGGGGGCATCCACAAACACTCAATTTCCTAATCGCCGCTTGACACAATGTCGAGAAGAGAGATCGGTTTTTGAGCATTTGGTGAATCCAATTGGAAATCATTGGAGATATACTAAAACTCCGTGCGGCTTCCAATATGGCACCGAAAGGTACGTTGTCAAATGCACCCTCGAAATCTAAGAACACCCATCAAGATTGCTATTGAGCAGAGTTGCACTCTGTCACTGTCAATGGAAAGCAAATCGCTGATTTTGATAGAACGACTGTGATCCTAGTCAGCGTGCGCTCTATTGAGCCACCGTCACTTTCCTTATTCCATCAGAACTGGACTGACTGTGATGGTGTAGGGATATCACTGATAGGCCATCTTTAAAATTTGTTTAAGAATTCAAATGAAGATTAACCAAGATAATATTTATGTATGTGGTACAACATAACAAGTTTTGTATGTTGGTCACAAAAAAGTTTGAGTTTTGGCGAAAACCACTAAAATATCACATCAGTTGCAATGATTGTGATCCAGAGTGCGGATCAATATCAAGTCGTTGCTGTCCTTGTCGTTTTGATATTGATTGGTCTGGAGTGATAGTGACGAGG